>NC_091978.1:230320253-230627942 GCF_044704955.1 Pristiophorus japonicus
AGATTCCGTTGGTCTTCCTGATCACTTGCTGTACCTGCAAACTAACCTTTTGTGTTTCATTCACAAGTACCGCTAGATCCCGCTGTACTGCGGCACTTTGCAACCTTTCACCATTTAAATAATAACTTGCTCTTTGATTTTTTTTCTGCCAAAGAGCATGACCTCACACTTTCCAACATTATACTTCATCTGCCAAATTTGTCTGTTTGGGGGGGTTTCTCATTTATAATAATGGGAACTCCAACTTACGGAGTTCCCATTATTATGAATACTTTACCTTGATTGGCTGCCCAGAGCCATGTGACTGCAGCTCCAGCCCTGTGCATGTCCCGAAGTGCACACGCTCCGAAGCACAGTCAGTGGAGGCCTCAGGACCGGGAACTCGCGTGGGCGCAGCAGCTTCAGGTAAGTGCACTCCTTTTTTATAGAATCCAGTCGAACGCCCGCAGGAAGGAGAAACCGAAATTTCTGGGCCATTAAATAAAACTCCTGTGAGCTACATGTATCTTAGCTGCAATCTTGAATCTGTGGTTATCTAACAAAGGACACAGAGGGACCAAAAACCTGTGAGACCGACATCTTGGAGGAAGTTCCAGGATGCACCCACAGGTCCTCCGGCACTGAATCCCAGCATGTTCGCAGGGTCAGGGGAGCTCTTTTCATTTAAGTAACCTGCACAAGCACCTGTGTTACAAAGAACGCACCTTGAGGCTGTGAAACACGACGACTGAGTTGGATCTGGAAGGTAGTATCAGGGGCTCCACAACAAGATCTGCCCCCGCCTCACCTTTGTAATGTATGTAAGCTTGTAATGTTTGTAGCTCCACACTGTGGATGTGGACGTATTGTGTACTGCAACTGCATAGTTAATAATAAACAGAACCAGGCAGATTCCGGAGGCTTCTGACAGAGCTGCCTGCCATGTTCAGAGCTGTGTGTGCTGTGTTCTATGAATATATCACATTTAGCGGTGAGATGGGATTTTTCAGATGAGTTAAAGCTTAAATTTTGTTGGGGAAGGATTCAGCCAGCTAACAGAGAGACTTTGGAAGTTTCTGTCTTTGGAAAAAAGCTACAAAATCCGAGGTAAAATACAGCACACGGTGTGAACATTTAGAGATTAAAATGGCAGGTGTAATCGGACATTTGGGGGAATATAGACACGACCGGGAACATTTTAAAGCATACGTGGATCGGCTAGAAATGCATTTCACTGCAAATAACATAATCGAAGTTCCAGACAATGCAGTCCAGAACAGGGCTGTGTTGGAACGTAAGAAAGCGATCTTCTTATCGGAGGCGGGCCCAGCATTGTACGGAACCCTTGTAAATCTGCTTGTACCTGACGAGCCAAAGGACACAACGCTTAAAGAGATTTTAATGAAGCTGGAGCAGCACTATAATCCCAAACCGTTAGAAATTGCTGAAATCTATCGTTTCGGGATTCGGAATCAAAAGTCTGATGAAAGTATCTGTAGCGTTAAAATAGCTATCGATGCACTGTAATTTTGGAAACTTTCAATACCGAGCATTACGGGATTGTTTTGTTTGTGGGGTGAAAAATGATGCGATCAGAAGGAAGTTATTAACAATGGATGACTTGACTTTTGAGATTGCTTGTCAGACAGCGAGGTCGATGGGCATCACCGAACAATATTCCCGTGAATTAAATAATAATTCCAGTGGTCAGTCAACCGAGGTAAATCAACTGCAGGTTCAAAGTAAAAGATGGTGAGGGCCCAAAGTCTCAGAAACTGGAAATTCTAACAGAGCGTCGAAGTCATGCTGTAAGTACCTGGGACAACACATTGCTCAAAGTTGTCCATACGTGAAGGCAGAGTGTTTCTTCTGCAGAAAGACTGGGCATCTTGCGAAGGCATGCCCAATGAAGGGTAAACCAGTTTTTAAAGCTATGAGTCCGGCATTCAAAGCTATGAGTAGAAATCCTAAGAGACTACATAGCATGGAAGAACAACAACAGGACGAGGAGATGTTAGAGTTTCACGTCATCAGGAGCACGAGGTTAACTGACAGCGATTCGGAAAGCATCAAAATCCACATAGATGTTGCAGAATTCAAGATACCAATAGAAATTGACACGGGTGCATCCGTGAGTGTAGTACCGGAGTCACTATATTGCGACAAATTGTGTGATTTCCAACTGGAGAAATCCAGGATAGAGCTGTGAGGCTACTCGGGAGAAAAAATTCCTGTGGTAGGCCGTATCACCGTACCGGTGAAATATAAAGATCAATTTCAGAACTTGCCTCTAATAGTAGTGAAAGGAGACAAGTCTGCCTTACTAGGAAGAAATTGGTTGAGCTCACTGAAGCTGGATTGGAGTAAGATTTTCTGTGTGAAAGCGAGATTTTCATCAACGGATGAGGTTATCAAGAAGTATCCGAAGGTGTTCTGTGAAACAGGCAGTCCGATCCAAGGCTTCAAGGCGAGTGTCAGGGTACAGAAGGACGCGAGATCGGTTTCCTACAAGCCACGTTCCATACCATATGCACTCAAGGAGAAAGTTGAGCAAGAATTCAAAAGACTAGAGACTGAGAACATTATTTGTAAGATAGATCGATGTAATTGGGCTACACCCATTGTTGTTGTACCTAAGTCCGATGGTAAGGTAAGATTGTGTGGTGATTATAAAGTAACTGTAAACCAGGTTCTGGAAGGTAATGTCCCCAATACATTGCCGAATATAGAAGCTTTGTTCACAACACTGACAGGTGGTCAGATCTTCTCAAAACTGGATCTTACGAATGCCGACTTACAGCTTGAACTAGATGAGGAGTCCAAGTCATGTTTGACTATAAATACTCATCTAGGCCTATATCAATTTAATAGGCTACTGTTTGGAGTGTCTTCCACCCCTGCACTATTCCAAGGGGTGATGAACCAGATTTTGCAAGGTATTGAAGGGGTGGTATGTTATTTGGATGACATACTAATTTCAGCACCAAATAGGCAAATTCATAATAACATATTGAATGAAGTCCTCAAACGGCTAGAGAAGCAGAGTACAAGTATCTGCTCATAAGTGTGAGTTATTTAAAAACTCAGTGGAGTACTTAAGGTACAGAGTAGACAAAGATGGTTTACATCCAATAATGGAAAAATTGGATGCAATTAAAAATGCACCCAGTCCCAGGAATGTCACTGAACTTTGTTCATTCTTGGGTCTTTTGAACTATTATGAGAAGTTCCTACCAAATTTGGCTACAGTATTACATCCACTGAATGAACTATTGAAAAAACAGGTCCATTGGAAGTGGTCAAAAGAATGCGATACAGCATTCAAGGAGTGTAAAAGCAAATCGGTAGAGATCACCATGTTAGTTCACTATGACATATCTAAGGAGATTAAGCTAGCATGTGATGCATCTCCATATGCAGTTGGGGCAGTGATCTCTCATGTATCACATAGTGGGGAGGAGAGACCAATTGCTTTTGCTTCATGCACTCTCAGTGCCAGTGAGAGTAATTATGCGCAAATTGAAAGGAAAGCTTTGGCATTAATTTTTGGGGTCAAGAAGTTTCACAAATACTTGTATGGTCGTAAGTTTACCATCGTTACAGACCATAAGCCCCTAACAGCAATCCTCCATCCAAAGTCCCCAGTTCCAACATTAGCTGCAGAGATGGGCTTTGATTTTGTCAGCATATACATATGATATTGAATACAGACGATCAGCTGATCACAGTAATGCTGATGCAATGTCTAGATTGCTTCCCCATCACAAGTTACACCCGATAGGGAAGAAGTGTTTTATTTTTCATACATTGATGAACTGCCAGTCACAGCTGAAGAGATTGGTAGAGCAACCAAACGTGACCCCGTGATGTCAAAGGTGTATGAGTATATTGCAATTGGATGGCCAAACCAGGTAACAGACAAAGATACACATCCAATCTTCATTCGTAGGAAGGAATTATCAGTCGATAAAGATTGTATCATGTGGGGTGCAAGAGTGGTTATACCAAATAAATTCAGATCTAAATTATTAGGAGACCTCCATGATCAGCACCAGGGAATGTGCTTGACCAAGAGTTTTGCACGCAGTTATTTATGGTGGCCAGGTCTTGATAACGATATAGAATACATTGTGAGTCAGTGTACAACATGTCAATCGGTAAGCAAACAACCACCACCAGTACCATTACAGCCATGGAAATGGCCTCCCAGGGTGTGGCAAAGGCTACATATTGATTTCGCTGAGTTAGAAGGACAACAATTGTTCATTGTGATTGATAGCCATTCGAAGTGGGTTGAGGTGTTTCCAATGTGGAAAATAACAACAAGTAAAACATTGGTCATTTTGCAAAAATTATTTTCTTCATTTGGCCTCCCTGAAGAAATTGTTTCAGATAATGGACCACAATTTCGTTCAGAAGAATTTGCACAATTCACGAGCAAAAATGGTGTGAAACATACCAAGGTTCCACCATACCACCCTGCTTCGAATGGTGCAGCAGAGCGCACTGTACAAATTGTAAAACGTGCCCTCATAAAACAAATGTTAGATCCAAATCCAAGGAAATGACAGTTGTCATTGGATCACAAATTGGCTAATTTTTTGATTACATATTGAAATACCCCTCATACTGGTAGAACTCCAGCAGAGTTGTTTCTCAAACGACAGCCACGAACCAGATTCTTGTTGTTAAAGCCAAATTTGCCACAGTCCGTAGAAGAGACACAATTAAGACAGAAAGAGAATCATGATAGAGGTAGAGTAAAAGAGAGAAGTGTGAAATTAAACCAGAAGGTGAGAGTGAAGAACCATCACCATAAATGGTTAAAGTGGTTACCAGGAAGAGTGGAGAAGATATGTGGTCCTCGCACATATTTGGTTAGGATGTTTGATTATGGACAGGTTAGGTTTGTTCATATTGATTATATTTTACCTACAGACATGGAAGGAGTTGAAGGTGGAAATGATTCAATTATTTCTGACTCATCAGATAGTTTTAATACATCAGTAGCAAATCCTAAATCCAATATACTGGAAACAAATCCAGGAGAGAATCAGAATGAAAGTCTGAGTCCGAGTCAGGAAAACAAAGAGCTTGAAGTTCGAGTGAGTTCAAATGAAAATCAAGGAATTTCCATGGAGGAAAACATTCCTCAGGATGAGCCTTGCATGAGTTTAGATTCGACACCATGTTTGGAAGGTTCTGTTCGAGAGCGAAGGTATCCTCTTCGAAACAGAAAACAAGTGGTAAAGTTAAATTTGTAAATATGGAAAAAAAATAAGTTTGTATCCTGTGTTATGTATAAACATGAAAGTTATATATGATGTTTGCTATAATAACTTCTTCATTAAGGAGGGAGAAGTGTAATGTCTGTAAGCTTGTAATGTTTGTAGTGCCACACTGTGGATGTGGACATATTGTGTACTTTAACTGCATAGCTAATAATAAACAGAACCAGGCAGATTCCAGAGGCTTCCGACAGAGCTGCCTGCCATGTTAGGAGCTGTGTGTGCTGTGCTCCGTGAATATATCACAAGCTTATACCCAAAAAGTGAGCCCCACAACTGCCCTGAATCAACCTGCTTCCATTCGGCATATCGGCTGCCACTTTTCCCCAAGTCACTGACCTGGGAGTCTCTGCCCTTGCCACACTCTTTCTTACTCCACTCACCTTGTTTGAGTCAGGCAGAGGCCCCGGCCCTTCAAGGTCACATGGAAACTCCGGGAAGAATACTGGAACCCAGCGTATCCACAATCCAACCTAATTCACATCCATTCCACTGCACTCCTAATGGATTTATGCCAGAAAGGTCCCAGATTTTCAGGCCTAGAATTGTGTTGTGTTGGTTGGGTGCGTGTACCATTGAAAATAACTAAACTATCAGGCATGCAAATCTGGAGTTCACATCAGCTGTGGCTCAGTGGGTAACACACTCGGATCTGAATCAGAAGGTTGTGAGTTCAAGTCCCGCTCCTGGAACTTGAACACAAAAATCTAGGCTGGCAGTCCAGTGCACCGCTGAGGGAGTGCTGCGCTGTCGGAGGTGCCGTCTTTCAAATGAGATGTTAAACCGAGGCCCCGTCTGCTCTCTCAGGTGGACATAAAAGATCCCATGATACTATTTCAAAGAGGAGCAGGGAAGTTGTCCCCGGTGTCCTGAACAAATTTATCCCTCAATCAACATAACAAAAAAAGCAAATTTGGTCATTATTACATTGCTGTTTGTGGGAGCTTGCTGTGCACAAATTGGTTGCTGCAGTTCCCACATTACAACAGTGACTACACTCCAAAACTACTTCATTGGCTGTAAAGTGCTTTGAGACGGCCGGTGGTCGTGAAAGGCACTATATAAATGCAAGTCTTTGTTTCTTATAACCTGCAATTCAATTATAATACTTATGAATGAAAAGTGATGGTATACTAGATACATACACCTGAAAGAAACCTTGCTACCTATCTCATTTGTACTGGCACTCCTTCAGTTGTGTGAGCCTACATGAATATTTTAAGTGGATCGTTTCCCAGTTAAATGAAGAATTGCTCCAGGCTATTGAACTATATTAAACGGAGTCGGACTTACAAAAAATAGTCTCCCAAGGAATATGTTTGCAGGCTTATTCTTTGCTGTTGAAAAAATACCGTTCCAAACGTACACCATGTTATATCTATAATGCACAGTTCATTTGGTGCCAAAATTGGATGCATGGCACCAGTCTTTCCAACACTGTAAATTGCAAGGAAGATGTCTCATTAATCATCCTTATTTATCATCCCCAAATACTATGCACAATGAAACTTGTGATTATCCATGTCAGTGATAGTGCCCATCGGTCCTGATTGGAGAACAACACCTACTGCCATGGAAACAAGTGTTAGTTTTCCTTTTCTGCTTATCGTTGAAAACTGAGATTACGTATACGCTCTGACCTGAATTTAAATTTGGCTGTTAGTGATGAAAGGCAGCGAATATTACTTTTTTTTTTTCATTTTAATCAAAATGTCCATCAGATAATGTGCCAATGTAGCAAACCTCTGCAATCCAGGAAATCCTGGCCAGAGGTAAGGGCAATGGAAGATGGACAGAAGCCCCCTCAGCAATCGACTGCCTCTCCCTTCTACCATCAGGACTGACCAGATCCAGGGATTGTCTTTGGAAGTTAGTTGACTGACTCTAACCTGTCGTTTGCAGCAGGACAGGACACAAGGAGAAGGGGATATCGCTCCAGGATGATCATCTTAGAGTGGTTCTGGATGACAGCTGAGATCAGGGGAAGAGAAATTATTCATTTAAGACTAACTTCTCCCTCCCTCAACAGGAGGCACCTTAAAAAAGAATACAGATGGAGGAATGCTTTGCACTAGAAGTGGTCACCTAGTCTTTCCATCTTCAACTACTTGGGTTGTATTTCATTCTCCCATTATTGGTTTATCATTTATGGACAGGTAAAGACCACCTGGTCCATCAAGCCTGTTCCACGCAATTGTGATACCTTCTGTATATCACAACTGTGTATCACAACTTCTTCAGAAAGATGCAAGATGCCAATTTCGAAAAGACATGGCAACTTCAGAATAATTCCTACAACTAACTCCACAGATTTTGTGATCCACAGTGACCCATTGAGATTGTTAAAGGTGACAAGCGCTACTGCAGAACACAGGTAACATTTGGACTGTGGCAGATTAAGAATATATTGATTTTCTGGCTGTATCATCATTCATCTTCTAAAAATACACTGTTTTGGACTGGCAAGAGGGATGATGTGGTAAGTAATATTCACAACCTTTTATCCCTCACCTCCAAATTCAAATTCAGGCGAGTCTGCAATCTCAGTTTTGAATCGATATGCACAGAAGGAAAACAAATGATTTCCACAGCAGTAGGTGTTCTTCCCCAATCTCGATCAGTGGTGTACTGTCACTGAAATAGATCATCACAATCACATAATGGATCCTCATGCCTGGGCTTGTTGTGGATAGTGTTTGGGAATGGCAGATAAGGATGATTTATGAGGATTCTTCATTGCAACTTACTGAGACAGGAAAATTGGTGCCATGCATCCAATTCTGGTACCAAATGAACTGCACATTGCTTCCAGAATCCACAACTGTGGCTCCTGATTGGGTTTGGACTCAGCAAAATGCGATCTCTGGATCCAGACTTCATGACAACATTGAAACCTTTTCCTCCTACTTACAACACATTGTCAGAAGATTGATAGTGAAAATAACAGCCACAGGTAATGTCAAAACATCAAACATATCTTTAGCTCCAATCAGTCCCCAGTCACCCCCACCATGAAACAATTGAGAGACAAGCATCCGGTTCATGTATTTTAAGATCTCCCTCTGTGCCCTTCATGTATATATATATTATTCGTCACTCCAGACCCAAGCTCCCAACTTCCCTTTTTACTTTTTCCCCCATTTCTCTCCTTCTCTTCATCTCATTCAGCCATGTCTACTTTCATTTCCTTTTTCTCCAGCACCATGGCTTCCTTGATCTCTTCCCCTACCCCACCCGAACTCCTCAGCCTACATTCTCTCCTGCTGCCTTCCCAGGCATCAGTCCTTCTTAAATGAGTCTATGGCATCTCTCTGTACTGGTCTTGGTATTCTCAGCCATGCCCATTACAGCACCCTTCATTGTATCTCACTGAGCAGCAACCCCAAATGTCTCACCCTTCGTTCCTGATGAACATCTCTCCTAACGCATTCCTTGGTTAATCTCTCTATCCTCCTGCTCCCCATCCTTCTTACCTCATGTGATGCCCCAACCCACCAGTCCATCATCAATCTCCACTCTACTCGTTATTAACTTCCTGAATATTTGCTCCCGTATATAAATATCCCTCACTATCCATGGCATTATTGTGGATGAATCTACTGACATCTTGTTGCTGACGGAAGCTTGACATGAGAAATAACTCCTCTCCCTCACCGAAGCCTCGCTGCTTGGCCATGCATTTCATCACTTGCTCTATCTATCACTTGCGGCGGTGGGTAGCTCTTCCCATTTTGGCTTCTCCTCCCACTGCCCTGACACCTACACCTTCTCCAAGCACATCATCCTCTTTCATACTTCCTACCCCTCACTTAAAATCCTTGTCATGTACCACCATCCAAACCCCATGCTGACTTCCTCACCAAGACTTCTGTAATGTATTTGCTTCATGGTTTCTTTGATTAAGCATTCATAGCATAGAAACATAGAAACATAGAAAATAGGTGCAGGAATAGGCCATTTGGCCCTTCTAGCCTGCACCGCCATTCAATGAGTTCATGGCTGAACATGCAACTTCAGTACCCCATTCCTGTTTTCTCACCATACCCCTTGATCCCCCTAGTAGTAAGGACTTCATTTAACTCCTTTTTGAATATATTGAGTGAATTGGCCTCAACAACTTTCTGTGGTAGAGAATTCCACAGGTTCACCACTCTCTGGGTGAAGAAATTCCTCCTCATCTCAGTCCTAAATGGCTTACCCCTTATCCTTAGACTGTGTCCCCTGGTTCTGGACTTAGCTAACATTGGGAACATTCTTCCTGCATCTAACCTGTCTAACCCCGTCAGAATTTTAAACGTTTCGATGAGGTCCCCTCTCATTCTTCTGAACTCCAGTGAATACAAGCCCAGTTGATCCAGTCTTTCTTGATAGGTCAGTCCCGCCATCCCGGGAATCAGTCTGGTGAACCTTCGCTGCACTCCCTCAATAGCAAGAATGTCCTTCCTCAGGTTAGGAGACCAAAACTGTACACAATACTCCAGGTGTGGCCTCACCAAGGCCCTGTACAACTGTAGCAACACCTCCCTGCCCCTGTACTCAAATCCCCTCGCTATGAAGGCCAACATGCCATTTGCTTTCTTAACCGCCTGCTGTACCTGCATGCCAACCTTCAATGACTGATGTACCATGACACCCAGGTCTCGTTGCACCTCCCCTTTTCCTAATGTGTCACCATTCAGATAATAGTCTGTCTCTCTGTTTTTACCACCAAAGTGGATAACCTCACATTTATCCACATTATACTTCATCTGCCATGCATTTGCCCACTCACCTAACCTATCCAAGTCGCTCTGCAGCCTCGTAGCATCCTCCTCGCAGCTCACACTGCCACCCAACTTAGTGTCATCCGCAAATTTGGAGATAATACATTTAATCCCCTCGTCTAAATCATTAATGTACAGTGTAAACAGCTGGGGCCCCAGCACAGAACCTTGCGGTACCCCACTAGTCACTGCCTGCCATTCTGAAAAGTCCCCATTTACTCCTACTCTTTGCTTCCTGTCTGACAACCAGTTCTCAATCCATGTCAGCCAATCCCATGTGCTTTAACTTTGCACATTAATCTCTTGTGTGGGACCTTGTCGAAAGCCTTCTGAAAGTCCAAATATACCACATCAACTGGTTCTCAATTGTCCACTCTACTGGAAACATCCTCAAAAAATTCCAGAAGATTTGTCAAGCATGATTTCCCTTTCACAAATCCATGCTGACTTGGACCTATCATATCACCTCTTTCCAAATGCACTGCTATGACATCCTGAATAATTGATTCCATCATTTTACCCACTACCGATGTCAGGCTGACCGGTCTATAATTCCCTGTTATCTCTCTCCCTCCTTTTTTAAAAAGTGGGGTTACATTGGCTACCCTCCACTCCATTGGAACTGATCCAGAGTCAATGAAATGTTGGAAAATGACTGTCAATGCATCCACTATTTCCAAGGCCACCTCCTTAAGTACTCTGGGATGCAGTCCATCAGGCCCTGGGGATTTATCGGCCTTCAATCCCATCAATTTCCCCAACACAATTTCCCGACTAATAAGGATTTCCCTCATTTCCTCCTCCTTACTAGACCCTCCGACCACTTTTATATCCGGAAGGTTGTTTGTGTCCTCCTCAGTGAATACCGAACCAAAGTACTTGTTCAATTGGTCCGCCATTTCTTTGTTCCCCGTTATGACTTCCCCTGATTCTGACTGCAGGGGACCTACGTTTGTCTTTACTAACCTTTTTCTCTTTACATATCTATAGAAACTTTTGCAATCCGTCTTAATGTTCCCTGCAAGCTTCTTCTCGTACTCCATTTTCCCTGCCCTAATCAAACCCTTTGTCCTCCTCTGCTGAGTTCTAAATTTCTCCCAGTCCCCGGGTTCGCTGCTATTTCTGGCAAATTTGTATGCCACTTCCTTGGCTTTAATACTATCCCTGATTTCCCTTGATAGCCACGGTTGAGCCACCTTCCCTTTTTTATTTTTACGCCAGACAGGAATGTACAATTGTTGTAGTTCATCCATGCGGTCTCTAAATGTCTGCCATTGCCCATCCACAGTCAACCGCTTCAGTATCATTCGCCAATCTATCCTAGCCAATTCACGCCTCATACCTTCAAAGTTACCCTTCTTTAAGTTCTGGACCATGGTCTCTGAATTAACTGTTTCATTTTCCATCCTAATGCAGAATTCCACCATATTATGGTCACTCTTCCACAAGGGGCCTCACACAACGAGATTGCTAATTAATCCTCTCTCATTACACAACACCCAGTCTAAGATGGCCTCCCCCCTAGTTGGTTCCTCGACATATTGTTCCAAAAAACCATCCCTTATGCACTCCAGGAAATCCTCCTCCACCATATTGCTTCCAGTTTGGTTAACCCAATCTATGTGCATATTAAAGTCACCCATTATAACTGCTGCACCTTTATTGCACGCACCCCTAATTTCATGTTTGATGCCCTTCCCAACATCACTACTACTGTTTGGAGGTCTGTACACAACACCCACTAACGTTTTTTGCCCTTTGGTATTCTGTAGCTCTACCCATATAGATTCCACATCATCCAAGCTAATGTCCTTCCGAACTATTGCCTTAATTTCCTCCTTAACCAGCAATGCTACCTCACCTCCTTTTCCTTTTATTCTATCTTTCCTGAATGTTGAATACCCCTGGATGTTGAGTTCCCAGCCCTGATCATCCTGAAGTCACGTCTCCTTAATCCCAATCACATCATATTTGTTAACATCTATTTGCACAGTTAATTCATCCACCTTATTGTGGATACTCCTTGCATTAAGACACAAAGCCTTCAGGCTTGTTTTTTTAACACCCTTTGTCCTTTTAGAATTTTGCTGTACAATGGCCCTTTTTGTTCTTTGCCTTGGGTTTCTCTGCCCTCCACTTTTCCTCATCTCCTTTCTGTCTTTTGCTTTTGCCTCCTTTTTGTTTCCCTCTGTCTCTCTGCATTGGTTCCCATCCCCCTGCCATATTAGTTTAAATCCTTCCCAACAGCACTAGCAAACACTCCCCCTAGGACATTGGTTCCGGTCCTGCCCAGGTGCAGACCGTCCGGTTTGTACTGGTCCCACCTCCCCCAGAACTGGTTCCAATGCCCCAGGAATTTGAATCCCTCCCTGCTGCACCACTGTTCAAGCACTTATTGCTATTAGAACTAGTTGGTTTATTAACAAAGGTTTAACAATCACACTACACATTACCAGTTCATCCACTAGGCTCACAACCGCATGCCTTATCGTGGATTCCATAAACCTAACTGACTGGGGTTTTATTGAGTCTTGTGAACATCACGTGACTGGCTAAGCCACTCACAATTGAACAGTTCTATAACTATTTTAATATAACTTTAAATCAAGTGCCCCCTTTTGGTCAGGGCACTAGAACCCACAAATTTACAAATGAACTGGGAACTTTGCCAAATTAAATTAAAATTTTGTTCCCGGGGGTGATGATACAATCCAGTCCCTCTGGTGCCCACCTCTTGCGGAAGGCTGCGAGCGTACCGGTGTACACCGTGTGTTCCATCTCCTTGGGCACCCTGGCTCGGATGTAAGCGCGGAAGTGAGGCAGGCAGTCGGGCTAAACGATCCCCTTGACCGCCCACTGCCTGGACCGGCTGATGGCCACTTTGGCCATGCCCAGGAGCAGTCCTACGAGGAGGCCTTCTGACCTGCCTGCTCCCCTCCGCACAGGGTGCCCAAAGATCAGGAGTGTGGGACTGAAGTGCAACCAGAATTTGAGGAACAGCCCCTTCAAATAATGGAACAGGGGCTGCAACCTCGCACATCCATAAAAACATGGAACACGGACTCTTCCAGACCGCAGAAATTGCAGGCGGCCTGGGAGCCTGTGAACCGACATAAAAATTTATTGCATTGGACTGCTCCGTGCACCACACTCCAGGCCAAGTCCCCAATAAATAGTGGGAAGACTCCCGCGTTGAGTGCACTCCATTGGGGACCCCTGCCTCCTCCAGACGGCAAGATGGTGCGCCATGGCATGTCCAGACGGCAGATGAGGATGGCAAGGTGGAGAGTGTGCAAGAGCAGCCCGTGCAGGAAACCTCTCTGTGCAGAACTGAAAGGCAAGGAGGGATTTCCCCAAGGAGGCTCAAGTTATGAGGCGCCGGCTCCCGAGGGAGGTTTCGGGGCTTGGCGCCAATGAGGAATTCCATCCGGACAGGAGTCAGTTCGGACGGGATCTCTCCACGTGCTTGAGCCTCCTCGACACACCTAACGGAGTCAGGGCCCAGTGCTGTTTTTAGTGACTCGGTGGCATTGGCTGTGTGCCGGTCGTCGGCCCAGTTTAGGCGCCGTGCCAGCACGTCTGCTGCCATCCAGCCTGCTCCTCCGCTATCGAGCAGGTCCCTGACCCTGGTCACCTCACCAGCCACAGCCCTCTCGCCCGCCTGCCACCTAAAACCGCGGTCTTGGAGGTACGGATTCCTGAGCAGCAGCTCCTGCAGGACAGCTGCCACTCCAGACGGGGGAGAGCTGCGCTTGGTGGCAACTCTGTTCCAGACCCTTATGAGTTCCTGTTAAAACACAGGCAATCCCTGCGTGGTGGTCCTGACGCCGCCCCCAGGCTCACAAACAGGAGCTGCGTATCATAATTGAGGCTGTACTGCTGGCAGAAGAAATACGTCGCCAGCGCATGCCACCTAGGAGGGGGCTCGACGTAGAGGTATCTACAGCGTCTGAAGACGGAAAGTTGCATGCTGGGTGATGACGCACATCAACGCCTGACCGCCCTCCCTCAAAACCGCAGCAGAGACCCAGGGCTTCCTGTTGTTCCAGAAGAAGTCCACCAGCTTCTTCTGTATCTTGGCGACAAACGCAGGGGGAACGGTCAACACCTCTTCAAACCTGTGAACATACTCACAGGTGCATACATTACAACCTCTTCCCTTTTCTCCTTCCTTTGCCTGAGCAATGCCTCATCATTGATGATTTCAAGCTACACCTAAACAACCTAGCCCTCTGAATTCTCTGACTTCCTGTCCTCACCTGATTTCACCCCTCACATAAACTCTTTTGCCCACACCCACCATCTTTCATTTTGTTCTTTTTGTTTCAGAAGCAACCCTGTAATATAAATGAGCATCAGAGACTGGAACTTCTTTCTCAGCTATCTTTTTGGGGAAAATGAGGAAAGGTTGATGAGCCACTCAAAAGATAAGATTCAGCTGACAGTGGTTCTGAGGAGATGGAATAAATTTGCTAACCAGGTGATACATTACAAAACCTCTTTGGCAAGCTGCCATTAGAGTATATCTACACTGAGACTTTGATAAGGAAGGAGCATCAATCCCTGCTTGTACTAATAGAGACAACACAATTATCATCGGCAGCCTTCAGAGAACATTGTTATGTAAATGCACTTTAAGGGTTTAATTTAAATACTGAATGGCATATTTTGAATTTTGTTCATGTCTTCTCATCAACCTTTGCACACAACCAAAATTTGTAACACATGAGTTTTTAACACTCTGCCACAAATGTCCAACACTTAAGATATCACATTACTAGCTTCACTATGGACCAATGGCAACTCACTGCAGCACTAAACCGAGTCCTTCTGCAGTTTTATAAAGAAAATGTTTCTTTTAGAGAAGGACTTGCCTCATAGGCAGCTTGTAATCCCTTTCTTAAAATTGCTAACTTTTTGTGGCATAACAAAAAATTTTGGTAGACCATGTGGAAAAATGCTCCGCCACACGTGCCAGAATTCTGGCTTTAATGAATCACACTATTGTCATTTAACTAGTAAATGAAGTTAAATAATCGGCTATTTTTACTTTCTTCTTGCACAGCCCAAGCTAGCAATGAAATACCTGCTACGCCAGTGCAAAAATAGTAGCACAGGAGTCACATTCTAATTTGATACTTCTGACAGGGAGCTTCACCCAATGGGAGCACAGATCAGGTGTGTACTGTGTACAATTGTCTGACTATTTTAAAGGATTGGAAAATCATGAGCAGTGTGGACCGACATTTTCAATATGCACTGCTGGTGGGTGGAGCTACCCACCAGAAATGCCAAGTTGGAAAATTCCTCCTATATTTCATGTTCCAGTTCCAATACAAACACAAAATGGACCAGATTAAACAGATGACAATGAAAGATTAAGGGCTCAATTTTGCCCAAGCCCGTTTTCTGGCATATTGCCAGAGTTACGCTGGTTATTTAGGTCCATAAATGCGCCAGAAAAACATGTCCAAACTTTATATTGTAATCTGGAGCTGCGCAGTGTGGCCAGTCACCTCAGGGGGTGGAGCCTGCTGTCTGCGCCGAAAAATGCAGCTGGACTTTCTGCGCATGCGCGGGAAAAAAAAACATAAGTTTTTGACGTCATTGCAATGGACGCGCAGGCACAGTACAGCTCCGAGTTGGCAATCGAGAGGCCTCCAGACCGGGCCAGGGATCTCAAGCGGGTGCAGCTAGATATCCAGGTAAGCATAGAGTAAGGAAAGAATGGGATGGTTTATGGTCACTTTTAAGTTGCTTGTAATTAGTTATTCATGGAAATTATAGTCATACAGAAAACTGTGGACTTATGTCATGCGCGATTATTCATTCATGCTATGTAGGTTTGGATGACCATGTAGGCCAAAGAATTCCGATGTGATGTGATGATATAGGATGGGTATTGGATTAAAGGACTTGTAATTTTTGGGCAGGTGGGGTTAAATGATGACAAAGGGAGATTGTTAAACAGTTGCAAACACTTTATTGATAAGTTGAGTTTGGATTCGTGCTTCTGCCATCACTGAGGAGTTAATTGAGTAATGGTCTTCCTGATACTCCATGTTCTTTTACCTCCAAAACAGCTATGGCACTTCCAGAGGCATCTCCATGCCCAAGTCTTTCTGGATAAAACAGTTGCTCCCTCCCCCGCCGGCCCTCTCGGGTCCCCAAGTGAATGCTTTCTCCCGGTCCGCTCCACTTCCCGCCCCTAGCCCAGGCCGAAGGGCTTGCCGGTACGTGCGCTCCCTCCCCCGCCGACCCTCTCCATTCCCCGAGTGAGTGCCGGTCCCGGTCCACTGCGGCCCCGAGTGAGTGCCGGTCAGTGTGCTCCCTCCCCCGCCGACCCTCTCCATTCCCCGAGTGAGTGCCGGTCCCGGTCCACTGCAGCCCCGAGTGAGTGCCGGTCAGTGTGCTCCCTCCCCCGCCGACCCTCTCCGGTCCCTGAGTGAGTACCTGTCCCGGTCCGCTCTGCTTCCCACTCCTAGCCCAAGCCGAATAGCCTCCGATTTACTTACCTGCGCCGATTTCTTTAACTCTCCGCAAAGGTTTTCTCGAGAGACCACATACGCTGGCCTAAGAAGAAATGGAGTAACTATCAGCTGGCCAAAGTTCACTAAATGGCCAGAATTGGCGTAGGTGGCTGGTTACGCCCCCTTTGAATGAAAAAAAACTTACCTAAAAAAAAACATAACTAATTGAGTTACACTGGTGCAAATTGATTGGGGAAACTGTGGATTTTTAAGTTCGGCCAGAAAAAGCAGGCGGCTCCAAAAAAACGCTGCAAATCACTGGGGAAAATTGAGCCCAAAATACTTAATGTGATTTAACCTCAAGACAAATGTTCCTAGCTTGGAGAGGTATTTGGTGAGCAGGGTGGGGTGGGGGTAGGAATCTGGATATGTCAGATTTCCATCCCTCATATGATCTCCGCGAGCTTTTCCAGCAGATCTCGCGGGGGAGCCTTAGGACTGCTTCAGTTATGTCAAAAAGCAATTCATGGGGGGAGTGTGGGGGCGGGGCGGGGGGAGGCGGTTTCTGGGTACATTTTCCAAGTATCCTGGGAAAACCAGTATATTCTTATGCTGTTAAGCACAATGCAGGTTCCATTATGGACCTACATATAGCTCTACGAAGTAAAACACGAAAGATAATTCATTTCAGATGGATCAATTACCTCAAGGAAGCTGCCCCTGCATTCCTTGCAGAGAGTGAAGTCTTTTATCTGTGGCTATTCATAGTTATGCTCCCTCAGCAGAGCGGATGGCCACCTTGCCCTTTCCAGGATTTAGGAGTGGATCAATGCGATACCAAATCACCCGTCCAAACTCCAATTAAAGGGTACAGGCTAAGTTGTCACACTATATCTTCCGTCATAAATAGTTTAAATAGTTAACCTGTTTGCTTGCTGCCATGGGTTTTTATAATATAATTAAGTTGCTTGACATCTAGAAAAGGTGGTGGTCCAGACATCCTTTGTGGACCCAGTATGGAGTTTCATTTTATGGTAATATGAATCGGAAAATTGGGTGTGGGGGTCATTGCACCTGATTTGTGGCACTCCCAATTTTCTGGCCATTAACTTTGATGACTGAAAGTCAGAAATGCCATGAATCAGGTGCACTGATTTGGCACCAGATTCTCCAATCCACATTCCTGTTGTGCGAGACTACACAACGGGCACATGAAAGTTTCCCCCAGTGAGTTTCAGCAAAGGCAGCAATTGTCGAAATTACAATTAGACTCAGCAATTGTGGGAGGGGCAATCAGGGTTTTGCTTCTGATTACTATGCAGTAAATACAAAGGGAGATGATATGTGTGGATGTCTCAGAATTAGGACTTTGTTGTGATGCTCCTATGGTTGAACAGCTGAGACTCATTGGCTCGGCTTACACATGAAGAGCAGCCACTTGACTGAGGTACCACAGGCCTCCAATCATGTAATTAAACTGTGCTCCAGAAAGAAAAAGTAACATCCAGAGAGAGAAAAAAGGTGTATTGTACATAGTTGGATTTTTTCCAAATAAGGGCGGGAATTGTAACCCAAATAGATAGGTGGGTTGGGGTCATGTGTGAAGCTAAAATGTAAAAAATGTGAATCCTGACCAAAAGCCGCCTCCAACCCGCCAATTTCCGGTTTTAACGGAGGCGTGACGGGGGTGGGCAGCCAGCCCGCTCGCAGGAGGCGGTTTGCCCATTTAAATATTATAATGAGGTTGGCATGCCTCAGATTTAACACCGTTTTAAAATTTAACTGTAGCTGATCAGGTTTTACAGGCCTTGAGAAACCTGCCAGCCAATGCAAGGCGAGGACTGCTGGGTCCAGGAGGGAAGCACTTGCCTCCTGGATCCAGCATCCTTGCCTAACTCACTCCATGCGATCAGAGACCACCCCACGAGGCTTCCAGATCCCCCCTCCCATCCAGCCTCCGATTCCCCCCCATGAGACCTCCCACCCACCTGCTCCTCCTGGCCCTCCAATGATGCTCTGAACCCCACCCCGCTGCTCCAGCCCCAATCAGTTCCTCCGGCCCCCAATCTGTCCCCAATCAGTCCCGACCTCCCGCTTCTCCTCCAGCCTTCTGATCAATCATGATCTCCCCCACCCCTGTTCTCCGATCGGTCCCAACCCCCACCCCCCAATCCTCCGGCTCTCCCCATGGTCCTCTGAGTCCCCTCAATAACCCCCCGGCCCCCATGCGAACCCTCCCTCCCTCCCCTGTGGGTGGGAAACAGAAGTTTCCAATGTAAATCAGGATTTCCTCACTGCTTCAGACCCACCAAACATTTAAAATTCAGACCAAGGTGTTTGGAAACTTCATATCTGAAGCAGTTCAGAGTTTCATAGCTACCAAATACATACTTTAAAACACATTTCAACAAACAAAATGTGATGTGCCACTCACAATAATCTCCAATCATTTTGGCTATAAAAATTGACTATCATAAGATGAGCAACTGCATGTAGTCAAAGGCAATTGTTGCTGACAACAAATGAAAATCAGATTGACAGAAAATGAAAGGTCAGCCTAACAAAGCAACAGTAAGGCAGTAGAGAGAAAACCAGGGGTCAATGAAGCTGGGTTTGCAAAACATAATAAAAAGACACAAGGCATCAGTTTGCCACTTCTCCAAAGAATTATCTTATCGATCGTATCGTTCTGAGATCTACAACCTCATTAGTAAAAGGCCTCTTTTTATTTTCAGTTTGATTTTAACTGGGTCTCTCCTCAGCCCCAAGCATTCTCTTCTTTGTTAAGAAAGTCTACTGAGATTTCAGAGAATAGTACTGGCCCTCACTCAAGAGACACGCGTGCAGCTGGCACACAGTAGGAATAAAGTATTATATTTTTGCACTGAGAGGCTCTGGTTGCACAATGCATTGTACATCAAGAGCTAGCTGAAGAGAAAAGGTGACAACCTTCTTCTCACATGTGGCCAGCCAGGGATGTAATGTGTCAGCTTGCACTGAGTCTCAATTCCATGACCACACTGGATGTACAGCCATACACCTTGACCCCCTGAGCATCTTCAGACCTTTTCTCCGCATTACAGTTGTTTTGTTTTCTGTTGCAGTTACATACATTTTTGCTAACTGTGCTTTAAGAATGATTTGCTTGTTGTGTATCAAGGTGAAGGATGTCAGAGAATATAACACTTTTCCATTTTTGGCATCTAATGTCGGCATCAAGCACTTCAAGGTCAGGTACAGCATGTGCCAGATAAAAATTACCAACAAAGCGCAAAAGGGGAAATATGTGGAGGAAGGGAGAGGTCTGGCCTGTACCAGTAAGTCACTCGGAGGGGGATTCTAACACAAGTGGACACATGCCTTAACCAAAGCCCTTCAGTTGAGGACCTGGATTAAGCAGTTGGTGATGAGGAAGCTCAGTAAACAATACTGGAATTGGATGTCTAGTACATCAAGGTGCATGACACATTACAAGCTGCCCTGCATTGACCCTTCTGCAGCACTTAAGGCAAATTTCCATCATATAACCAATGAGGACGGTCTGGTGCTGGGCAACGTAATCTAGAGATTAAACATAACAACATATATGCAGTATTTGTTGTCCGCCATGATTAGGCTCCGGAGAGACTAGCAGTTGCTGTTGAAGCTGTGTATCTCGGACTGGTGAAACCACCATTCATTGGGTACATTATGTGTCCTTGCTGAAGTCAGAATAATGATAACAACACAAATATATATTTGATGTTGAACTATGCTGCTCACCTTGCTGCTTGTGAGATGTTCATGGTATTTGTTGTCCATCTAGCGAGGGTGAAAATTCAGGTTTGTCAATCAATTGACTGATAACTAACTAGTGACTACCCTTTGGGTCTGGGTGTCAATTTGGTTCCAAGATGACATGCTTGGCGATGGAACACTGGAACAGATTGAACCTTCGGTGGCAGATTCGATAATCTGATACCTGAGCCAGGCAGAGCACTGTTAATGCCTGACCAGTCAGCCTGGCTCTTTAACGGGCACTGGAGGGGTAAAAGTTTCACTGGGATTCTTACCTCAGTGTTCTGAGGTGGCAAGTTGTATGGCTTTAGTTGGTTAAACTCTAAACAGTGAGCAAACTTGTGTGACCCTAAGACTGAGGTATTGCCAACCTGAGCACTCTGGACTTAGATAAGTGGGATGTATTTTCATCATCATCATAGGCAGTCCCTCGGGGTCAAGGATGACTTGCTTCCACGCTAAAAATGAGTACTCAGGTGACTGATGAACTAATTTTAAATGGTGAAAGATGCCCGTGCGTGAATCCTTTTAACATGGGGTGGCTGTTGCACACCAGCCTCACTATTGACCCGTGCTGCGCCTTCCCTTGGTCAGATACCCAACCAATCAACAAAAACAAGTGTATCAATATAATTGGCAAAAGACCCAGAGGGGAAAATTGTTTTACACAGCGTGTTGTTATGATCTGGAATGTCTACCTGAAAGAGTGGTGGAAGCAGATTCAATAGGAACTTTCAAAAGGGAATTGAATATATATTGAAAAGGAAAAATTTGCAGTGCTGTGGGGAAAGAGCAGGGGAGTGGGACTAATGGGATAGCTCTTTTAAAGTGCTGGCACAGGCACAATGGGTCAAATGGCATAGTTCTGTGCTACATGATTCTATGATTAATGTCAAACTCACAAGAGCAGATCCTATTTCCCACATCAGCCATCTTTGTGGCCCCACTGATTTAGACGTTAGTGCCAACTAGTTCTGAATTATGAGTATTCTGAAAGGTGAACCTGTGACCACTGAGATGAAAACGCTCAAAGTCATTTTACATGGAACTTTTACAGCCATTAAAGAGAGGAGATTTTTGTGAGTTTTTCCGATAAAGAACCATGTTCCCAGTCCTGTTTTATCTGCTCTACATTGCAGGGCAGATTCCACAGCACTAGCAGCAACACAAAAACTACACATGCGAAGAGGTTTAAAAATCAGTATTTAATTGTGAATTTCATTTCTGGCTGTAGACGCTGGATACAGGCCAGCAACATGAACCTATAGCTTGTGATTTTATTCTTGACTTTAAAGTAACTCTGCTAAAATAAAGATGCTACATGGGACTGCCATTAAAGAATAGCATACTTTCCACTTTTGGTACCCATATTTACCTGTAATTAGAGCAAATGTCAGGCTAACAAGTTCTGTCACCAGGGACCTGAAGTGCCCATTATGGACACTCACTGTTTAGAAGCCTTGAAGATTTTGCAGCTGCCGGACAGAATAAACCTGGATTTTGGACTACAGCCTCTTTGAGGGTAAATATAGATACTGGAGGAATCTGTGACTACAGGAGCCTGTTGTAGAAGGTCAGTTTTAAGAGTACCACAAATAATGGTGAAGACACCTGTTTTTTAAAATTTGGCAATGAGGGTGCTCTAATATAAGCCAATTCAGTCATCCATATTGAAATGACTGCACCAAGCATGCCATGAAAATCTACAGGATGGTGGTTTAAGCACTGTTAATCTCCATGAGCCTAAGATCCCCCATAAACACATGTCATGAAAAATCCGAGGCAGCATATGGTTGGCTAACATTTTGTCTCCAGTGCACTCTAAGGAAACTTGTGACTATCTAATAATGCCACTAATTTTAAATGTGGAAAACTGAAATTCTTCCAAATAGCGAGCTAGAACCAAGAAAATTACCCCCACTGTGTTATTGGCTAACTATTTTGTTGGAAATATTATGTTTTTCCTTCAAAAATATTATTCTGGTGTTGAAGAATCTTTTGTTATTCCTTCGAGAGGGAGAAATTCAAGAAGAGGCAAGCATGTGTTTCAAGGTAAATGACATCAGACAGAAGTGGTCCAATCATTTGTTTAGGATGGAACTTATTTCATCTGCTGTGTGCATTTCTAAACAATGAAAACAAAGATAATGTTTTGTTCAAAGAAGATAATGCCCTTTTTGAAAGATTGTACTACACCTTGTCCAATGACATTTGTAGTTGTCATGAAAAGTGGACAAATTGCACCACAGTCCATGTGTTGATGAGAAAGCTCACTTAGAAAGAAGCAACTTTTAATATAAAACTTTCTAGAGGGCAGTTTGGCTTTAAAAGACAAACAAAACCATTACATCAATTTACATTTTTTCCAATAATCTTATAGCATTAATTATAATTGCATTAGCAGCATTGCAGCAAGATATTTTTAAAAAGGGTATTGCTTAGCGTAATGCAAGGAATAATAATCCACAATTTTAAATGGAGTATAACTCAGAACAATTGATCGAAAATGGAAATGCGTGCTCAATTGAGGTAGTGTCAGCTGTGGCTCAGTGAGTAGCATACTCGCCTCTCAGTGCTCCATGGACTTGAGCATATAAATCTAGGCTGACACTCCAGTGCAGCACTGAGGGTCGTGCTGCACTGTCGGAGGTGCCGTTTTTTGGATGAGATGTTAAACTAAGGCCCCGTCTGCTTTCTCAGGTGGACGTAAAAGATCCCATGGCATTATTTCGAAGAATAGCAGGGGAGTTATCCCCAGTGTCCTGGACAATATGTATCCCTCAATCAACATAACAAAAATCAGATTATCTGGTCATTATTATATTGCTGTTTGTAGGAGCTTACTGTGTGCAAAACAACAGTGACTACACTCCTTAAGTACTTCATTGGCTGTAAAGCGCTTTGAAACAAAATAATGCTGACAATTCCAAAATAAAAACTATAATGTTATGATAGGGCTATTGTTTTACAGGAAATGAATAATTCATTTATGTTATTTTTATTGCAGGATTTTTACCAGTCTTGGGGATTGTATTCAATTATTTATCCATTTCCCGGTGGAAACTGCGAATCAGTGACCTTGTCGATGATGTAATAATCCATGGGTTACCAATTATGATGGGCTAAGTCGCTATTTAAGAACCTCTGTCAAGACAGTGGATGCTGTTATGAATTGTGACAAAAATTGTTACTGTGAGGATGTTAAGAGCTTGAATGTCCAGTAGAGGACTGTGTTCGTTTGTATCATTCTGTTTTTCACATGCCACTAAAGCACATATTCAAATAAATCATGCAACAGTGTTAAGAGTTAAATCCCGTCTGTCATCATCAACAATCTCGTCAGTCAGAACCCTTACTCATGGAGCAGACAGATCGGAAGGTGACCAGTTAAGTCACCAAGGGAGGAAGTGGCTCATGGTCACTTCATGCGTGGAGAGATTTAGGATACATTACACCTATAATACTTTCAATAGGTTTTCAATTAAAATTAAAAAAAATATCCTTAGGGCTGCTGATGGCTGAAATGTAAAAGTGAACACACTTCTAAAACTCCATGACCTTGAATTTGTTCTCTTTGGAATAAAATGGTGCAAATCTGAAAACAAATACAGGCACCAACATTTTCAAGTGTAACTGGCAGAAAGAATATTCAAATTGAGTTTTAATAAGGAGGCATCATATTTTTGCTGCTTCAACAACAATCAGGAGGAAATGATGCTGACAGCATCCAAAAAGGTAAATGGAAGTCTTACCCTAATTACTTGTTTGCTTACAATTGCTTTACCATTTATTCCAATGTGGACACACATGTCCAGCAGCACAGAACAAACAGTGCTAGAATTTCTAAGATGGCTGGCAGTCCCAAATAGGTTTCTCACAGCAAATATTTATAACATGGCTTCTTTATTCTTTCTAAAATCATACAACACAGAAGGAGGCCATTCATCCCATTATCCCCATGCTGGCTCTTTGAAAAAGCTATCAGTGGAATTAATAGTCCCACTTCCCCGCTTTTTTCCATAGGCCTGCAAATTTTTCCTTTTCAGATATATATCCAATTTCTAGCCTTTCACAGTATTAGAAAATAATGTGAAAATTCTAGGTGGGGGAGGATTATAAAAATAAAGAAATAATGAAAGAATTTGCATGAATATAGCACCTCATCATGTTTATCAGAAATGTCCCAAAGTGCTTCACACATAATGAGCTACTTTGGAGTGCAGTGACTGTTGCTAAGTCGGTAACTACAGCAACTATATTACACACAACAACATTTCACAAACAGCATGGAGATTAATAACCCGGTAATCTATGTTTTTGGGATGTTGGTTGAGGGAAGAATGGCCAGGACACAAGGATCAGTGCCATGGAATCTTCAATGTTCACCTGAACCATCAGAATATTGAACAAAAGACTTTTGTGTAACTCTCAACCAAAGAACAGCACATGTGATAATGGGTGTTCCCCCAGTACCACACTGGAACAGGAAATAGGGAAAAGTAAAGAGAAAAAGAAAGCAAATACTCAGCAAAGGAACACATAGAAATGAAGAGATTGGGGAGGGTTCATTCTTTCATGTGTACTTCCAATACTTAGAGCGACTGCAGGACGAATGTAATTACCTGCATAGAATAGGCACCAGCTACCGTGGATTATTACCTGAGCCACGAACAAATTGGCATAGGGTCAATAGAATCAGGGAGATGAATGCATGGATCAGAGGTTGGTGTGGGAGAAGTGTGGGAGAAATATAAAACCAGATAGCAAGAGTTTCTACAGGTATATAAAAAGAAAAAGAGTGGCTAAAGTAAATGTTGGTCCCTTAGAGGACGAGGCCGTGGAATTAGTAATGGGGAACATGGAGATGGCAGAAACTCTAAACAAATATTTTGTATCCGTTTTTACGGTGGAGGACAGTAACAATATTCTAACAGTGGATAGTCAAGGGGCTATGGTGGCAGAGGGGGGCGGGGGGGGGGGGAGGAACTTAACATAATCACAATCACTAAGGAGATGGTGCTCAGTAAGATAATGGGACTAAAGGCAGATAAATCCTCTGGACCTGATGGCTTGCATCCTAGGGTCTTAAGAGAAGTAGCGGCTGGGATTGTGGATGCATTGGTTGTAATTTACCAAAATTCCCTGGATTCTGGGGAGGTCCTAACAGATTGGAAAACTATCCAATTTAAAAAAGGAGGCAGACAAAAAGCAGGAAACTATAGACCAGTTAGCCTAGCATCTGTGGTTTGGAAAATGTTGGAGTCCATTATTAAAGAAGCAATAACAGGACATTTGGAAAAGCAAAATTTGGTCAAAGTCAGCATGGATTTATGAAGGGGAAGTCATGTTTGACAAATTTGCTGTAATTCTTTGAGGATGTAATGAACAGAGAAGATAAAGGGGAACTAGTGGATGTGGTGTATTTGGAATTCCAGAAGGCATTTGACAAGGTGCCACACAAAAGGTTACTGCACAAGATAAAAGTGTACGGGATTGGGGGTAATATATTAGCATGGATAAAAGATTGGCTGACCAATAGAAAACAGAGAGTCGGGATAAATGGTTCATTCTCTGGTTGGCAATCAGTAACGAGTGGGGTGCCGCAGGGATCAGTGCTGGGACCCCAACTATTTACAATCTATATTAACGACTTGGAAGAGGAGACTGAGTGTAACATAGCCAAGTTTGCTGACGATACAAAGATGGGAGGAAGGGCAATGTGTGAGGAAGACATAATGAGGCTGCAGGAGGACATAGACAGGCTAAGTGAGTGGGCAAGAATTTGGCAGATGGAATATAATTTTGGAAAGTGTGAGGTCATGCACTTTGGCAGAAAAAAATCAAAGAGCAAGTTATTATTTAAATGGAGAAAGATTGCAAAGTGCTGCAGTACAGCAGGACCTGGGGTTACTTGTGCATGAAACACAAAAGGTTAGTATGCAGGTACAGCAAGTGATCAGGAAGGCCAATAGAATCTTGGCCTTTATTGCAAAGGGGATGGAGTATAAAAGCAGGGAAGTCTTGTTACAGCTATACAGGGTATTGGTGAGGCCACACCTGGAATACTGCGTGCAGTTTTGGTTTCCATATTTACGAAAGGATATACTTGCTGTGGAGGCAGTTCAGAGAACGTTCACTAGGTTGAGTAGGTTGGGCCTCTACTCATTGGAATTCAGAAGAATGAGAGGTGATCTTATAGAAACGTATAAGATTATGTGGGGGCTTGACAAGCTGGATGCAGAGAGGATGTTTCCACTGATGGGGAGACTAGAACTAGAGGGCATGATCTTAGGATAAGGGGCCCATTTAGAACTGAGATAAGGAGAAATTTCTTCTCTCAGAGAGTTGTGAATCTTTGGAATTCACTGCCTCAGAGAGCTGTGGAAGCTGGGCATTAAATAAATTTAAGACAGAAATAGACAGTTTCTTAAACGATACGGGGATAAGGGGTTATGAGGAGTGGGCAGGGAAGTGGAGCCGAGTCCATGATCAGGTCAGCCATGATCATATTGAATGGCGGAGCAGGCTCGAGGGGCCTTATGGCCGACTCCTGTTCCTATTATGTTCTCATGTAAGTGGGTTTCGATTCATGGGGCACTGGCACTAATACTCAGGAAAGAGAGAGCTGTTCCGTGGGTCGGACTACACCTGAACTATGCTGGGACCAGAGTTCTAGTGAATCTAATAACTAGGGAGGTAGATAGGGCTTTAACCTAAATAAGGATTGTGGGGGGTGGGGGGTGGGGGGGGGGGTGCGGGGGAGAGAGTCCCAGTGGAGCGAAATCTAGAATTCCAAAGAGAAAAGAAAAGGAAGCAACGCAGGAAAGTGATTGTGGTAAGGATAACCAGATTATGTCAGGACGGGACAGAGCATACAAACAAAAGAGTGCAATAACAAATAGGATCCAGGTAAGAAAAAATAGCGATAAGACAAATAGGGCTATAGTACAAAAAAATGTTAAGCTGTCTATTAATGTTAAAAAGACAAATCTAAAAGCATTGTATCTGAATGCACGAAGCATTCATAATAAGGTAGAGGAATTAATAGCGCAAGTAGATGTAAACCGATTCGATATAGTTGCAATTATGGAGACATGGTTGCAGGATGACCAGGATTGGGAACGGAATATACAAGGATACTCGATATTTAGGAAGCACAGGCAAAAAGGAAAAGGGGGTGGTGTGGTGTTGTTAATAAAGGATGAAATCAGAGCAACAGTGAGAAAAGATATTGGCTCAGAAAATCAAGATGTAGAATCAGTCTGGGTGGAGCTAAGGAGCACCAAGGGGCAGAACACATTGGTGGGAGTTATCTATTGGCCTCAAAACAGTAGTGGTAATGTAGGGGATGGCATCAAACAGGATATTAGGGATGCATGTGACAAGGGTATTACAGTAATCATAGTTGACTTTAATCTACATAAAGACTGGCCAAACCAAATTAGTAATAATACTGTGGAGGATGAATTCCTGGAGTGTGTACGAGATGTTTTTTTTTAGACCAGTATGCTGTGGAGCTTACAAGGGAACAGACTATCCTAGATTGGGTATTGTGTAATGAGAAGGGGTTAATTAACAGTCTTGTTGTGCGGTGTCCTTTAGGGAAGTGACCATAACATGATTGAATTCTTTATTAAGATGGAAAGTGAAGTAGTCCAATCCGAAACTAGGGTCCTAAATCTAAACAAAGGAAACTACGAAGGTATGAGGAATGAATTGGTTATGATAGATTGGGAAGATTCATTAAAAGGCATGACGGTGGATAGGCAATCACTAACATTTAAGGAACGAATGCATGAATTGCAATAGTTATAATTCCTTTCTGGCGCAAAAACACAAAAGGTAAAGTGGCCCAACTATGGCTAACAAAAGAAATTAAGGATACTATTAGATCCAAAGAGGAGACATACAAAGTTGCCAGAAAAAGTAGCAAGCTTGAGGATTGGGAGCAGGTTAGAATTCAGCAAAAAAGGACCAAGAGATTGATTAAGAGGGGAAACATAAGAGTATGAGAGTAAACTTGCAAGGAACATAAAAACTGACTGCAAAAGTTTCTACGAGTATGTAAAAAGAAAATGATTAGTGAAGACAAATGTAGATCCTTTACAGTCAGAAACGGGAGAATGTTTAATGGGGAACAAGGAAATGGCAGAACAATTAATAAATACTTTGGTTCTGTCTTCATGGAAGAGGACATAAATAACGTCCCAGAAATTCTAGGGAACCAAGGGTCAAGTGAGCAAGAGGAATGAAAGGAAATGATTAGCAGTAAGAAAATAGTGCTGTCGAAACTAATGGGACTGAAGGCTGATAAATCCCCAGAGTACTAAAAGAGGTAACCATGGAAATAGTAGATGTGTTGGTTGTCATCTTCCAAAATTCTAATAGATTATGGAACAGTTCCTGTAGATTGGAGGGTGGCAAATGTAACCCCACTTTTTAAAAAGGAGAAAGAGAGAAAACAGGGAACTACAGACCAGTTAGCCTAACATCAGTAGTAGGGAAAATGCTAGAGTCTATTATAAAGAATGAGATAACAGGACACTTAGAAAATATCAACGGAATTAGACAAAGTCAACATGGATTTATGAAAGGAAAATCATTTTTGACAAACCTACTGGAGTTTTTTGAGGATGTAACTGATGGAACAGATAAGGGCAAACCAGTGGATGTAGTGTATTTGGATTTTCAGAAGGCCTTTGATAAAGTCCCACATAAGAGGTTAGTGTGCAAAATTAAAGCACGTAGGATTGAGTGTAATATACTGGCATGGATTGAAAATTGGTTAACTGAGAGGAAACAGAGAGTAGGAATAAATGGGTCTTTTTTGGGGTGGCGGGCAGTGACTAGTGATGTACCACAGGGATCAGTGCTTGGGCCCCAGCTATCCACTATATATATATAAATGATTTGGATGAGGTTACCAAATGTAATATTTCCAAGTTTGCTGATGATACAAAACTAGGTGGGATTGTGAGTTGTGAAGAGGATGCAAAGACACTGCAAGGCGATTTAGATAGGTTGAGTGAGTGGGCAAACACATGGCAGATGCAGTATAATGTGGATAAATGTGACGTTATCCACTTTGGTAGGAAAAACATAAAGCCAAGGTACTATTTAAATGGTGATAGCTTGGGAAATGTCGATGTACAAAGGGACCTGGGTGTCCTTGTACACCAGTCATTGAAAGCAAACATGTAGGTGCAGCAAGCAGTTAGGAGGGCAAATGGTATGTCGGCCTTTATTGCAAGAGGATTTGAGTACAGGAGCAAGGATGTCTTACTACAGATATATCAGGTCTTGGTGAGACCGCACCTGAAGTATTGTGTGCAGTTTTGGTCTCCTTATCTAAGAAAAGATATACTTGCCATAGAGGGAGTGCAACAAAGGTTTACCAGACTGATTCTTGGGATGGCAGGACTGTTCTATGAGGAGAGACTGAGTCGACTAGGCTTGTATTCACTGGAGTTTAGAAGAATGAGAGGGGATCTCATTGAAACGTATAAAATTCTGACTGGGTTTGGATAGACTGGATGCAGGGAGGATGTTTCCCCTGGCTGGGAAGTCTAGAACAAGGGTCACAGTCTCAGGATACAGGGTGGGAAATTTAGGACTGAGATGAGGAAACATTTCTTCACTCAGAGGGTGGTGAACCTGTGGAATTCTCTATCACAGAAGGCTGTGGAGGTCAAGTCACCGAATATATTTAAGAAGGAGATACGTAGATTTCGAGACACAAAAGGCATCAAGGGGTATGGGGAGAAAGCGGGAATATGGTGTTGAAATAGAGGATCAGCCTGAATGGCAGTGCAGGCTAGAAGGGCCGAATGGCCTACTACTGCTCCTATTTTCTATATTTCTACCCACTGCCTGCCTGTCTTTGCGGCAGGAGGCCAGAGTCATTTAAAGGCCCACGCCTCATTTCCATTCCACAAGCCAAAGGGTGCCCAGCTGCAGCTCACCAGTTCTGGGAGGACGGGAAACATTTGGAGCTGGAGGGGGGTGGGAGGGGGGGTTGAGAAGGGGATCCCAAGAAGAGCACTCCTGCTCCTTTGATGTTTCCTGGGGCATTTAATGAGTGCTTTCCAGCAGTCCCTTTAAGGACGACTGCTTAGGCTGCTGAACGATCTGGTACAACTGGGTGGAGCATGTGGGCACACACAACATCCATTTGTACCTTGAACATGTAATCAGGGGCCTATGTACATCATAGGTTCCTGATTTGCTTCATTGAATGAGGCTCCCGACTGATTCAGGTGAGCATCTGGGCCACCAATGTGAAGGCCCCAGGATATGTGACTTGCAGGCGTGCAGTATTGGAGTGGCAACAGGGCTAGAACATCCACTTTTTTTGCCTGCTTAACGCCCACTTAATGCCCATTTTACCGCTGAAATGACGTATAACGCCCATATAGCACCCATTCTGGCACAACATAGAAACAAATGGGCTTTTTAGGAGATTTATCGCCGAGCGTTATTTTCCCAATGGGTTTAACGCCGAGAAAAAATATTTCCAGCCGCCCACTTTTTTTGGGTGGAATCAGCAGAATCTGTGAATTCAACGGCCATAATATCACCCAGCATTACTTACCGAACGGAATTAATGCCGAGATTCAATATTAACGCCCGGCGACTGTTTTTTGTTGCAAAAAGCCTATTTACCCAAACTAGCGGCCATGGAGATCGGCCATCTTCAGTTTCACCACCTCGCACACATATCGCCCACAATATCGCTCACTCAAATAACCGCCCACAAAAAGTGGAACTAACCAGAACGATCGCCAGCGGTGTGGCTGGCATTTGTTAAATCCCACTCTTACGTGAGCAGCTGATATCGGAAAGATTTGACTGAAAGAGCGCTGATGTGAGTGACAATGCTGACACACTGCTGTGTGTCAGCTCAGACATCAATGGTGCCCATCACCTTGGTGCCAGTTAATGTTTACTTTGATTGATGTTAAGTTGTATTTAACCCTTTCATGGTAAGAAATCACCAGTGTGTAATGGTCCAGCTATCTGAGGCAATATGCAACAAGGTGATATTCAATAAAAACATTTTTATATCAACATTGAGCTGAAATCATACGTATCATGGGCAAAAAGCACCTAACCCCCGCCCACACCCCACTTTTTCCACTATTGACATCAATCAAATGTTCAACATGTCCAGCAACACAGGATACAAATGCAAAGCAGGAGGGTGGCCCCCTCCCCCCGATACATTACAACAAATTGCATACACCCAGATGGAGATATAACACAGCCATCACCTGCGCACATGCACCTCACTTTCCTTCTCCCCTCTCCTTCTTCTCCCCACCTCACTCCACGGCGCCTGGTCGAGGAGCTCCTCAGGCGGTGCATCATTGGGGGGGATGAAGGCAGATGCATTGGTTGGGCGGGTTCGGGAGCGGGGGGTGCTGAGGGGGCAACATTCTCTGATGCAGAAGCAGGATCTTGCTCCTTGCTCTCATCTGTTGTTCGCCGTGGTGGTGCAGAACCTAGGGGTGGAATGCCGCGCTCGGGGCCACAGGGAGGCCTGTGGCAGCAGTGTTCCTGGCTATCGCATCCAGGGACTCCACCTTGCGCGGAATGTACTCGGTCATGGTGGCCAGGTGTCGGGATATGCACCCGAAAGCTTTGTTGAGCTGGTCGCCAATGTCTACAGTCCTCCTGGACAACTGTACCATCTCTCCGCTGTCATTTCGCGCTCGTGGAACAGACCTGCCGCGTCCACAAGACCTCCGCGGGGTTGGCGCCGTCCCGGGGACAAATGGGGTGCCCTGTGGAGAGGTGCTTGGGGCCAGAACATCCAGAGTGGAGACAGGAATAACCAGAGGACCAATAGATGGCCTTGGGGTGGAATGGCTTCTGGAGCGTGGCGATGCAGGTTCTTCGAAATCCGCGCTCTCATCCGTCGAGAACAGACCCAGTGGATTGATGGCCGACAATCGGAGCTCCTCAGCACCAGATGTAGTAGGATCATCCGCCGACTCCTGCCCCGCGTCCAGGGGTGCTTCCACACGAGTACTAGCACTCGCTCCTCCATCTCTGTGATGTCGCTGGGGACTGGTGGCCCCCCCCTCCCCACCCACCCATTCACCTCTGCACGAACCTCATCGTCAATAGCTTCTTCTGTAAAAGGTGACAGGACGACGTGGCATGAGATCATTGCGTGATATCCTTGCTAGGTACTGTCACAGAGACTGATACAACACATAACTGACAGATGTAATCATGATTATTATGATTATTATCATTCTTTATTTAAAGATGTACACTGTGACCGCAGACATTGAGTAAAACATTCCCGGTAAAAGTGCAAGACCTCACATCTGCTGATAGTCACTCATGACTGTTACAAATCAAATTATATAAATACATAAATACATGTAAATCAATGTAATACTTACGCTTTCGGATCCCACAATGTTGTTCCATCGTTTGCACATTGGTTGTTCTCACACAACTCGGTTGGTCGCCGACGAGATCACCTCTGCTATCTCGGTCCATATCCTCTGGTAGGCCTTTGGGGTGGGCTTCCCACGTCCTCCCTGTGTCAAGTACCCCAGTGTGACTTGACCTCCTGAGTGAGGGAGGCATTTGCCTCATCCGAGAACCTCCTGGCTCTTTTGCGCCCTCCAATGTGCTCCTCTCCCACCTCACTGCTCTCTCCAGCATCATTCTCCACAGCGTGCTGTAATGCCTCCTCCTCTCTCTCTGTTATGGGGTAAATTCGGTCAAATATGTGGCTGGTAAAAGCTACTTTTTGTTTGCCTACTTGCTGTGAAGCTCTAAAGTCTCCCTCCTTCCTCCCAAAGCAGCCGCACCACACCCAGCCACGCCTTCAGTCCCTCTGAGCTCCTCCTCTCTCTGTCTCCTCTTCTGCGCATGTCATGATGACCCTTGACCTCCAGAATCGCAGGAATCGAGCATTGCCATGCCATTGCTAAGGACGGCCACACTTTACAGCAGAAGGTCAGCAAAATTGAATGCTACCGCCCATTTGATATCGCTCGTGGTAACATTTTCAAAAATGTAAACTAGGTGTTTTGAGAATGGGCGAAAAGCCGGCGATCTGAAAACTCTTATTTACCGCCCACGCCGGAAATAATGCCCATTTTTGGGCGATAAGCACAAAAGTGGGGGTTCTAGTCCTCAAAGTTTAGAACCACTTCCACCTGTTCTCGCCTGATGGACCGAGTTAACTTTGGCCTTGCACTCTGCGTGCAGGATCATGGAATTACCTTTAGAGAAAATGGAAAGAAGAACATAGAAAAAAACAATACAGGGAATAGAAGACAGATATGAGAAAGAAGTGTTTTAGTTAGTCAGCCACCAGGAGGCAAGTGGATTGGGTGCTGTGAGGTGGTGGAATGCATAGTCCCAAAGTCTGATCCAAGGAGCTGATTTTCTGATCTTTCACGAGCTTTAATGCTATTTAAGGTGGAGTACATATTCTGAATTTGGGAGCAATTCTCCTAGCTGGGAAATTAGCTCCATGCACTGATGTTAACTGGTAATTCTCCACCATGCCATGCTGTTCAATACTCACTCAAGAAGCTATCCAATTGCAGCACATCTATGTAAAGTGGAGATGAAGAATGCTGCTAAACAGTAACTCACAGCATGCAGTAAACGCATATGACTGCAGCCTGCCGAATCACACTAGGGAAATCTATTTACTAAGAAAGCTAATTTGGCCATTCAGCATTTCTCTATTCTTGTATCATTTTGCCTTACTGTTTTCACCAATATTGCATACCATTCTCATTTATTTTGTTGAAACTGTATCGGAAATCTATTAATACTGCAGCCTATGGAATTTTCAGGATGACGAAAGATTGGTTTTAGCAATTTGTGCAAATGCTTCAAAATTAATTCAGCCCATGTCCTCTATTTTTTTTGTACAGACATCAGACCTCGTGGCTAACTGCCAACTCCGCTCACTGAGAGAAGACAATAACACACTCTATGCACCACTGGCCAAGACATGCCAAATGGTAGCAGATGGTCTTCCCCCCACAGACCCAGCACTAATTGCTACACAGTTGGTTGACTGAATGGTCAACCATGCCTGGATTGAATTTCTTTCTCGTATGCAGGCTTTTTTTTTTCCATGCAAAGCATAAAGGAGGCAGGAGTCACACTTTCCATCTTGGCCACAGAAACAAAGAGTAGCTTAATTTCTTGGCACTATTAGTCATGATGCTTTCTGTTGTGGAATTATTTTTTTCATTTCCTCCCCATCACCTTATGTCTCTACTCAGGAAGCACCATTCTGTGCCTTCCTTTACGGGAGCATCTGACTCCACTCACTGACAAACTCTGATGACCCAGCTGAAATTATTAACTTGTGAACAACTATGGGTTCAAAGCCATGTCCTAACATGCTGTGACGTAGAACAGTGAGACAGCATACTGCCACAGTAACACAGCATGCCACAGTGACCATCCATTAATGATTTGGCCGACCATATTCTATGACAATCATTGTGACCAACATCTGAATGTAGGTCCACAAAAGAGAAATTGTTTTTCCTTTAGATCACTGGCAGCCTCTTTAAGTACTGCATCGGTAGTGTCACTGTGACATCGATTGAATGTGGCTCTTTGGGAGCAGCAGGCTACTTCTTAGTGAAAAGGGGAGCCTGCTTGGAGCCTGAATGGTTGGTGTCGAGCCAGGATCGCAGCAGCATGCAGGCGAACCCAGCACTTGGTCTGTGCTGAGTTAGCTGATCTTAGCCAAGGTGGATCAAACTTAAGAATGTATAATTCAGCCAGGTAGCAGACGGGAAAATATTTGCAGAGCTATGGGGAAAGAGCAGGGGAATGGGACTAATTGGGACAGCTCTTTCAAAGAGCCCGCATGGACACAATGGGCCAAATGGCTTCCTTCTATGGTATATCATTCTATGATCCTATGAAGTTTATTAGTTAAGGTGGAGATGTACTTCACTGTTTCAGAAAGGGGGTGGGGGAGATAATCAGAGTGATTCGTGAGAGCAAGAACTTTTGAAGCCAGTTTTTACCTGTAGCTTATATGCTGAATAACTACAAGAAATTTGGCAGCACCCATTTGGAGGGTCGGAGATGGCGGGGGGAGGTTCCTGAGGTATTGGGCCACGGACCTCATTGTCACAGAGCTGGTGCGGTGCATTGGCCCACCGGCACAGACCGGAGAAAGTGCGAAGAGAATTGGCTGCTGCTAGCTTGGAAGCTGATCCCGTATCCTCGGGTAAGTAGGTCTGGAAGTTGGATCGGGATCAAGATTGAGGTTCGGGGTTGGGGGCCTGGAGTTTATGCTTGGGAGCTGGGGGCGTGGGAATCAGAAGCGCGACTGGGTCCTTTAATGCGGGGTGAGGAGGAGCAATCTTCATTTGGGTAAGTTGCATACCTTCTTGGTTGGCAAGTGTTCTGTTGGGTCGGTTTTCCTGATTGCAGCCCTCAATGTCACTGGCTGCCTCAGGGCAAACCAATGTTGGAGCAGGGACCTCAAGTAGGTGTCAGGCCTCTTATTTGCATATGCAAAAGAACATATGCCTGCTTCAGATATGGGTAAAGGATGCCTCTTGTTTGTTCTTGCCCAATATGGCGGCCAGCGCAATTCCGACTGGAAGTGTACACGTGCTTCCTGTTTGTCATTTTAAGGCCTTAGTAGCCTGCATAGCGCCTAAAACATGGGTGCTATGTGGCCAAATTTATAGGCCTGGAACTGTTTTGTTACAAATATTTTAATTCATGTTAAATTGTATGCAGTTTCTGACAGGCAATGAATGCAGTAATGTAAATGGAAATGGATGATGGATAGTAGATGTATCAGAATGAATTGCACATAGGAGATTGTACCAGAGTTGGTACCTTACGCAAAGAGTAAAAGACTCATAAATCATTGATGATATAATGTAAGTGAAAGAACCTAATGCACTGACAATGGTGTGATCTCCAATTCATCATATGCTGGTTCTTTGAAACGTGGCAAGCTGTGTAGGTTATTAAAAGGATCACATAGTCTCCAGATCTAACCTGTGGCATTCAAATTTCCTGGTTCCCTTTTCTCCCTAGTAGAGTTACTCTCCTCCCCCCGCCCCCACCCCCCCCCCAACCCCCCACACCCTCCCGCCCTCCAACACTCCCCGGAGACCCTGTTACACGTCATCAATTTCTTCAAGGTTCGAAACTCTCCAGTAACTAACAGCTGTTAGGATTTTACTTTTCAATCTTCAATATGGTTAGGTGTTACTTTCCTGGGTACAATGAAACAAACACATCAAGAGGTGTGAACCAAAGTTGGCGAGCGCTGGTTCATAAGCAGTGCTATGGGGAAACATACACCTCAGTAAGACCTCAGCAGGACGGTCAACATTGGATACATTCTAAGTGAGAGATTCTCAGTTTAAAGGTACAAACATAAAACACCAGTCACACTAATAACATTAACTTGGTTAAAAATGATAAGATGCTTAGAATTGTAGAATCATAGAATGGTTACAGCACGGAAGAAGGCCATTTGGCTCATTGGGTCTGTGCCGGCTCTCAGCAAGAGCACCTCAGCTAGTCCCCACCCTTTCCCCGTAGCCCTGCAATTTATTTTTCTTTCAGGTACAACTCCCTTTTGAAAGCCGTGATTGGGTCTGCCTCCACCACCCTTTCAGGCAATGCATTCCAGATTCTAACCATTCGCTGTGTAAAATGTTTTTTCTTATGTCACCTTTGGTTCTTTTGCCAATCACCTTAAATCTGGCTCATCTGGTTCTTGACCCTTCTGCCAATGGGAACAGTTTCTCTCGAGCTTCTCTGTCCAGACCCCTCATCATTTGGAACACCTCTATCATATCTCCTTTCAAACTTCTCTGCTCTAAGGAGAACAATAAAAACAACTTGCATTTATATAGCGCCTTTAACATAGTGAAACGTACCAAGATGCTTCATAGGAACATTACGAAATAAAAAATTTGACAGCCCCTGCTTCTCCAGTCTATTCACGTAACTGTAGTTCTTCATCCCTGGAATCATTCTCATAAATCTGTTCTGCACCCTCTCTAAAGCCTTCACATCCTTCCTAATGTACGGTGGCCAGAATTGGACACAATACTCCGGTTGAGGCTGAACCAGTGTTTTATACAGATTCATCATAATTTCCACGTGTTTGTACTCTGTACCTCTATTCATGAAGACCAGGATCCCGTAAGCTTTTTAAAATGTTTTTTCAACCTGCCCTGCCACCTTCAACGATTTGTGCACATGTACCCCTAGGTCTCTCTGTTCATTCACCCCCTTTCACATTGATCACAGAGAACGATTAAGTGTCACTAATGAATGCTGGGGAAATGCCAGGATCTACCTATGCAGTCCAAACATATGGGAGATTGTAGTCCAGAGGCAGGAGGGAGTCTGCGATCTCTCATGCGAGACTCCCTAAACGTAGGAGAGTTGGTAAGCCTGCCAACATATATCATATATATATATTTATAGCATATAATTATTTTGAACTTATCTTTTATCTTGCAAGAAGCCTAATGTCTCATCACTACTCGCAGCAGCAGACATTTACAGGTCTATTCCAGTCCTCAATTGACAACCAGACTGCACAGTGTGCAACGTCCAAACCTAGAGTTTCTGCTGCTTTGTACACAAGCTGCTCTCCTGTGAAGCAGCCTATTTATCTTCAGCAAAAAAAATAGAAGCTGCTCATAAGTTCAATTCTTTAATGAAGTGAAACTCACACAGAGAACATGAAGGCGTGGCTGGAATTTCAGTCCTAATGGATTGTCCTCAGTTTAAAGTGTGACTGGGCTGCATAAGAATAACAATTTGTTTCCACTCGTAATGAAATGCATAACCTTTTTTAATGTGATGTTCTGGATCTCTTTTTACCCCTAAAAAAAAGCACAAGCCTTTGTGTTGTTGGATGAAAAAGAAACAAAATTAGAACCTAGAAACGTTTAACTGGATTGTCATGTGCAATCTAAATGAAATGAAGTTCACGTACAGTGAAATAGTTTGTGAAGCAGTAACTCCTGACAGGCCAGATATTTTAAAGGGAGGCTTTCATCTGCTGGCTGCCCGTTTTGGGCATAAGTATTTGATTTTTTTAAAGATTTTTGTGAAGCCAGCAGGAACAGCAGGAATGCTCGTCCTAGCCTCACAAAAAACAACCAACCACTGCCAGCCGGTTCTCAACCGGCCCCCCTTCCCCAACGATCTGTCCCCCCACCCCCTCCAATGCACCTTACCTGCTGGGTGACCCCATGCAGAAACCGGACAATTTTCCACCATCCAAAACCAGCAAGCTGCAGCAGAGCAACCATTTGGTGCCTGAAGCTCGTCTGTAAAATTCAAATCAGGTCCGAGCCTGAAAATACTTTGCTCATGCAGCGGGCACTGCAGGCGCAATGCCAACTACATGCCCATTTTGGCCCGAAGTTCAAAATCACCCGCCCTCCCAAAGTGTCTGCAGAAAAAAATAAAAAAAATTCACTGGTGATCAACACTATATTGGACTATTTCAAAACATTCCTGGATCGGAGCTGTGAAGTGACAACCGATAGAATTCTAAGGTTAGTTTGGAATAACAGTGTACTATATTGGTTATGTCCATATACACAATCTGCTTGTACCTACATTATCAGTGCATTTTGAAGACCTGGCAGTTCATGGCCACCTTCCCCTCTTAATCCTCAAAACAGAGTCTGAATGACACTGTCTGAGTCTGAGTAGACAGAAGCAACAGTTGACTCCTCTCAAATCAATGCTGCGTGCTTGTTGAGCTTTGCAGAGGATATATGGAAACAAAAATATCCTGCTACCAACCAAACATGGAGATACAAATTAAATTAAAAGATCAGTGGCCTAATTATTGTTGAAAGAGTAATGATGCCATTATTTATTATCAATTGATTGCTAATTAACAGGATCAGGAAGTAGACTATGCCACTTTAAGGTGATATATGTGGTTAAACGTATGTTTTCCACTATCCAAACTTATGAATTAAATTAGCCTAGTGGGGTCCCCGAAGGCACAACACCTTGGGCAATTGCCCCTAAAGCCAGTATTGTGAGTGAGCGTTGGCAAGTCTGCTTCAAAAAGTTTTTCTTACAAAAATATCCTTGTCTTGTGATCCCATTAGATGAACAATTCATTATTTGAAAGCTCAATACTATGGCTACATTCTTTGAAGATTTCCTAAGGGACACAGGGGCTGGGTGGGGGACTTGCAAATGCAGGCTGCCCGTTTCTTGCTTGAAAAACATGCAACTAGCAGAGGAAATCCACGTGGACACCTTACACACCCATTGGCCTGCCTGATATTTAGACAGGTCTGGCAGGCGGGTTAGGTTAAAATCAGGCAAATGTGTGAAAGCACTTAAAGATGCTTTGATGTGATCAGGCACTAAATAAATGCAAGACCCTCACTTTCATATCTCATCATTAAAATCACTAAAGCACTGTCAATTTGACATTCAGACCATGGCAAAACAATATGTGCCTTTTATTAAACATATGATAGTCATTAAAAGTAAATCTATTTTATTGAACTGGTCGCTTGCCAAGACTTTAATTTTGGAATCAGTTTTTTATATAGTTGTTACAGCCTTGCAGTAACCTTTACAACTATATAAAAACTAAATCAATGGAGTTGCGAAAATGAATCCAGCAGTTGTAAAATGCTATGGGTCCACATTGCAGTGATTTTTTTTAGTTTAAAGAAAGAACATGCCTTTAAAGAGCATCTTTCACGACCTGGGAACGTCCCAAAGCGCTTTACAGCTAATTAAGTACTTTTACAATGAAGCACTAAAAGGCCTTAATTTGGCCACATTTGTGATTGATTTTTCCTTTGAATAATTTACTTCGGCAAATAAATTGGCAGAAAAAGGAAAGGTGCATTATATTAAAAATTAAGATGCATTCTCCTGGGAGTGCACTGGGTAAATAACAACAACAACTTGTATTTATATAGCGCCTTTAATGTGGTGAAACATCCCAAGGTGCTTCACAGGAGTATTATGCGCTAAAGATTTGACACCGAGCCACATAAATAGAAATTAACACAGGTGCCCAAAAGCTTGGTCAAAGAGGTAGGTTTTAAGGAGTGTCTTGAAGTAGGAAAGAGAGATAGTGAGGCAGAGAGATTTAGGCAAGGAATTCCAGAGCTTGGGGCCTAGGCAACTGAAGGCATTTCAGGGTCAAATATGACACCAAGGTTGCGAACAGTCTGGTTCAGCCTCAGACAGGAGTTGGGGAGAAGGATGGAGTCAGTGGCTAGGGAATGGAGTTTGTGGCAGGAACCGAAAATAATGGCTTCGGTCTTCCCAATATTCAATTGGAGAAAATTTCTGCTCATCTGACTGAATGTTGGACAAGCAGTCTGACAATTTAGAGACGGTGGAAGGGTTGAGAGAAATGGTAGTGAAGTAGAGCTGGGTGTCATCAGTGTACATTGGAAACTGACTCTATGTTTGATGTCACCAAGGGGCAACGTGTAGATGAGAAATAGGAGGAGGCCAAGGGGAGATCACTGGGGGAAACCAGAGGTAACGATGCAGGGGTGGGAAGAGAAGCCGTTTGCAGGTGATTCTGTGGCTATAATTAGATAGATAAGAATAGAACCAGTCGAGCGTAGTCCCACCCAGCTGGATGATGGTGGAGAGGCGTTGGAGTAGGAAAGAATGGTCAACTGTGTCAAAGGCTACAGACAAGTCAAGAAGGACATAGAAACAAAAAAACACAGAAACATAGAAAATAGGTACAGGAGTAGGGCATTCTGACCTTCGAGCCTGCACCACCATTCAATAAGATCATGGCTGATACTTCAAATCAGTACCCCTTTCCTGCTTTCTCTCCATACCCCTTGATCCCTTGAGCCGTAAGGGTCATATCTAACTCCCTCTTGAATATATCCAATGAACTGGCATCAACAACTCTCTGCGGTAGGGAATTCCACAGGTTAACAACTCTCTGAGTGAAGAAGTTTCTCCTCATCTCAGTCCTAAATGGCTTACCCCTTATCCTTAGACTGTGTCCCCTGGTTCTGGACTTCCCTAACATTGGAAACATTCTTCCTGCATCTAACCTGTCCAGTCCCGTCAGAATTTTATATGTTTCTATGAGATCCCCTCTCATCCTTCTAAACTCCAGTGAATACAGGCCCAGTCGATCCAGTCACTCCTCACATGTCAGTCCAGCCATCCCGGGAATCAGTCTGGTGAACCTTCGCTGCACTCCCTCAATAGCAAGAACGTCCTTCCTCAGATTAGGAGACCAAAACTGAACACAACATTCCAGGTGAGGCCTCACCAAGGCCCTGTACAACTGCAGTAAGACCGCCCTGCTCCTATACTCAAATCCCCTAGCTATGAAGACCAACATACCATTTGTCTTCTTCATCGCCTGCTGTACCTGCATGCCAACTTTCAGTGACTGATGAACCATGACACCCAGGTCTCGTTGCACCTCCCCTTTTCCTAATCTGTCACCATTCAGATAATATTCTGCCTTTGTGTTTTTGCCCCCAAAGTGGATAACCTCACATTTATCCACATTATACTGCATCTGCCATGCATTTGCCCACTCACCTAACCTGTCCAGGTCACCCTGCAGCCTCTTAGCGTCCTTCTCACAGCTCACACTGCCACCCAGTTTAGTGTCATCTGCAAACTTGGAGATATTACACTCAAGTCCTTCATGTAAATCATTAATGTATATTGTAAATAGCTGGGGTCCCAGCATTGAGTCCTGCGGCACCCCACTAGTCGCTGCCTGTTTATCCCGACTCTCTGCTTCCTGTCTGCCAACCAGTTCTCAATCCACGTCAATACATTACCCCAATACCATGTGCTTTAATTTTGCACACCAATCTCTTGTGTGGGACCTTGTCAAAAGCCTTTTGAAAGTCCAAATACACCACATCCACTGGTTCTCCCTTGTCCACTCTACAAGTTACATCCTCAAAAAATTCCAGAAGATTTGTCAAGCATGATTTCCCTTTCATAAATCCATGCTGACTTGGACCGATCCTGTCACTGCTTTCCAAATGTGCTGCTATTTCATCCTTAATGATTGATTCCAACGTTTTCCCCACTACTGATGTCAGGCTAACCGATCTATAATTACCCGTTTTCTCTCTCCCTCCTTTTTTAAAAAGTGGTGTTACATTAGCTACCCTCCAGTCCATAGGAACTGATCCAGAGTTGATAGACTGTTGGAAAATGATCACCAATGCATCCACTATTTCTAAGGCCACTTCCTTAAGTACTCTGGGATGTAGACTATCAGGTCCCAGGGATTTATCGGCCTTCAATCCCATCAATTTCCCTAACACAATTTCCTGCCTAATAAGGATATCCTTCAGTTCCTCCTTCTCACTCGACCCTTGGTCCCCTAGTACTTCCAGAAGGTTATTTGTGTCTTCCTTCTTGAAGACAGAACCAAAGTATCTGTTCAATTGGTCTGCCATTTCTTTGTTCCCCATTATAAATTCACCTGAATCTGACTGCAAGGGACCTACGTTTGTCTTCACTAATCTTTTTCTCTTCACATATCTATAGAAGCTTTTGCAGTCAGTTTTTATGTTCCCGGCAAGCTTCCTCTCATACTCTATTCCCCTCTCCTAATTAAATCCTTTGTTCTCCTCTGCTGAATTCTAAATTTCTCCCAGTCCTCAGGTTTGCTGCTTTTTCTGGCCAATTTATATGCCTCTTCCTTGGATTTAACACTATCCTTAATTTCCCTTGTTAGCCATGGTTGAGCCACCTTCCCCGTTTTATTTTTACTCCAAACAGGGATGTACAATTGTTGAAGCTCATCCATGTGATCCTTAAATGTTTGCTATTGCCTATCCACCATCAACCCTTTAAGTATCAAAGTATCATTTGCCAGTCTATTCTAGCCAATTCACGTCTCATACCATCAAAGTTACCTTTCCTTAAGTTCAGGACCCTAGTCTCTGAATTAACTGTGTCACTCTCCATCTTAATAAAGAATTTTTCCATATTATGGTCACTCTTCCCCAAGGGGCCTCGCACAACAAGATTACTAATTAGTCCTTTCTCTTTACACATCACCCTGTCTAGGATGGCCAGCCCTCTAGCTGGTTCCTCGACATATTGGTCTCGAAAACCATCCCTAATACACTCCAAGTAATCCTCCTCCGCGGTATTGCTACCAGTTTGGTTAGCCCAATCTATATGTAGATTAAAGTCACCCATGATAACTGCTGTACTTTTATTGCATGCCTCCCTAATTTCTTGTTTGATGCTGTCCCCAACCTCACTACTACTGTTTGGTGGTCTGTACACAACTCCCACCACCGTTTTCTGCCCCTTGGTATTCCGCAGCTCCACCCATACAGATTCCACATCATCCAAGCTAATGTTCTTCCTTACTATTGCATTAATTTTCTCTTTAACCAGCAACGCTATCCCACATCCTTTTAGTTACTTTCTATCCTTCCTGAATGTTGAATACGCCTGAATGTTGAGTTCCCAGCCTTGGTCACCCTGGAGCCATGTCTCTGTGATGCCAATTATATCATATTCATTAATTGCTGCCTGTGCAGTTAATTCATCCACCTTATTACAAATACTCCTCGTATTCAGGCTTGTCTTTTTAACACACTTTGCCCTTTTAGAGTTTTGCTGTAATAAGGACCTTATTGATTTTTGCCTTGGGTTTCTCTGCCCTCCACTGTTACCTTTCTTCTTTCTATCTTTTGCTTCTGCCCCCATTCTTCTTCCCTCTGCTTCCCTGCATAGGTTCCAATCCCCCTGATGTATTAGTTTAACCCCTCCCCAACAGCACTAGCAAACACTCCCCCTAGGACATCAGTTCCGGTCCTGCCCAGGTGCAGATCATCTGGTTTGTACTGGTCCCACCTCCCCCAGAACCGGTTCCAATGTCCCAGGAATTTGAATCCCTCCCTTCTGCACCACTCCTCAAGTCACGTATTCATCTGAGCTATCCTGCGATTCCTACTCTGACTAGGACGAGGAGGAATAGTTTGCCTTTTTCGCAGTCACGAAAGGTGTCATTTCTGATTTTGATGAGAGCTGTTTTTGTACTGTGGCAGGCGCGGAAACTGGATTGGAAGGATTCAAACATGGATTGCGGGAAAGATGTGCACGGATTTGGGAGGCGACAACACGTTCAAAGATTTTGGAGACGAAAGGGAAGTTGGAGATGCGATGGTCGTCTGCAAGGAAGGAGGGTTAGTTCGAGGGTTAGTTTTTTGAGAAGAGGGGTGATGACTGCAGACTTGAGGGAGAGGGGGACAGTACTTGAGGAGAATGAACCATTAACAATGTTGGCAACATGGGAGCCAGAAAAGGGAATTGTCGCGACAAAAATATATCCCAATGCGAAGGAAAGACTATAAGAGAAGGGATAACCGTCTGTGGCTAACTAAGGAAATAAGGGATGGTATCAAATTGAAAACAAGGACATACAATGTGGCCAAGACCAGTGGGAGGCCAGAGGATTGGGAAATTTTTAAAAGCCAGCAAAGAATGACTAAAAAATGATAGAGAGAAAAGATAGATTTTGAAAGTAAACTAGCACAAAATATAAAAACAGATTGTAAGAGTTTCTACAGGTACATAAAAAGGAAATGAGTGGCTGAAGTAAATGTTGGTCCCCTAGAGAATGAGACTGGGAAATTAATAATGGAGAACAGGGAAATGACAGACATGTTGAACAAATATTTTGTATCGGTCTTCACGGTAGAAGACACTAAAAACATCCCAATAGTGGATAATCAAGGGGCTTTAGGGAGGGAATGAAGTAGTACTTGGTAAAATAATGGGACGAAAAGTGGATAAGTCCCCTGAACCTGATGGCTTACATCCTAGGGTCTTGAGATAGGTGGCTGTAGAGATAGTGGATGCATTGGTGGTAATCTATCAAAATTCCCTGGATTATGGGGCGGTCCCAGCGGATTGGAAAATCGCAAATGTAATGCCCCTATTTAAAAAGGAGGCAGACAAAAAGCAGGAAACTATAGAGCAGTTAGAGTAACATTTGTCGTTGGGAAAATGCTGGAGTCCATTATTAAGGAAGCTGAACCGGGACATTGGGAAAAGCATAATTTAATCAAGCAGAGTCAGCATGGTTTTGTGAAAGGGAAATCATGTTTGACAAATTTGCTGGAGTTCTTTGAGGATGTAATGAGCAGGGTGGATAAGGGGGAACCAGGGAATGTGGTGCATTTGGATTTCCAGAAGGAATTCGATAAGATGCCACATAAAAGGTTACTGCACAAGATAAAAATTCATGAGGTTGGGGGCGAAAAATAGCATGGATAGAGAATTGGCTAACTCACAGAAAAGAGAGAGTCGGGATAAATGGGTCAATTTCCAGTTGGCAAACAATGACTAGTGGGGTGCCGCAGGGATCGGTGTTGGGTCCTCAACTATTTACAATCTATATTAATGTCTTGGATGAAGGGACCGAGTGTAATGTAGCCAAGTTTGCTGATAATACAAAGATGGGTGGGAAAGGAAATTGTGAGAAGGACACAAAAAATCTGCAAAGGGATATAGACAGGCTAAGTGAGTGGGCAAAAATTTGGCAGATGGAGTATAATGTGGGAAAATGTGAGGTTATTCACTTTCGCAGAAAAAATAGAAAAGCAATTATAATTTAAATGGAGAAAAATTGCAAAGTGCTGCAGTACAGAGGGACCTGGGGGTCTTTGTGCATGAAACACAAAAAGTTAGTATGCAGGTACAGCAAGTAATTAGGAAGGCAAGTGGAATGTTGGCCTTTATTGCAAGGGGGTTAGAGTACAAAAGCAGAGAAGTCCTGCTACAACTGTACAGGGTATTGGTGAGGCCACACCTAGAGTATTGCATACAGTTTTGGTCTCCGTATTTAAGGAAGGATATACTTGCATTGGAGGCTGTTCAGAGAAGGTTCACGAGCGTGATTCCGGAGATGAGGGGGTTGACTTATGAAGATAGGTTGAGTAGATTGGGCTTGTACTCATTGGAGTTCAGAAGAATGAGAGGTGATCTTATCGAAACTTACAAGATAATGAGGGGACTCGACAAGGTGGATGCAGAGAGGGTATTTCCACTCTTGGAGAAACTAAATCTCGGGGACATAGTCTCAGAATAAGGAGCTGCCCATTTAAAACTGAGATGAGGAGGAATTTCTTCTCTCAGAGGGTTGTAAATCCATGGAATTCTCTGCCCCAGAGAGCTGGGTCATTGAATATATTTAAGGCAGAGATAGACAGATTTTTGAGTGATAAGGGAGTCGAGGGTTATGGGGAGCGGGCAGGGAAGTGGAGCTGAGTCCATGATCAGATCAGCCATGATCTTATTAAATGGCAGAGCAGGCTCGAGGGGCCAAGTGGCCGACTCCTGCTCCTAGTTCTTATGTTTTTTATGTTTCTTAAAAGTGTAGTCACTGTTGTACTGTGGGTACCAATAGTCTGCACCATGGAGGAGTAGGAATGATGGATCCCATCCATCATTCCTGCTATATTAATTCATATTCATTATTGGATTAGTGGGAGCAGGCAAATAACAGAGTCAAGAATCACCCCGGGAGACTCTTATCCACCTAACAACAAAAAACAGTCCCACAGCAGGACTGATAGGAGCAGGCACCTGCCCAGTATCTTGGTTAGGGAACACTGTATTGCACTGGAAAGGGTGAAGGCAGAAATAATTAAAGGTGCTTTTACATTATAAAAATGCAGCTGATGGCATACGTGCTGTTCTCTCACTGTTGGCATAATTAATAGGAAATATAGGAATTGCTTGACGAAAAAAAGACTTAGGTCCATCTAGTTCACCGTCTATCATGCTGGTAGAATCGCATGATACAATGATAATGAAGTTGTTGACTAATCATACCAATCTATCTCTGCCAATTAGTCTACAACAGACCCAGACATGAGGCCAAGAAAAACCCCAGTGGTGGAGAGGTTTGGGAAGCATAGGTCCAAAGTCACACTCAGAAACTCAAGAGCCTTGCAGCAGGAGCAGAGACCTATTTTTGTGACCTACTTCAGCCTGGCATGTGATGGAGAATTACACCTTCTGGAGATATAACGATGGGAACAATGTTTTGGGAGAGCACTCCACATTGTGAGCAATAAACTAAAAGCACCTAAACACTAATGAATACCTAGCATAAGGGCTAAAATGTGCAACATTCACTGAGATCAATGTACTGCACTTAAAAAGCCTTATTCTCAAGAGGAAAGTAAACCTCGGTTTTACTTTGATGATACTTGTCATGTATTCAACCAGCATTGTAACCCATGTATAAACTGACCTAAGTTGTACACCGTGAGAACACTGACCACTAGGTGGGAGACACTCCTAACCTGGACCTTCAAGTATAAAAGGGGAAGCTCCACCCACCTTCATCACTTGAGTGCTAAGGAATAAAGGACAGGTCACAGACTGACCTTCTCTCAAGCATTTATACTGTATAGTAAGGACGTATCAATGGCGACAAGAAACTGGAATTTAAACCATGCGAGCATGGCCACGAGCAGAACAGACGAGAGGTACTGTGTTAAGGAATGGTTGGGACAGAGATTCAACATTGTTAAAGCAGCACACAGTTCTCCAGGCAGACAAGGGCAGTCAGGCATGCCCCAACATGTAGTCGAACCCAGAGGGGGAGTTCGACATAGACAATGGCAAGCTGAACAGTGATTCACGCCATTGCAAGGGACAATGCGGCCAGTAATGGGGCCATCAACACCTGTTAATGGTGCACTCAAGGACAATAACAGGGGTAGTCAGGGACGATCGACTGGCAAGGGACCTTTTGTTTCAAACCGCAACTCATGCTGGAGGCGTGGAGGCATACATTCAGCCGGAGTTTGCAGAGATGAGCAAAATACCTGCAAAAATTGCAGAAATGGACACTGGGGGAAGTTCAGCGAGTTCATGTGGAGCACGTATACAGTTCATACACCAGGACGCCACCGATAATGATGAAAGTGCTCCTCAATGGCATCCCAGTATCAATGGAGTTAGACACGGGTGCCAGCCAGTCCCTGATGGGTATCAAACAGTTCGAAAAGTTGTGGGCATCCAAGGCCAGGAGGCCAAAATTATCGCCGATTGACGCACAGCTACGGACTTACACAAAGCAGATCATTCCGGTGCTAGGCAGCGCCACGGTAGTCGTGACCCACAAAGATTCGGAGAACAGGTTGCCACTCTGGATTGTCCCAGGGGACGGTCCCGCACCACTGGGGAGGAGTTGGCTTGCTGTCATGAACTGGAAATGGGGCGATGTCAATGCAATTTCCTCTGTGGAACGAGTATCATGCTCACAGGTCCTGGTCAAATTTGACTCATTATTTCAACCCGGCATTGACACTTTCACGGGGGCCAAGGTAGTGATTCACATAAACCCGGACGCAGACCAGTATACCACAAGGCCAGAGCGGTGCCGTACGTGATGCGGGAAAAGATAGAAGGTGAATTGGACCGCCTGTTGAGGGAAGGCATCATCTCGCCAGTCGAATTCAGTGACTGGGCGAGCCCGATCGTGCCGATGCTCAAGGCGGATGGGTCGGTCAGGATATGTGGCGATTATAAGGCCACCATCAATCGGGTGTCACTCCATGACCAGTACCCGCTACCGAGAGCGGAGGACCTCTTTGCATGGGTCATATAGCGTTAACAGATTGTTGGAACATAACAAATTGCGTGCTCTATTAAAAGCCCTTTCCTGGCTGTCCCCCCAGACCCATTCGTGACCTTTGCGTAGGAGCACGTGTAGCGGCTCTAGCAGTGTGCTCAATTTGGGAAGAAAGTTACCAAAATAGTTCAGGAGCCCAGGAACGAACGCAGCTCCGTCGTGTTACGGGGTCTGGGTGCTCTCTGGATCGCTTCCGTCTTGGATGCAGTAGGGCTGATCCCGTCTGCTGCTACCCTCATCCCCAGGAATTCTACCTCTGGAGCTAGGAAGACGCACTTCGCCTTTTTCAGTCGCAGACCTACCCGGTCTAGTCTGCGTAGCACCTCCTCCAGGTTGTGGAGGTGTTCTTCAGTATCGTAACCCGTAATGCGCCCAGGGAAGCCCCAAGTCAGCATGTTATCTGTTCAAGCCCCACTCTGGACAGCACTGGCGATCGTAGACCAGATTTCTGGTCACTGAAAATTGGGTTGTCATCCAGCGGGGTATTCGTGTCTGACGAGATCGGCGTGTCATCCTCCACATCACATCAGATGAACATCCTGGTCATATAAAATGGGGCCGTTGTGCCAAAAACATCCCAGACCACTATACGCTGGTTATAAAAGCAGTGGAGGAAATGGGCCGCTTCATCCATCGGTCGACACGGAAGAGAGGGAAAAGACCATCAACTGTCATTTCTAAGCTCTAGGATAATATACATGAATGTGGAACATTTATAAAGCAGAAAACTTGTCACAACTTTCTCCAATAAAGTTTACTCGAACATTTAGCTGTATATGGAACAGTAGAACATTTTCTAAAGTGCTAATCTTTGAAATAAATTAAGTAGTCAAAGTCTTAAATGCTGCAATGATCTTCCAAGTGTCATTGATGTTCAAGATTACTAATTAGTTTAACGGTAAGTGTTACAAATATTAGCCACAGTGCCCTGAGTGATCTCCCACGAGACAACTAGTTAACAGATTAAATGGAGAGCAACTCTGAATGGTCAGTCCACTGGAGATAATGGCCCTGAAATCCCAGGTCCTTCTTCCCACGGGCATTCGATTCAATTCTAGAGAAAAGATGCGCACTTACTGCTGCGCACACCAGAGATCCAGGTCCTGAGGCCTTCTCTCCCTGCGCATCGGAGCGCGTGCATGCGTGGACGGACGTAGAGCTGGAGCTGGAGTCACGTGGCACTGGGTAGCCAATCCAGGTAAAGTATTTTTTCATTCATAATAATGGGAACTCTGTGAGTAGGAGTTCTCATTATTATGATTGAGAAACACCCCCCCAAACACCAAAACACCAATAAAAAAAAAGATAGAAACATCATATACTTAACATTAATTAAAATTAAAATTAATAAATGTCTTAGAAAAAATATATATTTTTCTGATTTTTTTTAAAGTATTTAATTATGGTTTAAAATAAACGTATCTTAGGGTTTTTAACATTAAAATGTGTTTTTAAAATTTTATTTTTAGATGTTTTTGTATGTTTTAAAACTTTTCTGCTGGTAAAAGGAGGCTATGCGCTTGCTTTTACCAGGCGCAAGAGTTTTAAGGACATTCTTTGGGCAAGAGATGGGCAAATACTGTAATCTCGCCCAGGCAAATGTGCTGGCTGCTGAGATGCGTTGGATCTGTCAAGCCAGAACTTGACATAAGAACATAAGAACATAAGAAATAGGAGCAGGAGTAGGCCATATGGCCCCTCGAGCCTGCTCCGCCATTTAATATGATCCGATTATGGACTCAGGTCCACTTCCCTGCCCGCTCTCCATAACCCCTTATTCCATTATCGTTTAAGAAACTGTCTATTTCTGTCTTAAATTTATTCAATATCCCAGCTTCCACAGCTCTCTGAGGCAGTGAATTCCACAGATCCACAACCCTCTGAGAGAAGAAATTTCTCCTCATCTCAGTTTTAAATGGGTGGCCCCTTATTCTAAGATTATGCCCTCTAGTTCTAGTCTTCCCTATCAGTGGAAACATCCTCTCTGCATCCACCTTGTCAAGCCCCCTCATAATCTTATATGTTTCGATAAGATCACCTCTCATTCTTCTGAATTCCAATGAGTAGAGGCCCAACCTACTCAACCTTTCCTCATAAGTCAACCCCCTCATCTCGGGAATCAACCTTGTGAACCTTCTCTGAACTGCCTCCAAAGCAAGTATATCCTTTCGTAAATATGGAAACCAAAACTGCATGCAGTATTCCAGGTGTGGCCTCACCAAAAACCTGTACAGCAGTAGCAAGACTGCCCTGCTTTTATACTCCATCCCCTTTGCAATAAAGGCCAAGATTCCATTGGCCTTCCTGATCACTTGCTGTATCTGCATACTAACCTTTTGTGTTTCATGCATAAGTACCCCCAGGTCCCGCTGTACTGCAGCACTTTGCAATCTTTCACCATTTAAATAATAACTTGACAGATCGGAAAAGTGAGTTTTTGGCACATGCGCATTACGCGACGAAAACCGACTTTTATGTTACCTTCCCGAGTCCGCACACACTCCGTACGGACCAGGGGAGGCCGGGATTTCAGGGACAATATACCGTCTGTTTTGTCAGACAAGCAGCCAGGGCAGATTCAACAGCACTTCAATTATTAACTTCACACTGAAGTGCAGTCTCAACCAACAATGGGAACTGCATAACAATTCACCCATCGGCATTGTTTTGGCATAACCATCAAGAAGACAGCATTTACATTTATACCTCTTTGTTTTTCTTCAAACTCTTCTGCAAAAGTACTGTCTATGTCTAAGGTATCAAAAGTGAAGTCACATCACCAGACTCTTGTAACATCCTCCAACACATGCCATCATAGCCCTTGTTTCTGATGGTTCAAGAATAATTTCAAAGTATAAACAGAACAAAGGATGCATTACATATCAATGCATCTCCCTGAGTTGTGTTGGACATCACTTCTGTCAGTTTATCAGCCAAAGAGTATAGACTGTACAGTCGATTCTTGTTGAGTAGGTGAATTTAGCATTGTGATATATTCTTACAACATCACTAACAAACACACTGTACAAGATTGCTCTACAAGAACTTGTCAGTTGACCTTGTTATATGATGCTTTTATTATATACATTAGCAATTGAATTATCACAGTAGTCCACTAGGTGGAGCAGTAGTCCACTAGGTGGAGCTATATGACAATTCTCCCTCCTTAATGAAGAAGTAATCATAACAAAATAATCATCATACATAACTTGTATGGTTATATACAACAAAAGGTATGGATTTATTTTGCCATATTTAAAATCAAACTTAACCACTGGTTTTCTGTTTCGAAGAGGATACCTTCTTTCTTGAACAGAATTTTCCAAACTTGGTGTCGAACTTAGACTCATTCTAGGCTGATCCCGAGGAGAGCTTTCCTCCAAGGGCAACCCTTGATCTACATTTTGACTCTCTACAACTTCAGACTATTTGTCTGCCTGACTCGGACTCAGACTTAAATGCTGACTTTCTCTTGGACTTGTTTCTAGTACATCTGATGTAGGATTTGCTACTGGTACTCTACTTGTAACAGGAAAATCTAACTCATCAGAAACAATCGAATAATTCTAACGTTCAACTCCTTCCACATCTGTAGGTAAAATATGATCTATGTGAACAAACCTAAGCTGTCCATGATCAAACATCGTGACCAAATATGTGTGAGGACCACAAATGTTCACTATTCTTCTTGGTAACCATTTTAACCATTTATGGTGATGGTTCTTCATTTTCACCTTCTGATTCAATTTCACACTTCTCTCTCTTACTCTACCTCTATCATGATTCTCTTTCTGTCTTAATTGTTTCTCTTCTACTGCGTGTGCCAAGTTTGGGCTTTAACAACGAGAACTTGGTTCGTGGCTGTCATTTGAGAAACAACTCTGCTGGTGTTCTACCAATAGTTGTATGAGGAGTATTATGATAAATTATCAGAATGTTTGTCAATTTGTGGTCCAATGACAACTGCCATTTCTTTGGATTTGGGTCCAACATTTGCTTGTTGAGGGCATGTTTTACAATTTGTACTGTGCACTCTACTGCACCATTTGAAGCAGGGTGGTATGGTGGAACCTTGGTATGTTTCACAATGTTTCTGCTCATGAACAGTGCAAATTCTTCTGAACAAAATTGTGACCCATTATCAGACTCAATTTCTTCTGGGAGGCCATATGAAGAAAATAATCTTCGCAAATTGTCTAGTGTTTTACTTGTTATTTCCACATCGGAAACACCTCTACCCACTGCTGGGGGAGCGCTGCACTGTCAGAGTTGTCATCTTTCAGATGAGAACAAGGCCCCGTCTAATGTGGATGTAAAAGATCCCATGACACTAGTTCAAAGGAGTTATCTCCGGTGTCCTGGCCAATATTTATCCTTCAATCAACATAACAAAAACAGATTATCTGGTCATTATCACATTGCTGTGGGAGTTTGCTGTGTGCAAGTTGGCTGCCGCGTTTCCCACATTACAACAGTGACTACACTCCAAAGTACTTCATTGGCTGTAAAGTGCTTTGAGACATCCTGTGTTCATGAAAGGCATGACATTCTTTCTTTCTTTCTTTCTTTCTTTCTTTCTTTCTTTCTTTCTTTCTTTCTTTCTCCAATTCCACTTTGAAAGTTCTTATTGAATCTGCTTCACCACCCTTTCATGATTCCAGATCATAAAAACTCCGTAAAAGAAAAATTCTTATATCCCCTCTGGTGCTTTTGCCAATTATCTTTAATCTGTGTCCTGTGGTTACTGACCCACTTACCAGTTTCTTCTTATATACTCTAACAAAACTCCTCAGAATACCATATAACAGAGTAAAAAAAGAGGAAGAGAGAACTCAAAATGGTTAAAAATAAAATGTAACTATAAATATAAAAGACAATCAAACAGCTGCAGCCCAGACATCAATGTGGCAGAGATTTAACAAACGATAAAGTGCTGCAGAATCTAAATGTTATACTGCAACACATGTCCTCTGAACCTCTCAATTAAAGACTTTAATTTGCCATAACAGTTCTGCAGCTGCTGATTTGCTCAACCACTCTCTCATCTCCACCTTTGCCCTCAGTAAAACTTTCGCTACCTTGCATCCTGGTCGCTCCCCCATCTTCACTCCCTCTGGTACAAGGGGCACAGATATAGAATCATAGAATGGTTACAGCACAGAAGGAGACCATTTGGCCCGTCGAACCTGTACCGGATCTCTGCAAGAGCACTTCAGCTAGTCCCACTCCCCCGCTCTGTCCCTGTAGCACTGCAAAATATTTCCTTCGGGTACTTATCCCAATCTCTTTTGAAAGCCACAATTGAATCTGCCTCCACCACCCTTTCAGGCAGTGAATTCCAGTTCCTAACCACTCACTGCGTAAAATAGTTTATCCTCATGTTGCCTTTGGTTCTTCTGCCGATCACCTTAAATCTGTATCCTCTGGTTCTTGACCCTTCTGCCAATGGGAACAGTTTCTCTCTATCTACTCTGTCTAGATCCCTCATGAATTTGAACATCTCTATTAAATCTCCTCTCAATCTTCTCTGCTCCAAGGAGAACAACCACAACTTCCCCAGTCTATCCACGTAACTGAAGTCCCTCATCCCTGGAACCATTCTTGCAAATCTTTTCTGTACCCTTTGTAAGGCCTTCACATGCTTCCTAAAGTGCGAATTAGACACAATGGGCCTGAAATCGCGCTTCCCATGGGCGTGTGCGAGTCCCCACAGGTTTAGGTATGTGAAGCGCATGCACCTAAACCCGAAACTTGCAATCTGTCAAGAAATCTCTTGACTGATCCACTGCATCCAAAACGAAAGGGCCTCCGTGGGCAGAGAGTTGGATTGTTTGCCCAACTCCGGCCCAGCAAATGTCCTTCAAATTCATACAACTGAAAAAAGCAGGCATAAGGCTCACCCTAAGAGTTTAAAAGTACAGAAAAATACATTAACAAATATATAATTTTAGACCCTTTAAAATATGTACATTTATTTTTCAAAAAATGAATGTTTGTTTTAAATCATTAATTAAATTAAATTTTTATTCATTTGAAATATGTGATGGTTTAAAAAAAATTATTTTCAGTGTTTCTGTGTTTTTGGGGGGGAATTCCCATTCATACATATGTGAGGATCCCCCTACTTTGATAGTTTGGGTCAGCCCATGTGATCCCAGTGATGTGTACGAAACACTTACGCTCCTGGCATATGTGTGTGCCTACCAAGGCCTTCGCGTAGAGTCCCAGGACTATAAGCCTCCGAACCTCCAGGACCACCAGGTAGTTTCGTAGAAATGTTTCAGGTCGGAGGCTTCCGCCTGCGGGAAGCTTCCGACCACAATTTCTGGCCCAATAATGTACTTGAGGCCAAACAAGTGTTTTATAAAGTTTCATCATAACTTCCTTGCTTTTGTACTATATGCCTCTATTTTATAAAGCCCAGGATCCTGTATGTTTTTTTAACCACTTTTTCAACCTGCTCTGCCACCTTCAACGATTTATGTACATATACCCCCAGGTCTCTTTGTCCCTGAACCCCCTTTAGAATTGTACCCTTTAGTTTATATTGCCTCTCTTCGTTCTTCCTACCAAAATATATCACATTGCAGTTTTCAGCTTTAAATTTCCTCTTCCATGTGTCCGCCCATTCCACCAGCCTGTCTATGTCTTCTTGAAGTCTATCACGATCCTCCTCACTGTTCCCTATATTCAAGGTTTGTGTCATATGCAATGTTGAAATTGTGCCCTGTACACCTAAGTCTAAGTCATTAATATATATCAAGAAAAGCAGTGGGCCTAGTACCGACCCCTGTGGAACACCTTCCTCCAGTCCGAAAAACAACCATTCACCACTACTCTTTGTTTCCTGTCACTAAGCCAATTTCGTATCCATGCTGCCACTGTCCCTTTTATTCCATTGGCTTCAACTTTTCTGGCAAGTCTATTATGTGGCACTTTATCAAACGCCTTTTGGAAATCCATGTACATCATTTCAAACGCATTGCCCTCATCAACCCTCTCTGTTACCTCAGCAAAAAACTCAATCAAGTTAGTTAAACATGATTTGCCTTTTGACAAATTCATGCTGGCTTTCCTTAATTAATCTACACTTGTCCAAGTGACTGTTTGTTTTGTCCCGGATTATCATTTCCAAAAGCTTTTCCACTACCGAGGTTAAACTGACTGACCTGTAGCTGCTGGGTTTATCATTACACCCTTTTTTGAACGTGGGTGTAACATTTGCAATTCTGCAGTCCTCTGGCACCAGCCCCATATCCAAGGAGGATTGGAAAATTGTGGCCCGTACCTCCGCAATTTCCACCTTTACTTGCCTCAGCATCCGAGGATGCATCCCATCCGGTCCTGGTGACATTAAGCATAACTGGTACACAATTGAGTCCTGCTCTCCAATTTCATTCCCCTGTCTGGCTACTCTTTTAATTGAACCAATAAAGAGACACTGGGTTACCCCAGTGTCATCAACCCAAATAAAACTAATCGAACAAAAGTGCCCCCTTTTTAGAGGGGCATGAACAATAAACACCTAAATCATTAAAAAAAACAAAAAGAAACTTACCAAATTTAATAAGAATGTTGTTTGCACTATGTCCTCCAGTCCCTGCAGGGCCCACTGGTTGCAGAAGACCCTCAAGAATACCGACGGACACTGCGTGCTCCTCCTCCTGGGCCACCTTGGTTCAGACATAATTACGGAAGAGAGGCAGACAGCCGGAGCAAACACCTCCAATGCTAGCCATCGTCTCAGGCTCAACCGGATGACTCACCGCCTTGGCTTCCTATTCGACCCTAAACTGAGCTTCTGACCCTATATTCTTTCTATCACCAAGACCGTCTGCTTCCACCTCTGTAACACTGCCTGCCTCTGACTCAGCCCGCCTGCTGCTGAAACCCACACCCATGCTCTTTCCATCTCCAGACTTGACAATACCAATGCTCTCCTGGTCAGCCTCTGATCCCCTCCCCTCCCTAAACTTCAATTTATCCAAAAACTATACTGCCCTTATCCTATCTAGCACCAGGTCCTGCTCACCCATTACCAGGTCCTCACTAACATACATTGGTTCCAAGTTCCCCAAATCTTCAAATTTATGGCCTCAACCATCCCTATCTCTAACCTCTTCCAGCCCTAAAACTCCTTCCAAAAAACTTTTCATTCCTCTGATTCTCGCCTTTTGTGCAACACCACCTTTTGCCCCACATTCAATGGCAATTCCTTTAGCTGCCTCGGCCTCACACTCTGAAATTCTCTCCTTAAATCTCTCTGGCTCTCTATCTCCTTTAAGACTCTCTTTGACCAGACTTCTGGTCACCCATCCAAATGTTTGATTATTTGGCTTGGCAGCCATGTTTCCTTTCTCCTCTGTGAAGGGGTGGTTCTCCTTGGAACAAAGAAAGTTGAGAGGAGATCTGAGAGGTGTTCAAAATCATGAGGGGTCGAGACAGAGTAGATAGAGAGAAACTGTTCCCATTGGCAGAAGAGTCAAGAACCAGAGGACACCGATTTAAAGGTGATTGGCAAAAGAACTAAAGACGACATGAAGAAAAACTTTGTGCAGCAAGTGGTTAGGATCTGGAATTCACTGCCTGAAAGGATGGTGGAAACAGATTCAAGTGTGGCTTTCAAAAGAGAATTGGATAAGTACCTGAAGGAAAAAATAGTGCAGGGCTACAGGCACAGGGCAGGGGAGAGGGACTAGCTGAAGTGCTCTTGCAGAGAGCCGGCATGGGCTCGACAGGCCAAATGGCCTCCTGGGCCTGAATTTGATCAAACCTAAGTTCCGCCCATTTTTCAGCAGTCCCGGGCGGTGCGTGCTTTTTTACCGGCCGCTACCACTGGGGCTGATTGGGCACAAGGTTCATCCCGGTTTTGTCGGCGGGAGCGGGAGCGGCAGGCAGCGGGGGTTGGTGGCCGGTTGCGAGTGGCAGCGGGAGTCAACGGTTGGTGCAGGCCTCTCGATGTGGGAAAGATCGGAGGCCTGCGTGAGATTTGACATTTTTTTGTAGTTTTTTTGGACGATGACCTCACTTTTCCCGCGATTGGGGCTAAGGGGTCAGCTGAGCATATGCATAAATCTCATAACTGACTTGCATCTGACAGTTACAGAGGGAAGTCATTGAGAGAGAAAGGGAAGAGAATCATCAGACATCCACCTTAAAAACCCATCATGACTGGTAGAAAAATTGCGAAGAAGTCCAATGCAGGGATGCTCAGAGCTCCCTGGTTTACAGATGATGAGCTGGAGGCACTTGTCTCTGAGGTAGAGTGCCATTACAGAGAGCTCACCCGGGATGGTCGTGGCAAGCCAGCCCCTCCCCAATATACATTTGTCGGGAGATTGGGGAGGCCTGTCCGCAGTGGGCACCATGGTTCGTGATGGAGACCAGTGCAGGAAGAGATGGAACGATGTGGTAGCGGCAGCAATAGTAAGTAAGTTATTCTTGCACTCCCATACTTCTGAAAAAGTATATGTGGCCTTTGTGTGTGTGTGTGTTACATCTGCAAACCGGTTAAAGATTGCAACTTTTATTTCGGCAGGGAAAGAGAACAGCCAACGCCTCAAAGCAGTGTGGCACGGGAGGGGGCCCACCAGAGGTCATCGAAGTGACTGACATCGAGGAGCGTGCCTTGGCATTGGTGGGTGATCCCGTGCCACCACACATGGTGGTGCCAACCCTGTGCTACAGCATGGTAAGTTGATCATAATCTCTGGTTTGTGTCATGCAAGGTCATGTCATGCAAGGTCATGTAATGTGATGAAAAATGCAGTTTAATGTATTGTCTGTCTGTCGGCCATTTAGGGTGTGTTGATGTACCATGATAGTCCTTGAAATAAGACTGTGACACGTGATGGTGCTCCTGTCAGCATTACCAACCCCTGCGCCCCCTCTCCCTGCTGCTAAACACTGAAATGTTGTATTGTCCTTGCAGGTGATGAATCGGAGAGCACCAACTTAGGCACCCCATTCACCTCTAGCACGCAAAGGCCATGTGCAACACCAACACCATCCACCTCGACCTCATCAGGAGCCCGTCCCAGAAGCTCCTTCCGCCCCCTCCTCCCCACTCAACATCCCCCATAGCCCCTGCCTCCATCTCCGCAACGCACATAGACAAAGAACAGGAGGAAGAGCGGGAAGAAGGACGAGTGCTTGTCCCACTTGAGGTCGAGGAGGTGGAAGAGGAGGACTCCATCCTCTTGACATGTGTGCCACCTGTGCGCAAAACGTCAGTATCGGGGTCCGAGTTTTTGTGCTTCGACTCGGAGGAAGCGGGATCGAACGTTGTGAAGCGCTGCACCCGTGCTGTTAAAGCCACCAAGCCGCATCAACCCAGGTTGATGCAGCAAGGAGATGATGATGCAAGATGGGCGGAAGCAATGCAGGAAATGATTCAGCTCTCGAGGACCAGTGTTGATCTAGATTGAGACGTCCTCCAGGATAGCTGCCAACATCGTCTCGTTTGCAGAGCAGCATAACAACAATACATCGACGCCATGCGGCAATCGATGGTCTCGGGATATGGCATGGACCCCGCCCCCCCCCAATGCCTTACCAGCCAGGCCAACAGAACCAGAGGGACGGGAGATGCCAGTGTCTACCAGCTCAGCACTTCCATTCTCTCCCCAACAAACACGACAGTAGCGCTCCGGGTGCACTGCCACACAACGTGCTGGTACCGACGTGGTGAGGGGCAGGGGTACAGGTCGATGTGGGAATGGGCAACCCATCAAGAGACGAATGGGGCTCACTTGGAGGGGGGGAGAGAGGTGGTGGGAGTGGGTAGAGGGTTGGGTGTTGGTGATGTTTGGAAATTTCATGTTGTTGTTGGTGTTTAAGATGTTGCCTTTTGATGCTAAATGTACTGTGTTTTGAAATACTGTTAAATATTTTGCTTGACATGTTTGAATGTTCTGCCACTTTTGAATGTTGTACAATTCAATACAGACAATTTTATTTTACCACTCTTGGTCAGTGTCTAACCTTTTGATAATGAGGGGTATGTGCTGAGAAACATACAAATGTTCTTTAAATGTAGTGTAGTGAGCTAAAATTTTTGCCTTACAGTTATGATACTACTTTTTAATGGGTCCTGACATTACTTCATTTAGCTAAGACAAGTAAAGGTCACCAATCCAGGACGGGTGGCTTTGAATGACAGATAGTTCCAGAACTGGGAGGCCAGACATTATGGTTGGCATTTGAGTGTGCAGTTTTTTGAGCTAACAGATCGCCGAACCCCACCCCGAACATTACATATTATTCAATTATTAGAACAGTGGAATATATATATATATATATATATATGCAACTTCTGTATTTGAGCAAATGTTCTTGTCAAGCTCTCATCCTGGCACCGAAGCGAAACTTACAGGATTTTACTATTGGCTATATACTTTCACATGAGCTCATTACCTCTGGAGACTCACCGGGTATGACTAAATCTCTTCTGCATGCAGTTGTGGCAAGATCCTTATAACATAAGTCCATGGAACCTTTACTGTAATTGGGAACTGATGTCAGCTTTCTATCCCACACATGCCCTTCAACGGAGCATTTTAACTTTAATTTATCATATTTTTCTGAGGGACAAATATCGCAACAGTGAATAAAATCAAACCTGGGAGCTACTGTTCTGTGCAGCTCAGCTCCATTGTCTGTACCATCCGCTCTAGATCGGGATAAGACCACCTTCTTTAGAACAGTCTTTCTAGCGGGCAGTAACAGGATCTTACAGGATCCTAAAGATGAAACTTGCATTTTTGGTGATTTTTCCCATGGGTGGACAGTATGGACTACCGCTGGCAGTACTTCTCCAATGAATTTCCCGTCAGGCGGTTGTTGGGCGGTAGGTCAGCAGTCCGTGAGTTTTTTCTGCCAAACTGGGATTTTTGGGTGGTTATCGGTGGTAGTGGGCTGTAGGTCGATGATATTTGGGCCCTATGAATCTAAGCACTGGAGGATATTTTTTCAACCTTAAAAGGTGATAATGCAAGATGTTGTAATTGTTGTTGTAACTATCTATCATTATAAATAGTCCGTACATGATATTACCTTCTTTGCTACTCTCCTCTTTTATACAGCCCCATTTTATCCCCAACTGATTTCAGTAACTGTTTTGTCAATACCTTTGGCCAGGAGAGCGGCATGGTCTCTTCTCCACAGACAGCATCAGTGATGCTCCATGACTATTATATACAGTGATGATTTGCTTCTGTGGATCAGATCTCATCATTATCCTATTATCCCATGATTATCTTTGCATGGTGAAGGTTTGGGACCTTCCTGAACCCATAAATGGGACTCACGGCATCTTTTAGCTGGTGACAGTTCCATTGAGGCCTTACAAGGGTATACTCGGTGGCATTCATAGAAACATAGAAACATAGGAAATAGTGCAGGAGTAGGCCATTCGGCCCTTCGAGCCTGCACCACCATTCAATATGATCATGGCTGATCATGCAACTTCAATACCCCATTCCTGCTTTCTCTCTCTATACCCCTTGATCCCTTTAGCCATAAGGGCCACATCTAACTCTCTTTTGAATATATCTAACGAACTGGCCTCAACAACTTTCTGTGTTAGAAAATTCCACAGGTTCGCAATTCTCTGAGTGAAGAAGTTTCGCCTCATCTCAGTCGTAAATGGCTTACCCCATATCCTTAGACTGTGACCCCTGGTTCTGGACTTCCCCATCAGGAACATTCTTCCTGCATCCAAACCTGTCCAATCCCATCAGAATTTTATATGTTTCTATCAGATCCCCTCTCATTCTTCAAAATTCCAGTGAATATAAGCTTAGTCGATCCAGTCTTTCTTCATAACAGTCCTGCCATCCCGGGAATCAATCTGGTGAACCTTCGCTGCACTCCCTCAATAGCAAGAATGTCCTTCCTCAGATTAGGAGACAAAAACTGTACATAATATTCAAGTTGCGGCCTCACCAAGGCCCTGTACAACTGCAGTAAGACCTCCCTGCTCCTATACTCAAATCCTCTCGCTCTGGAGGTCAAAATGCCCTTTGCCTTCTTCACCGCTTGCTGTACCTGCAAGCGAACTTTCAATGACTGATGTACCATGAAACCCAGGTCTCGTTGCACCTCCCCTTTTCCTAATCTGTCACCATTCAGATAATATTCTGCTTTTCGGTTTTTGCCACCAAAGTGAATAACCTCACATTTATCTACATTATACTGCATCTGCCATGCATTTGCCCACTCACCTAACCTGTCCAAGTCACTCTGCAGCTTCTTAGCATCCTCCTCACATCTCACACTGCCACCCAGCTTAGTGTCATCTGCAAACTTGGAGATATTACACTCAATTCCTTCGTCTAAATCATTAATGTACATTGTAAATAGCTGGGGTCTCAGCACTGAACCTCACTAGTCACTGCCTGCCATTCTGAAAAGAACCCGTTTATTCCAACTCTTTGCTTCGTGTCTGCCAACCAGTTCTCTATCCACGTCAATACATTACCCTCAATACCATGTGCTTTAATTTTGCACACTAATCTCTTTTGTGAGACCTTTTGAAAGTCCAAATACACCACATCCACTGGTTCTCCCTTATCCACTCTACCAGTTACATCCTCAAAAAATTCTAGAAGATTTATCAAGCATGATTTCCCTTTCATAAATCCATGCTGACTTGGACCGATCCTGTCACTGCTTTCCAAATGCGCTGCCATTACTTCTTTAATAATTGATTCCAACATTTTCCCCATTACCGATATCAGGCTAACCAGTCTATAATACTCTGTTTTCTCTCCCTCCTTTTTTAAAAAGTGGGGTTACATTAGTTATCCTCCAATCCATAGGAACTGATCCAGAGTCTATAGAATGTTGGAAAATAACCACCAATGCATCCACTATTTCTAGGGCCACTTCCTTAATACTCTGGGATACAGACTATCAGCCTCTGAGGATTTATCGGCCTTCAATCCCATCAATTTTCCTCACACAATTTCCTGACTAATAAGTATTTCCTTCAGTTCCTCCCTCTCGCTAGACCCTCGGTCCCCTAGTTTTTCCAGAAGGTTATATGTGTCTTCCTTCGTGAAGACAGAACCAAAGTATTTGTTCAATTGGTCTGCCATTTCTTTGTTTTCCATTATAAATTCATCAGATTTTGACTGCAGAGAGCCTACATTTGTCTTCATTAATCTTTTTCTCTTCACATTTCTATAGAAGCTTTTGCAGTCAGTTTTTATGTTCCCAGCAAGCTTCCTCTCATACTCTATTTTCCCCTTCCTAATTAAATCCTTTGTCCTCCTCTGCTGAATTCTAAATTTCTCCCAGTCCTCAGGTTTGCTGCTTTTTCTGACCAATTTATAGGCCTCTTCCTTGGATTTAACACGATCCTTAATTTCCCTTGTTAGCCACGGTTGAGCCACCTTCCCCGTTTTATTTTGACTCCAGACAGGGATGTACAATTGTTGAAGTTCATCCATGTTGATACGTCCTTACTACACAGTATAAATGCACAAGAGGCCCATGCTTGAGAGAAGGTCAGTCTGTGACCTGTCCTTTATTCCTTAGCACTCAAGTGATGAAGGTGGGTGGAGCTTCCCCTTTTATACCTGAAGGTCCAGGTTAGGAGTGTCTCCCACCTAGTGGTCAGTGTTCTCACGGTGTACAACTTAGGTCAGTTTATACATGGGTTACAATGCTGGTTGAATACATGACACATGTGATCTTTAAATGTCTGCAATTGCCTATCCACTGTCAACCCTTTAAATATCATTCGCCAGTCTATCCTAGCCAATTCATGTCTCATACCATCGAAGTTACCTTTCTTTAAGTTCAGGATCCTAGTCTCTGAATTAACTGTGTCACTCTCTATCTTAATGAAAAATTCTACCATATTATGGTCACTCTTCCCCAAGGGGCCTCGCACAACAAGATTGCTAATTAATCCTCTCTCAATACACAACACCCAGTCTAGGATGGTCAGCTCTCTAGTTGGTTCCTCGACAAATTGGTCTAGAAAACCATCCCTAATACACTCTAGGAAATCCTCCTCCACCGTATTGCTGCCAGTTTGGTTAGCCCAATCTATATGTAGATTAAAGTCGCCCATGATAACTGCTGTACCCTTATTGCACGCTTTTCTAATTTCCTGCTTGATGCCATCCCGAACCTCACTACTACTGTTTGGTGGTCTATACATAACTCCCACTAGCGTTTTCTGTCCTTTGGTGTTCTGTAGCTCTACCCATGCAGATTCCACATCATCCAAGCTAGTGTCCTTCCTTACTATTGCGTTAATCTCCTCTTTAACCACCAACGCTACCCCGCCTCCTTTTCCTTTCTGTCTATCCTTCTGTCTATTGAATACCCCTGGATATTGAGTTCCCAGCCTTGGTCACCCTGGAGCCAAGACTCCATAATCCCAATTACATTATATCTGTTAACAGCTATCTGCGCAGTTAATTCATTCACCTGATAACGAATATTCCTCAACATCAGCAAAGCCAAAAATCCAGCCCATAAGATTCTGAGGGGGTTTGACAGGGTAGAAGCTGAGAGGTTCTTTTCCCTGGCTGGAGAGTCTCGAACTAGGGGTCACAGTCTCAGGATAAGTGGTCAACCATTTAAGACTGAGATAAGGAGGAATTTCTTCACTCAAAGGGTTCTGAATCTTTGGAATTCTCTACCCCATAGGGCTGTGGATGGTGAATCATTGAATATATTCGAGGCGGAGATAGATAGATTTTTGGACTTTACCGGAATCAAGAGATATGGGGATCTGGCAGGAAAGTGGAGTTACATAGAAACGTAGAAAATCGATGCAGGAGTAGGCCATTTGGGCCTTCGATCCTGCACCATCATTCAATATGATTATGGCTGATCATTCAACTCAGTACTCCCCGAGTTTAGGTTGAAGATCAGCCATGATCTTATTGAATGGTGGAGCAGGCTCGAGGGGCTGTATGGCCTACTCCGATTTCTTATGTTCTTATTGCAGGGAGCAGTTTGACTATTGCAGGGTGAATCTGAGTATTTCAGGATGCAGCTTCAGTATTGCACAAAGCTGTTTGAATATTTTAGGGTGCAATTTAAGTATTGCAGTGTGCAATTTAAGTATTTAGGGATACAAGTTGGATATTACAGGTTTTAGTTAGAATATTTTAGTGTGTAGTTTGAGTGCTACAAGGTATAATTTTGGTATTGCAAGATATTTCAGGGTGCAAACTGAATATTGCAATGTACAGGTTTAATATGATCAGTTGTAGGTTGAATATTGAGACACAGAGACTTCAGGCTTGTATTTTTGATACTCTTTGTCCTTTTCAAATTATGTTGTAATGTGACTCTTTTTGATTTTTGACTTTGATTTCTCTGCCCTCCACTATTCCTTATCTCTTTTCTACCTTTTGCTTATGCCCCCATTTTACTTCCCCCTGTCACCCTGCATAGATTCCCATCCTCCTGCCATATTAGGTTAAACCCTCCCCAACAGCACTAGCAAACACTCCCCCTAGGACAACGGTTCCGGTCCTGCCCAGGTGCAGATCGTCTGGTTTGCACTGTTCCCACCTCCCCCAGAAACAGTTCCAATGTCCCAGGAATTTAAATCCCTCCCTCTTGCACCACTCCTCAAGCCACGTATTCATCTTAGCTATCCTGCAATTCCTACTCTGACTAGCATGTGGCATTGGTAGCAATCCTGAGATTACTACCTTTGAGGTCCTACTTTTTAATTTAACTCCTAACTCCCTAAATTCAGCTTGTAGGACCTCATCCTATTTTTTATCTATATCGTTAGTACCTATTTGCACCACAACAACTGGCTGTTCACCCTTCCTCTTCAAAATGTCCTGCATCTGCTCCAAGACATCCTTGACCCTTGCACCAGGGAGGCAACATACCATCCTGGAGTCTCAGAAATACCTATCTATTTCCCTTACAATAGAATACCCTACAACTATAGCTCTCCCGCTCTTTTTCCTGCCCTCCTGGGGTCAACCAATAACTCTCTCAGATACTGACTTATGCTGGCGGGAGCTCCCCTGCTAATCAACCCCAACTTCTACCATCTTCTACCATCGGCAACTTTCCATCCTCAACCTCCCCCCTCCCACTGTCTAAACTTCCTCTAGCCCTAATAGACCTTAATAGGGGATCTTAAACACTTAAACCCTTACTTTAAACCCAACCCCACAAGTTCGGGCCTACCTCAGGCTTCCCACCACACCACCCATCGGCAACTGGGCCGACTGTGGCAAAGACTGGGCTGACTGCGGCGAAGACCGTGCCTCTTGCGGTGAAGACCGGGACTCCTGCAGTGACGACCTGGACCTGCCAATCGGGCACCCCCCCCACCAGCGGCGATTGGAACACCTCCAGCAGTGGCAGATGGGCCTCTCCACCACGATGACGGCTGGACCTCCTGTGGCGACAGGCGACCTCCTCCTCAAATGGCGACCGGGTCCTCCTCTTCTACGATGGTGGTTGCCCCCCCCCCCCTCCTTCAGTGATGACTGGAGCTCTCCTTCCCCACTATTGACCTGGCCGCTTCTCCTCCTCCAACACGTGGTGAACACCATGGCTGTGACCCCCCTTGACCTTCCACTCTGAACCCCGGTGGGCCATTGTCCCTCCCAATGCCTGCCCCCAACCAGGCCTCGGACCACCTACCACCAAGGGCGCTACTGAGCGCTGAGCCTGCGGCCAACATTTCGCCGTAGGCAACTAGGCCCATATAGCAGTGCCTGGTCTCCAGTCGTCTTGGACCCCCTTGCCACTGAATCAAGACCTTGCTCAGCTAAGCCCGTGTGGTAGCCGGTGTGCATTGACCACCCCACGTTAAAAGAACTCACGCACAGGCATCTTCCACTCCGTTAAAATGAAGTTCGGAACCTGGAACATCAGGACCCTCATGAACAACTCCAACAGCGACAGGCCAGAATGCCACACCGCCATAGTTGCCTGGGAACTTAGACGCTTTGATATCGACATCGTCGCCCTAAGCGAGACCCGGTGGGCAGGGGAAGGCCAGCTCAAGGAACAAGGTGGAGGTTACACCTTCTTCTGGAAAGGGAAACCAGAGGCAGAACGCCACCTCCACGGAGTCAGCTTCGCCATCAAAAATGAGTTGGTCGACCACCTCAAAGACTCCCCTGCAGGGTTAACGAACGCCTCGTGACTCTTCGACTCACCCTATTCTGGAACCAGTGCGCTACAGTCATCAGTGCGTACGCCTTAACACTCGATGGAACAGATGAGATCAAAGAGGGTTTTTACTCCAGCCTCGAAAAATCCCTGTCCAGCGTCCCCGAGGGCGACAAACTGATCCTCCTCAGTGACTTCAACGCCAGGGTCGGCAAGGACACAGCCCTCTGGGGAGGCGTGATTGGCAGAGAGGGGGTAGGGTAAGCCAACTCCAGCAGTACCATACTCCTGACAAAATGTCTCGAACATGAACTTTTCATCACTAACACCTTGTTCCGCCAGAGGGACAAATACAAGGCATCGTGGCAAAACCCTCGCTCCAAACACTGGCACCTGCTCGACTATTTCATCGTCCGAGCCAGGGATCGCAAGGGTGTGCGCATCATCCGTGCCATGACAAGAGCTAATGACTGCTGGATGGACCACCGCCTAATCCGATCCATCATCGACATTAACATAGCACCAAAGCGAAGGGGGGCAGCAGAAGCAGTGTCGCAAAAAAATCAATGCCAGGGCACTTAAGGACCCAGCTAAGAGAGCCCTATACAGTCAGCGCCTCACAGCTAACCTGGTGTGCCTTGATGACCCTGAGATGCAGAATGCCCACAGCGCTTGGTCTGCCCTCCAGGTCTCCATAACCAGTGTCTGCAAAGAGTCGCTCGGTCACTCAACCAGGAAACACCAGGACTGGTTTGATGAGAATGATCAGGAGATCCAAGAGCTAATAGATTGCAAGGACAGGGCATTTCTAAGCCTTAAACAACAACCCAACTCGGGAGCAGCAAAGCAGCATTACAGACAGTTCAAGGCTGAGGTCCAACAAAAAACCTGGGACTTAAAGAACAGGTGGTGGATGGAGAAAGCACAAGAGATACAGCAGCTGGCCGACAGCCGTGATGTGCGAGGATCTTCATCGCAGTCAAGACCACCTATGGTCAAAACTCCCAAGGCTCCACCCCACTGCTGGCCAAGAACGGGGAAACACTCATCAAGGACACTGAGGCAGTCAGGGCCCGCTGGAAAGAGCACTTCGAAGATCTCCTCAATCGAGACTCTGCCTTTGACCCAAGTGTTCTCGACTCCATCCCGCAGCATGCTACCCGCCACTATCTCGGCAAAACCCCAATACTGCACGGGGTAGAAAAAAAAGCCATAAGACAGCTTAAAAACAACAAGGCTACGGGAGCGAATGGAATCCCTGCTGAGGCACTAAAGTATGGCGGAGAGGCACTATTGGTGCAGATACAGGACCTCATCTCTCGCATCTGGAGGGAGGAGAGCATGCCGGGAGATCTCAGAGATGCAGTGATCATGACCATCTTTAAAAAAGGGGACAAGTCCAACTGCGGCAACTACAGAGGAATCTCCCTGTTATCATCTACTGGGAAAGTCGTCGCTAGAGTCCTCCTCAACTGTCTTCTCCCCGTGGCTGAGGAGTTCCTCCCGGAATCTCAGTGCGGATTTCATCCCCTGCGGGGCACAACCGATATGATTTTTGCAGCGCGACAGCTGCAGGAAAAATGCAGGGAACAGCACCAGCCCTTATACATGGCCTTCTTCGACCTTACAAAGGCCTTTGACACTGTCAACCGCAAGGGTCTATGGAGTGTCCTCCTCCATTTCGGATGCCCCAAAAGTACGTCACCATCCTCCGCCTGCTCCACGATGACATACAGGCCGTGATCCTTACCAACGTATCCATTACAGACCCAATCCACATCGGGACCGGGGTCAAACAGGGCTGCGTCATCACCCCAACCCTCTTCTCAATCTTCCTCGCTGCCATGCTCCACCTCACAGTCAACAAGCTCCCCGCTGGAGTGAAACTAAACTATAAAACCAGTGGGAACCTGTTCAAACTTTGCCATCTCCAGGACAGGTCCAAGGCCACCCCAACCTCTGTCGTCGAGCTACAGTACACGGACGACACCTGCGCCTGTGCATATACAGAGGCTGAACTCCAGGACATAGTCGACGTACAGGCAACTCTTGATTATCTGGGTCCCTCGAGAATTGGGCTATGCCGGGTAAACGATTTCTCTGTTAGAGCGATTGACCTTATAAAGTTAAAACCCGATGTCTTCCCGGGCCGAAAGGACTCCGATGTCAGCGGCCCGGCCTTCTCGGGCCGAAATTTTAAATCCCGTTACAATGGTTTCCCGTTGGATCCATGTGCGGATAATCGAGAGTTACCTGTATTTACTGAGGCGTGCGAAAGCATGGGCTTTACCCCAAATATCCGTAAGACAAAGATCCTCCACCAGCCTGTCCTCGCCGCACAGCACTGCCCCCTAGTCATCAAGATCCACGGCACGGCCCTGGACAACGTGAACTACTTCCCATACCTCGGGAGCCTCTTATCAACAAGAGCAGGCATTGACGATGAGATTCAACACCGCCTCCAGTGCGTCAGTGCAGCCTTTGACTGCCTGAGGAAAAGAGTGTTTGAAGACCAGGCCCTCAAAACTGCCACCAAGCTCATGGTCTACAGGGCTGTAGTAATACCCGCCCTCCTGTATGGCTCAGAGACATGGACCATGTACAGTAGACACCTCAAGTCGCTCGAGAAATACCACCAACGATGTCTCCGCAAGATCCTACAAATCCCCTGGGAGGACAGACGCACCAACATTAGCGTCCTCGACCAGGCCAACATCCCTAGCATTGACGCACTGACCACACTTGATCAGCTCCGCTGGGCAGGCTACATTGTTCGCATGCCTGACACAAGACTCCCAAAGCAAGCGCTCTACTCGGGACTCCTTCACGGCAAACGAGCCAAAGGTGGGCAGAGGAAACGTTACAAGGACACCCTCAAAGCCTGCCTGATAAAGTGCAACATCCCACTGACACCTGGGAGTCCCTGGCCTAAGTGGTGGAAGTGTATCCGGGAGGGCGCCGAGCACCTCGAGTCTCATCACCGAGAGCATGTATAAATCAAGCGTAGGCAGTGGAAAGAGTGTGAGGTGAACCATTCCCACCCACCCCTTCCCTCAATGACTATCTGTCCTATCTGTGACAGAGTCTGTGGTTCTCGTATTGGACACTGTTCAGCCACTTAAGAACTCATTTTAAGAGTGGAATCAAGTCTTCCTCGATTCCGAGGGACTGCCTGTAATGATGTTGTCAGGGGAATAGGTGGAAATCTGCTCCTGAAACCCCCTCCACCACTTTACTGGAAAATGGTCACATACAAGGAATAGGGTTGCATTCTAATTCCGGCAACAGTTGAGCAATTCGCCCTATCTTTGCCCTGCACTCTGATTAGAATTTCAAGGCTCAATATTCTCCAACACGTAATATGGCACCTTTTCAATAGAACTTTCAGAAAAATGTTTTTCTTGGCTGTTGCAGAAACCATGGCTGCCCCTCTCCAAACTCCTCAACCTGGTGACCCTAACGCAGAAGGAAATTTTGAGCTGCAACTACTTTGGATTCAGCAAGATGTGTGTGCATATTTACATTGTATATATCTGGAATTCAAATAAGTGGCAAATGCACAGAATTGTGCATGTAGCCCCTATAAATAAGATAGTGGTCTCTGTGTGTTTAATCTTTTATGGGATTTCAGTATTAGAAAGAAAAAACTTGCATTTATATGGTGCCTTTTATGACCTCAGGACATCGCAAAACACTTCACAGCCAATTAAATACTTTTGCAGTGTAATCACTGTTGTAATGTAAGAAACACAGCAGCCAATTTGCACACAGTAAGGTCTCATAAACAGCAATGAGATAATGACCAGATAATCTGTTTCATAGGGCCCAAATTTCCCCAACCCCTTTTTCCGGTGCACACTCCCGAGATGCGGCGACTTTGTGCGCTCAAAACGGCGCAAAAAAACTTACTAACAATTCTGGCCACTCTGCTGTGTGTCCCGGGTCCTGGTGCAGCGTTTCTCATGGAGTGAGGGGCGGAGCTACTGCCCTGCGCCGAAAACAGTGCCGGCAGCTGTCCGCATGCGCTGTAGAGCGTTCGCGCATGCGCAGTAGTTCCTCCCATGATTGTGATGATGATGTCTGCAGCGTGGGACCCACCGCGTCGTGCCCCTATCCCGGGCTGAGTGGCCTGCTGTACAGGCTGGCCGCTGCCTTCCCGCGCTGAGGGCTACAAGAAACAGGTTGGTGGGGGGAAGAGTTTTGATCGGGGCCGGAGGAAGAATTTTGATCGGGGCTGGGGGAAAAGTTTTGATCGGGGTGGGGGTGGGGGAGAAAGAATCTTTAAAGGTTTTCCAGTACTTTAATATCTAGCTATCTTTACTAAAAATTCCCTATCTGCAGTATCTTACAGATCACCCACTATTGCATAGAATTCTAAAATATTATTAATTATCAGAGTCATACTACTCAATGCTGAACACCAAAATTTAAGTTTACATTTTGACATGCTTTTTTTGTTACGTCTAACGTTTTAAATTTCTAAACCTAGTCAGGGCAATTCTTTGGTGCTGCAGAAGTCAAAATCCAATGTGGTATGATGCCGCTCACGAATCCATTCGGCGAGAGCGTTGGTGCTCTTGATCTATTATTTACAAAGAAAACCTTCCCCTTGCTTAAGTGACCCTTATACTTCAGTCTTCATTACCAAGATCATTTTAATTCTTGCAAAAATCCCATACTCAGTTTAATCAGGCTGATAGCACCTACACCCTGTCCAGTCTCACTGCTTGGGATTTAAAAAAAAAACTAGCATTCCTATCATAATACTGTCATTTGGAGGCTACCTGCGCTGATTTCTTAACTCTCCGCAAGGATTTTCTGTGCGGCCACGTGGCCATATATGCTGGCCTGAGTTAGTTTGGAGCAACTATTATTGGTGGCGTAGATGGCTGGTAATGCCCTCTTTTGAAAAAAAAACAAAAACAAAAAAGTCCTAACTAACTCACTTACACTGGCACAAATTAAATGTGCAGAATGGGTATTTTTACGATACTCCAGAAAAATCAAGTTGCTCCAAAAAAAACGGAGCAACTCCTGCCAAATTTGGGCCAGTAGTGATGTTGGTTGAGGGATATATATTGGCCAAGACACCAGGGATAACTCCCTGCTCTTCTTTGAAATAGTGCCATTGGATCATTTACGTCCACCTGAGAGAGCAGACAGGGCCTTGGTTTAATGTCTCATCATAAAGATGGCATCTCAGATAGTGCAGCACTCCCTCAGTACTGCACTAGAGTGTCAGCCTAGATTACGCTCGCAAGTCCCTGGAGTGGGACTTGAACCCACAACCTTCTGACTCAGAGGCGAGAGTGCTACCCACTGAGCCAAGGCAGACTGTCCACACATTATTTGCCGAGCAAAATTCATAATGAACATATTTACTCAAACTCAGCTTTGAATAATTTTATTACTCTAGAGGTCATTCAATCTAGTTGAAAAAGATTTTCAGCTGTATATATTCAGGATGAATTTATACAATAGAGGGTAACAGCAACATTTGGAACCAACTGAGACCTGTAATAAGAATTGGATATACATAGTTTTGGTATGTATTCAAAAATCGCTCTCAAACCTGTGAACACCAGGTTAATGTTGAGTGTGAGAATTATGATTGGCAAAGTGATGTAGGTTGCAAAACCATTCAAATATGCAGAGCAGTGACATGGATCTGCTGTATGGAACATGCTGTCAACACCCCTAAGAAATATTAATGCCAGGCAAACTGTATTGCTACCACTAGATTGCAGGAGATATTGGATAAATGTCTGACACTAGACCACTGGGAAATACAGTATCTGCTGCTAGATTGTCCTTCACTCATCAAGATGAACAATGTCTGGGTTCCCAGAAAAAAATAATTCAATGACACAAGTCACGGTGGTAAAAGGCAGCCATTACACAGTGTGTGATTCCAGCTTTGCCACGAGCTGCAGCTTTAATTGTTCCAAATTAATTACGTCTGCTGAAACAACATTTTGTTAACAAAAATAATAGGTTTTATGAGGCTGGTTTAAAGACTGCCATGCTGCGATGAAATCTCAGAGCAACAACCTAGAACAGGCAAAAGGAGACAGCTGGAAGACAACTGTAAAATGAGCCTGGCAAAACTAGAAACTTCTTGGCTTACTTAGCTATGACTTGCTTCATCAAAGTATGTAGAATTGGTCAGCTCAAAGTATTCGGAGACAAAATCCTCTTGTACTTTGTACACAATGTTGTGCCAAACACTATTAACCACAACAAAACCCGAGGAATTTCTGACATTCATGTTTGCACAGATGAGCCTGAATAAGTATCTTGAAGGTACCTCTCCCCACTGGAAACAACTGAGGTTTTTGAAATGTTAGTTCTTTAAAAAGTTACATGGCTCATTTGATCAATATTTTTATTGTGCACTTGGCTCTTTTCTCAGTATAAATGAGATATTGTCATCCATTGGCAGGATTTACAAAACCCGATCTAACAGGATTTGGAGGGTATCTTCACTGCACTCATTTCAAGAATGATTATTTTTGAAAAATGTAGCCTCCAAATAAGCATTTTGATGCAAGAATTGCCCTGTTTTATATCCTTATGGCTGACAGGTAAAGTTTCCACCTCCCAATCACACACCAAGGAGGTCCAAGCTTTGATCCCAATGATGTTACATACAAACACACGAAAATAACGGGCAGAAAAATACCAGCTGGTCCATCAAGCCTGCCTCACGCTCATGATGACTGGAGCATCATGATGGACATTTCCCACCCACCTTCCACCCTACGGCCATGTAATCTCCTGGGAGAGGCAAATAAAGATAAAATCCCAGGGCTAATAGGGGAAAATTCTTCTCCGACCCCTTCAGGCGATCAAAACCAATGAGGTTATCTTGGTCTGTGTAGTTATAGGGACACTGCATTTGGTGGCAGGAAAGAAAAAAATCAACCCCGCTTCCCAATCTGAATGCTTTCCAACTAACTCGACTTGAAAATGCATATGAACACCATGTACAAGCATTCGCAACCATCTTAAGCCAGAAGTGCTGAGTGGATGATCCATCTCGGCATCCTCCTGAGGTCCCCACCATCACAGAAGCCATTCTTCAGCCAATTTGATTCACTCCACGTGATATCAAGAAATGGCTGAGCACACTGGATACAGCAAAGGCTGTGGGCCCCAAAAACATTCCGACTTGTGCTCTAGAACTAGGCGCCTCTAGCCAACCTGTTCCAGTACAGCTTCAACATTGGCATCTACCGACAATGTGGAAAAATTGCCCAGGTATGTCCTATCCACAAAAAGCAAGACAAATCCAATCCGGCCAATTACCGCCCCAGCAGTCTACTCTCAATCATCAGCAAAGTGATGGAGGATGTCATCAACAGTGCTATCAAGCGGCACTTACTCACCAATAACCTGCTCACCGATGCTCAGTTTGGGTTATGCCAGGACCACATGGCTCCAGATCTCAGTACAGTCTTGCTCCAAACATGGACAAAAGAGCTGAACTCCAGAGGTGAGGTGAGAGTGACTGCCCTTGACATCAAGGCAGCATTTGACCGAGATGTAGCATCAAGGAGCCCTAGTAAAATTGAAGTCAATGGGAATCAGGACAAAAACTCTCCACTGGCTGGTGTCATACCTAGCACAATGGAAGATGGTTATAATTGTTGAAGGCCAATAATCTCAGCCCCAGGACATCACTACAGTAGTTCCTCAGGGCAGTGTCTGAGGCCCAATCATCTTCAGCTGCTTCATCAATGACCATCCCTCCATCATAAGGTCAGAACTGGGAATGTTCGCTGATGATTGCACTGTATTCAGTTCCATTCGCAACTCCTCAAATAATGAAGCCGTCCATGCCCGCAATGCAGCAAGACCTGGACAGTGTTCAGGTTTGGGCTGATAAGTGGCAAGTAACATTCGTGCCACACAAATGCCAGGCAATGACTACCACCAATAAGCGAGAGTCTAACCACCGCCCCTTGACATTCAACGGCATTACCATCACGGAATCCCCCACCATCAACATCCTGGGGGTCACCACTGACCAGAAAGTTAATTGGACCAGCCACATAAATACTGTGGCTACAAGAGCCGGTTAGAGGCTGCGTATTCTATGGCGAGTGATTCACCTTCTGCCTCTCCAAAGTCTTCCCAGCATCTACAAGGCACGTGTCAGGAATGTGATGGAATACTCTCCACTTGTCTGGATGAGTGCAGCTCCAACAACACTCAAGACACTCACCACCATCCAGGACAAAGCAACACGCTAGATTTGCACCCATTCACCACCTTAAACATTTATTCGCACCGGCATACCGTGGCTGCAGTGTGTGCCATCTACAAGATGCACTGCAGCAACTCGCCAAGGTTTCTTTGACAGCACCTCCCAAACCCGCAACTGCTACTGCCCAGAAGGACAAGGGCAGCAGGCACATGGGAACACGGCCGCATCCAAGTTCCCCTCCAAGCCACACACCATCCTGACTTGGAAATATATCACCGTTCCTTCATCGTCGCTGGGTCAAAATCCTGCAACTCCCTCCCGAACAGCACTGTGGCAGTGGTTCAAGAAGGCAGCTCATGACCAGCTTCTCCAGGGCAATTAATGCAGGCCTTGCCATCAATGCCCAGAACCAGGAATTAATTAATAAAACAAGATCAAGCCTGGATCTGATGTCCTCAACAACTGAATAACCTGCTGATTCTTGCCGTCAGGTCTCACACATGAATAATTGCCACTTGAAGGAGATACGGGAGGGCGACTGCGACTGAGAATTTGAGAACGATTTGCCATTATCAGGAGAGAAGGGAAAAGGAGAAGCATGGGAGTGAAAAAATTGCCTTCATAAAATCATAGAATGATACAGCACAGAAGGAGGCCCTTTGGCCCATCATGGCTGTGCTGACTCTTCGAATGAGCTATTCAATTAGCCCTACTAACCTACTCTTTCCCCAGAGCTCTGCAAATTTTTACCCTTCAAGTATTTATCCAATTCCCTTTTGAAAGTTATTATTGAATCTGCTTTGACCATCCTTTCAGGCAGTGCATTCCAGATCATAACAACTCGCTGCATAAAAATGTTTTTCCTCATGTCACCTCTGGTTATTGTGCCAATTAACTTAAATCTGTGTCCTCTGTTTACCAAACATTCTGCCACTGGAAGAAACAGTTTCTCCTTATCTACTTTATCAAAACTTTTCATGATTCTGAACCCCTCTATCAAATCTTCCCTTAACCTTCTCTGCTCTAAGGAGAACAATCCCAGTTTCTCTAGTCTCTCCACATAACTGAAGTCATTTATTCCTTGTACCATTCTAGTAAATCTCCTCTATACCCTCTCTAAGGTCTGGACATCTTTCATAAAGTGTGATGCCCAGAATTGGACACAATACTCCAGCTGAATCACAACCAATGTTTTATAAAGGTTCAGCATAACTGCCTTGCTTTTGCCTCGTATACCTTTTTAACAGCCTTCTCAACGTATCCTGTCACCTTCAAAGATTTGTGTAAATATACCCCTAGCTCTCTTTCCTGCACCCTCTTTAAAATTATACAATTTAGTTTACATTGCCTCTCTTCATTCTTCATACCAAAATGAATCACTTTACACTTCTCTACATTAAATTTCATCTGCCATGAGTCTGCCCATTTCACCAGACTGTCTATTTCCTCCTGGAGTCTGTTACTATCCCCCCTCCTATTTACTACATTTCCGAGTTTCATTTCCTCTGCCAACTTTGAAATTATACCCTGTATAGCCAAGTCCAGGTCATTAATATATATTAAAAAGAGCAATGGTTCCAACACCACTGCACACATCCCTCCAGTGTGAAAAACCCCTCATCACTACTCTCTGCTTTTTGTCTCTTTGCTACTTACATATCCACGGAGCCTCTGCCCCTTTAATCCCATTGGCTTCAAATTTGCTAACAAGTCTATTATGTGGATCTTTATCAAAACGCCTTTTGAAAATCCATATATGCAACATCAACTGCACTACCCTCATCAACCCTCTCCATTACTTCAAAGAAATCAACCAAGTTAGTCAAACACGATTTGCCTTTACAAAACTTTTATTTATTCACCCACATTTTTCCAAGTACCAAGTCATTTTGAATGCTGTGGCCCATGTAACTAAGGAATATTTTTATATTCTGATCTACAATGTGACAAAAAGATGTCCAAAAATAACTGCGCTCACATATCACGGTCAGACTTTATATGCACATCACACATTTTTTCCACTAAGTGCCCTATATTTTCTTAGTGAGTTTTTTTTCCCATTTCCAGCAGTGCTTCTGTTTCTTTAGCTAGCTACGCTATAATCTCTATCTGATTCTCCTTTTGCTGTCTCACTCCTTTTTCCCATTTCATTTCTCAGACTTTGCTTGCTTCAGGCTCCAAAAAACATGCTTCCGACAAACAGCTGGCAACACTTCCCAAAATTTTCTGGCGGGAAAAAAACATCATTTTCTGTGCATTTCTCAGTCAATACAAATGGGAGTCGATAAGAAACAGAAATTTCGAAGCACAAGATAAGAAGTGAACAACTTAAAAATCATGTCAGGAATGTCACATTTTGTGCAAAATCCTGAACTTGAAACCAAAAAAAAAACTAGTGAGATGGGAGGAGGGGGAAAGCGTTACGGTGGTGGTCACTTAACATAGAGCATCATAAATGGATTCATGGAGATTTCCTCTGGTCACTATTTCTATCAAAATCATAAAAAAATTATTTTAAACATGTTTACAATTTTGCTCGGAATACCAAGCAAAATGAATGCATTTAAGTAGCCCACAGGTACCAGCAATTCTTCCACAAGGGAGCTAACCGCAAGCAGTGAGATGACTTTTTTAGATTCCCGATTCCTCCATAACTGCATCCATCTGACCTGAGGGCAATGGTTGTCAGGGAGCAATAAAATAAAATAAAATGTCCATTTTACCATACTGATGCAGTCCCATCATTTCCCAATTCTTCCTGAAATAGCCACAGAACAATGATGGCTGCAAGAAATTTGCTGAGCAGACAGATTCCTTGTTGAAAAATATAGTACTGATAAATCACTAGTTTACTGCCAGTATCTCCAACTAGCAAAATAATTTTAACCCATTACTCAACCTTCAAATGTGTGCTTCATATTTATCTTTTATTAAACATTTTAATTGGCAGCTCAATGGTGATAGAATTACAACATTGGAGATTTTACTGTCGGCAATGTTAATTACAGCATAAGACTCATTTGATTTGTAATCTTGATGTTATCATCTTGGTTTTTTTGGTAGAAGTTCCCACCCAAATGTACGGTGATGTGGTTGGTGATTATTCCATTAATTTTTAGTACTAACTGGATTCAACTCAACAGCCTCAACAAGAACAATGGGCCCAGATTTTCCATTCAGACAAAATCACGATCACAATTTGCATCCACGCAATGTCAAGTGCACTGACTCAGCCATAATTCCCAGGGTTAATGTAATTAAAGTATTGTGAGTAAGCTTCAGGTATCAGGCACGTCACTGCAGAGTGGAAACGAATGTTCGCTGCAGGATTTAAAGACCTATTACAGCTTAAAGTCAAGCAGCGGCCTGGGAACAGCGTGGAGGCATGCCACTTCAGGGAGCAGCACGAGCTGTGATGGCAGCGAAGAGTGACGTCATCAAGGTCCAGGTCAGTGATTGGGGCTTGGGCAGATACAGCAGGAGCGGCGATGTCGGGGCGAAGGAGCGGCGAGAGACTGTAGAGGGTTGCGATCGGGACCCAGGGAAGGCGTGAGTTCGGGGCCAGGGACCCAGGGGCAGCACGAGCCACCCCACACTGCGGTATGTGTGCACGCTAGGTCCGTGCAGCAGAGCAGGTCTCCAGCTGTCTTGGGTAATCCTTGCCACTGGACCAAGACTTGGCTCTGTCAAGCCCGTGTGGTAACTGGTGTGCAACGACCACCCCAGATTTAAAAAATCCACGCGCACGCATCTTCCACCATTCAGGATGTAATTCAGGACCTGGAATTTTAGGTCCTTCATTGGAACACCTGTGAACTTATCCTTTTTTGGCATAGAAGCAAGTCATCCTCGTTTCGAGGGACTGTCTATGATGATGATGATGATGATGACAGCTTAAATGGATGGTCGTCGAAATAAATGGCTTTGAAACTCACCAGCAGGGTTACTGGCAATATAATGTCTGTCAGGAGTGAAGGGGGAGCCCTAAGTTCTCAGATGGAGCTTTCGAAGTGCTAATGGATCAAGTAATGCAGAGCAGGGAGGCCCTGTTTGCTACAGAGTTGGGCAATACTCCAAGGTGAGCAGCACAAGGGCAACATTTGGAACTGGTCAGGGCAACGAGTACCAACTCCAGCAGTCCATGCACAGCCAGCCAGAGCCAGAAAATGAACCAGCCACACCTTCCAAGAATACACATTAATAAACGTACCTGACATGTACAATGGTTCCCTTCATACTGTGCTAAAGTGCCTGAATTGCTTACTATCAATACACAGGAAGAAGCACAGGGCAACTTACATCCCCAGCTTTCTCTTGGCAGTGTCTCCTCACAAATAGCTTTATGTATATGGAACCCGCTAAAAGCCTTGCATGGGAGGTCATTGTTTAATGCATGCCTATTGCCACACCCATTATGATCTGCATGCTGAAACCTGGGCTACTAAATGTCATGGTAACCAAAGGTAATTCTCACTTTTTAAAAAAGTGCTTATTAAGATATGGGATGTTAGTGCAGGGGATGGAAATTTCCCCACTTCATGCACCTAGTTTAGCACCAAGCACTCCAAGCACCCCAAGCACCAAACACCAAGCATAGCTAGATGCAGAGCAAAGCTCCTCCTACTCTGCATCAATGATGGGGCTCAGCTGATACAAGGCCATTAGGGAATAATAGTTGTATGGAAATGTTTCATTATCCCTTTTTGTAGTGGCTGGGTCAGTCACAGATTCCCCCCTATGGCTGACACCTCCATTGAAGAGACAAAATGACTGACTTTCTTTTACTAAGGCCCCATTTCTTGCTCCTGGAATGGCAGCTGAGTCATTGCCATTTGTGTGTATACATTACTCTGACATTTCAACTTCCAGTGCTCCTTTGCTTAAGTTTACGGGTCTGAAATTGTCCACCACCCAAAATGAGGTGCACCCACTAGTTTCGATGTGTTCTGGCCGCCGCAGGCATTGGGACGGCCTATCCATCGAAATTCAGCAAGTCGGGTTTTTTTCTGAGTGAGGCGGAAGTGGCCTCATCGTGGGGGCGGGTGCAGTAGTCGAGGCTGTCAGTCATTAGCACCGCGTTGATGATATCATCATGCTGGTGTGTCACAACGTCTCTCCCCATCAGTTAAAGGGGAGATCCACTGCGAACTCTGCAGCCACTATAGTGGCAAACACTGGGCCACCAGGGAGGGTTTGGGACAGGCCAGGGGTGCCAGGCTGCCTGTTAGTGGCCCGGCCAAACCCGTGGCATAATTGTCAGAACGACCTGCCAGTCGGCCGACAAAAAAACGATAATATGGCGACCGCGACAGTGCACCCTCCACTTTAAGGGCGGCCAAGCCGCTGTGCCACAGAAAGTGTACCAACAGCACAAGCTTTCGGGAGCACCGATCAGTGGCGAGGCCACTCCCGGGGGCGGGGGAGAAGCAATACTGGAAAAGGAGCAATTTCTCGAGGGCACAATTTCGCGGGGGGTGCCCCGGTCTGTAAGGGATCGGCGCATGCACATCGTGGCGCAAAAACGGGCGGAGCGGTCCCGGACACTGCTTGAAACGTAAACGGTGACCCCTCCACGGAGAGTCAGCAGCCATTCCGCGCTGACCCGTGGCCACCGCTTTCTGGCGGAGAGGCCATATCGGAAGGGGCAATTTTGGCTCCTACATCTCTTGTCTTCACCTTATGGAGTCATTTCTGCAAATTAAACTAATGCAATTCTATACAAAAAACTAGTGGAAGAATTATCCATATGTCTAGTTAGTTAAAAAAAAAACAATTTTCTCCCTTCCCTTCTTGTCCTTCAGTGGAGTACAGTTCACTGGGTGCCAATACCCTTATTCAGTTTTAAACAGAAACATTCTGAAAACTTTAATTGTCAGATTCATATAATAAATCCACACCAGCAGTAATGTCTTCTTGCTTGTCTGGGCATCGAATAGAAAATTGTAGACTGGACAGCAGCCGTAAAAAAATGGGCAATACTGACCCTGTCTGCCTAAAGGTGTATTAAGAAGCTGCACCACTTAGGGATCTGGTGATGTTTTATGATCACAGGAGGTGCACCTTCAATAAAGCTGCAAACACATTTTTGCCACAACATAAACAAAACAGAATTTAGCCCTGGGCATGTTCCAAAAGAGTAAACCCATAACATTATTCCTTACAAACCACCTTACCCTTTGCAGAAGATCTGTGTAATCCAATAAAAACGTCACTGTGATTGCTGCAAGCTACTCTTGCTGATAACTAGTGTTTGCCGTCAACTCTGATCATGCTTGAGTATATTTGAAGCACTTCAAGAGATATGGGAAGGCTCAGCAGAGCCAAAGTGGGAGAACTGGAATTAAAAGCACTGAAAAATTTCTCATGTTGGAATATCTTGCTAGTATTCCCCAGTTTTCAAATTTTCTCACATAATTAATATCCTATAAATTTCTGTTCAATGACTACATCATTCACTGAAGTGATCAAACCCACAGATAGAATGTCTACTAAATACTATTATTCACTCACTATCTTTTGATATCAACCTGTGTGGAATTCTCAACCTGCTTGTATGTTGTGAAATAACATAGATTCAGGATTTAGAAGTTGGTGGCTTCACCAGTTGTATTTGCCCTGCCATGTGCATATCTGTGCTGATCCTGCTGATTAAACTAATGTCGGGGTCTGATTGATGTTGTACCCCGACTTTTGAATGTCAATGAGGCCCTCGTCTTCATGGGGCAAGGGCCTCACATGCTATCAGAAATGTGTCACTAAAAATGAAAAAGGGCACATGTGCATCCTGGCTCTGGTGAATGCCACACTGCTGATACAAGCCCTATATGTAGTCAATTAGTGCATTTGTATTAATGATGGATTCATGCATTTTTACACCATGCTTGTAGAATTGATCCAAGGAGTAATCCAGATTAATGCACATAAATGCCTATATAGGGAGATTACAGAAGGAGGATCAACAGAACTGTTACCATTCATAGCAACGTGACTACCAGAGATGACAGAACTACCTCAACCTCAGCAAGGAACGCTGTGTCAGCAGACAACTGAAAGTGTGCCATTTCCTGAAACCGCAAAACAACATCAGCATCACAATGACAAGAATGGTAAAAGTGACGATAGCACCCAATCTTTCTGTCTTGGGCTCCTTCCAGGCAACAGCATATGACTTAGGCAAGATGAGTCGTTTGTGGCTCAACACCCACTTGACCTTCTCGTTATCAGTGAGTTATAACCTGTTTCCACCCGCAACCCCCACCCCTCCACTGCCATGTACAGAGCAGTTCTTCTTCCCCTCTGCTATCAACTGTGACTTGCAGATCTTTATTTGCTTATGATAGTTTCTGCTGTCTGCACTGTTCCTCCATTTCTCCTAGATACTGTGTAATCACCAGCTACATTGGCACTATTTTTATCAGTTAGTGACTGTTCAGCCAGCTAGGCAGGATTTTTGCAAGTGCTTTTAGATTAGACACACAGTTGTTTGTTGCTTTTATGTGTTCCCGTGCACCAACCTTTCTCAAAGCACACAGGGTAAGGTTGTTCCTGCAAGCACAATAACCCAAGGGAAAGCAAAATTCCCATTTAATACACCCTCAGAGGCATGGACCATGTACAGTAGACACCTCAAGTCGTTGGAGAAATACCATCAACGATGCCTCCTCACGATCCTACAAATCCCCTGGGAGGACAGCCACACCAACATTAGTGTCCTCGACCAGGCCAATATCCCCAGCATTGAAGCACTGACCACACTTGACCAGCTCCGTTGGGCAGTCTACATTGTCCACATGCCAGACACGAGACTCCCAAAGCAATCGCTCTACTTGGAACTCCTTCATGGCAAATGAACCAAGGGTGGACAGAGGAAATGTTACAAGGACACTCTCAAAGCCTTCCTGATAAAGTACAGCATTCCCACTGACATCTGGGAGTCCCTGGCCAAAGACCGCCTGAGTGGAGGAAGTACATCCAGGAGGGTGTTGAGCGCCTCGAGTCACATCACCGAGTGCATGCAGAAAACAAGTGCAGGCAGCAGAAGGAATGCGCGGCAAACCTGTCCCACCCTCCCTTATCCTCAACGACTGTCTATCCCACCTGTAGCAGGGACTGTGGCTCTCGTATTAGACTGTTCAGCCACCTAAGGACTCATTGTAAGAGTGGAAGCAAGTCTTCCTCGATCCCGAGGGACTGCCTATGATGATGAGTGCATTAGGAGACTTTCACCCTCCTAACAGATCATATTCATAAAACGCTGTTCCTATGACCAAACCTGCCTGAAAACTCCCTCAAGAAGCAACAACACCCGATTATCTATCATTCAATGTTGAGCAATGATTACAGTGTGTGTATGGGTATGATTTTGCCATCTATACTATGGCTACACTTGTAGTTGATTGACAGAATCAGATCTCCTACAAGTTTAGGTGTTTGACTGTTACACCATTACAATTCAGCAAGATTAACCTGTGTAAAATAATTCCTTTAAAATGAAATCAGCAGCACTTTTAGGTTGCATTCTTAGCAAAATCTGAACAAAATCCCTTTAACCAATTCACAATAAACTAATACAAGTACCTGTGTGGCTACATAATGGTGATGTACACTGGGCAATTGCAACAATTCTTACCTTAGGCTACTGAAATAAATTTAATGTGATGTAAAGTTCACCACAGCACATCGTAAGATGCATTAATTACGATTGGGTCATGGATTCTGCAGTTAACAAGTCAAGATAATACCACAGCTGTCGCTATTTTCAAACCCTTCTTTCAGTTGGGATACCATGCATTCCAAATGCTTGGGAAATATATATTTTTTCCCTTTGATCATAATCTGAGTGCTATTCATCTATTCAAGCCAGTTCTACATCCCCTAGCTGAAAGAACAAGCAACCTCACCCTTTCAGTTCAATATATTTCAGATGTGACAGCAGCGTTTTAGTTTGGAAGTATTGAACTTTGACCTCTCCAGTGTGGCTTTTGGTAACCTCACAACATGGTCTTCAGAGCAAAAGTCTAAATGTTTCTTACCTGGCACAATTTCAAAAAGGAACTTCCTGGACTCATCTCCATTAAACGAATGCTCAGTAACATTATTTCCAGGCAAGAAAATGGTCCCCTGTAAAACAGACCAAATGAGTTTGAGAAAAAAAGACGCCGCACAGACCGAAAAAAAACAACAACAATTATAAAACACAGCAATTAAAATTTGCATCAGGATTATTGTTACAAACTCTGCCAAGAATCAGGAACTGAACGCAATGTCATGATTGTCAATGTTAACTGAGAAATAAAGAAATAAGACTTGCTTTTACACAGAGCCTTTCACGACATCCCAAAGCACTTTATAACCAGTGAAGCACTGTGGAAATGTAGTCACTGTTGTAATGTAGGAAACGCAACAGTCAATTTGCACCCATCAAGGTCCCACAAACAGCAATGTGATAACGAGAAGATAATCTATTCTTTAGTGATGTTGGTTGAGGGATAAATATTGGTCAGGACACCAGGGAGAACTCCACCTGAAAGGGCAGACTTGGTTTAATGTCTCCTCCGAAAGACCGCACTTCCAACAGTGCAGCACTTCCTCAGTACAGCATAGATTTTTGGGCTCATGCCTCTAGAGTGAGACTTTAACCCACAAACATCTGAAGCTATAAATGCCTCCAGCTCAGTGGATTATCCTAGACAGACTAGCAAGTGGTTAAGGAGAGATTCATCTCCCCACTGCCCGTGAAATATTTTATTCATAACACTTACTGTGAGATCTTCTATCGTGTTACTTATCGGTAGTCCAGGACCTTATGCTTACATTAAAGTATAAACAGTGAAGTATGTTGCCTCCCTGGTGCCAAGGTCAAGGATGTCACTGAACGGCTGCAGGGCATTCTGGGGGGAGAGGGTGAACAGCCAGAGGTCGTGGTTCATATCGGGACCAATGACATAGGCAGAAAGAGGGATGAGGTCCTGCAGGCCAATTTTAGGGAGCTAGGAGAGAGATTAAAAAGTAGGACCTCAAAGATAGTCATCTCAGGATTACTCCCGGTGCCACTTGCTAGTGAGTACAGAAATAGGAGGATAGAACAGATGAATGCGTGGCTGGAGAGATGGCGCAGGAGGGAGGACTTTAGATTCCTGAGGCATTGGAACCATTTCTGGGGGAGGTGGGACCTGTACAATCTGGACGGGTTGTACCTCAACAGAGCCGGGACTAATATCCTCGGGGGGCGGGGGGTGAGGGGTGGTGACTTGCTAGTGCTGTTGGGGAGTGTTGTGAAGAGTGAGACTGAACACTGTGAGCTCGAAGTAAAGTGTGACCTTAGTTTTTTATTGCAAGTCTCCAGAGTGCCTCTCCAATCTGTGAAGCCTCCTTAAATACCTGTGCTCCCAAGGGATTATAGGACCCCTGGGACTCCAGGGGATGAGCCCTCTGGTAGCTGTACAGAGTAAATACAAGCATACATATATAACAACAAAGTCAATAGTGTAACTATTTACAATGTGAGTCGACCTGGTGCCCTTCTTGCCCTGGTTGACCGTCTCGTTGTGAAAGCTGGTGTTGTTGAATCATTTGTTGGGCCCTCGCTGGGCTGGTGTGCAGCTGGCCTTGCTGGGCTGCCTGGTGTGTTGGGCCCTGCTGGGCTGCTTTGGATGATGGGTTCTGCTTTGTGGTCAACCGTGGTGCCGGTTGCCACTGGTGTGTATGTTGGGGATCAAAAAAGGTAGGGTCCAAGATGGGTTGCTCAGGATAGTCCGTGAATCTGAGTTTGATTTGGTCCAAGTGTTTCCGGTGAATGAGTCCATTTGAAAGTTTGACCCGAAACACCCTGCTCCCCTCTTTGGCCACGACAGTGCCGGGAAGCCACTTGGGACCTTGTCCATAATTCAATACAAATACAGGATCATTGATTTCGATCACGCGTGACACATTTGCGCTATCATGGTATGCACTTTGTTGAAGCCGCCTGATCGCTACCTGTTCATGTAGATCAGGGTGAACTAACGAGAGTCTTGTCTTAAATGCTCTTTTCATGAGCAGTTCAGCAGGTGGGATCCCAGTGAATGGGATCCCATGCGATAGCTAAGCAGAACTCAGGATAGGCGAGTCTGCAGTGAGCCTTCAGTTACCCTCTTCAAGCCTTGCTTGATGGTTTGCACTGCTCTCTCTGCCTGACCATTGGACGCTGGTTTAAACGGGGCAGATGTAACATGTTTGATCCCGTTACGGGTCATGAATTCTTTGAACACAGCACTGGTAAAACATGGCCCATTGTCACTCACCAGGACATCGGGTAAGCCGTGTGCGGCAAACATGGCCCGCAGGCTTTCAGTAGTGGCAGCGGACTTGCTAGCCGACATTATCTCACACTCAATCAACTTGGAGTACGCGTCTACAACCACAAGGAACATTCTACCCAAGAACGGGCCTGCATAATCGATGTGTACCCTAGACCAAGGTTTGGAGGGCCAAGACCCTAAACTTAGCGGCGCCTCCCTGGGTACATTGCTTAACTGCGAGCATGTATTACATCTGTGTACACAGGACTCTAAGTCCACATCAATACCGGGCCGCCACACGTGGGATCTGGCTATCGCTTTCATCATTACAATGCCTGGGTGGGTACTGTGGAGATCATTGATGAAGATGTCTCTGCCCTTCTTGGGGACCATTACTCGATTCCTCCACAGAAGGTAATCTGCCTGTATAGACATTTCAGCTTTGCGCCGCTGGAACGGCTTTATCTCTTCCTGCATTTCCACTGGGACACTGGACCAGCTCCCGTGAAGCAAACAGCTTTTGACTAGAGATAATAAGGGGTCCTGGCTTGTCCAGGTTTTGATCTGCCGGGCAGTGAAAGGTGATTGCTCACTCTCAAATGCTTCCATAACCATGGCTAGATCTGCGGGCTGCGCCATTTCCAACCCCGTGGTGGGCAATGGCAGCCTACTGAGAGCATCAGTGCAGTTTTCTGTGCCTGGCCTGTGGCGGATGGCGTAGTTGTATGCGGACAACGTGAGCGCTCACCTCTGGATGCAGGCCGATGAGTTGGTATTTATCCCTTTACTCTCGGAAAACAGGGATATAAGTGACTTATGGTCAGTTTCCAATTCGAATTTTAGCCCAAACAGGTATTGATGCATTTTCTTTACTCCATAGACACACGCTAATGCTTCTTTCTCAATTATGCTGTCGGTTCTCTCAGTCTTAGATAGACTCCTGGATGCATAAGCAACCGGTTGTAGTTTCCCGAAATCATTAGCTTGTTGCAATACACACCTGACGCCATAATACGACTCGTCACACGCTAGTACCAAACGCTTACATGGATCATACAACACATGAAATTTGTTTGAGCATAACAATTTTCTCACTTTTACAAAGGCATTTTCTTGGCTTTTGCCCCAAACCCATTCGTCCCCTTTTCGTAGTAAGACATGTAGTGGTTCTAACAGTGTGTTGAGACCCGGTAAACCAAAGCAGTTCAGGAATCCCAGAAACGACCGCAGTTCCGTCACGTTCTGTGGCCTCGGTGCGTTCCCGATTGCCTCCATCTTCGCGTTGGTGGGCCTGATGCCGTCCGCCGCAATCTTCCTTCCCAGGAACTGCACATCAGACACCAGGAAAATGTACTTTGAGCGTTTTAACCTGAGCCCCACGCAGTTGAGTCGACTAAGAACTTCCAGCAGGTTCTGCAGTTGCTCGACTGTGTTCCGACCTGTGACCAAGATGTTGTCCTGGAAGACCACGGTCTGCAGGACTGACTTCAGTAAGCTTTCCATGTTTCTCTGGAATATCGCCGCCGCCGATCGGATTCCAAATGGGCATCTGTTATAAACAAAAAGATCTTTGTGCGTGTTGATGCAGGTGAGGCCCTTCGATGATTCCTCCAGTTCCTGCGCCATGTAGGATGAAGTCAGATCCAGCTTCATGAACGTCTTTCCTCCTGCCAGCTTTGCAAAGAGGTCATCGGCTTTTGGTAGTGGGTATTGGTCCTGCAGGGAGAAATGATTGATAGTTACTTTGTAATCATCACAGATTCTGAAGGTGCCGTCTCCCTTGAGGACTGGGACGATTGGACTGGCCCAGTCATTGAACTCGATCGGGCAAATGATGCCCTCTCTTTGCAGCCGGTCTGGCTCGATTTCTACCCTTTCTCTCATCATGTACGGTACTGCTCTCGCCTTGTGATGGATGGGTCGCGCCCCTGAATGAGGTGAATCTGTACTTTTGCTCCTTGGAATTTCCCGATGCTTGGTTCAAACAGCGAAGGAAATTTGTTTAAGACCTGGGCACACGAAGTGTCATCAGCGGTCGATAGCGCTCGGACGTCATCCCAGTTCCAGCGTAACTTTCCCAGCTAGCTCCTGCCGAGCAGCGTGAGACCATCACCCGGTACCACTCAGAGTGGTAGCTTGTGCACCGCTCCATTGTTGGAGACCTTTACGGTAGCATTGCCGATTACAAGAATCAGTTCTTTCGTGTAAGTTCTTAGTTTCGTGCAAACTGGAGTTAAGACTGGCCTTGCGGCCTTGTTGCACTGCAACCTTCTGAAAGTCTTTTCACCCATGATGGACTAGCTCACGCCCGTGTCCAGCTCCATTGGCACCGGGAGTCCATTTTGTTCAACATCCAGCATTATCGGGGGACAATTCGTGATGAATGTGTGCACCCCATGTATCTCTGCCTCCTCGATCTGAGGCTGTGGTTCGTCATGATCCTCCGTGGATCTGTCCCCCTCTGCAACATGGTGGTTTGCAGGTTTAATGGGCTTTGCAGCTCACCTGCACACTCGTTGGAGGTGTCCCAGAGTTCCACGGCCTTTGCAAATGTAATCTTTGAATCAGCATGAATGGAAATGATGATCACCCCCGCAGCAAGGTATTAATGGCCTTGCATTCATCACCCTTGATGGTGGAGTCTGAGACATCTGCGGACGTGTAGCTGCAGGTATGTGTGACCTGCCCTGTATGTTACGATTAGAAAAGAACATCACTTTGTTCACAGTACTTGTAGCAGCACTTGTGTGCTGAGAAATTTGCTTCGGATTGTCACTGGTGGCAATGAACGCCTGGGCTATCGCTGTGGCCTTACTCAAGGTTGGGGTCTCTACAGTCAAAAGTTTGCAAAGTATGGTTTCGTGGCCAATGCCAAGTACGAAAAAGTCTCTGGGCATGTGCTCCAAATGTCCTTCAAATTCGCAATGTCCTACAAGGCGTCTTAGCTCGGCGACATAACTCGCCACTTCCTGGCCTTCAGACCTTTTGTAGGTGTAGAACCGGTACCTCGCCATCAGAACGCTTTCCTTCGGGTTCAAATGCTCTCGGACCAGTGTGTACAAATTGTCGTATGGGTTCTCTATGGGTTTCGCTGGTGTGAGCAGATTCTTCATGAGGCCATACGTTGGTGCCCCACAGATGGTGAGGAGGATCACCCTTCGTTTGGCAGCGCTCTCTTCCCCATCTAGCTCGTTGGCCACAAAGTATTGGTCGAGTTGCTCCACAAAAGTTTCCCAATCATCTCCCTCCGAGAATTTCTCCAGGATGCCCACTGTTCTCTGCATCTTTAGGTTCGCTATCTGTATCTCATCGCTAGTTGTTATGTATGGAGAAAGAGTCAGACTGAATATTGTGAGCTCAAAGTAAAGTGTGACCGTAGTCTTTTATTGCAGGTCTCCAGTGCCTCTCCAACCTGTAAAGCCTCCTTAAATACCTGTGCTCCCAAGGGATTATGGGATCACTTGGGACTCCAGGGGATGAGCCCTCTGGTGCCTGTACAGAGTAAATACATGTATACATATATAACAGGGAGGGTTTAAACTAGTTTGGCAGGGGAATGGAAACCTGAGAATAGATTTAGAAGAGAGAGAAGCAAAGCTGGAATTGAAAAGCAGCAAAGTAGAAAGTGAATTTGGAAGACAGAGGAAACGAGGGCTATAAAATAGATAACAACGGAGTTTGGCAATCTGATGGGATAGAGAGAGGGGTAAAAAAGATGGAGGCATTGCAGTATTGATTAAAGAAACAATTACAGCTGTGAAGAGGGATGATATGTTAGAAGGATAATCAAATGAGGCCATACGGGTTGAATTGAAGAACAAAAAAGGGGCAATCACACTGCTGGAAGTGTACTATAGACCCTCAAACAGAAGGAGCTAGAAGAGGAAATGTCGGCAAATTTCTGAGAAGTGCAAAAACTATAGGGCAATAATAGTAGGGAATTTCAACTACCCTAATATTAACTGGGATAAAATTAGTGTGAAAGGTATAGAGGGTGTGGAATCCTAAAATGCATTCAGGAGAACTTTTTTAGCCAATAAACAGCAAGCCCAACAATGGAGGGGGCAGTTCTGGACTTAGTTTTAGGGAATGAAACTGGGTAGGTGGAAGGGGTATCAGTGGGAGAGCATTTTGGTGCTCGTAATCATAATTCAGTTAGATTTAGGGTAGTTAAGGAAAAGGACAAAGATAGAGCAGGAATAAAAGTTCTCAATTGGGGAAAAGCCACTTTTGCTAAACTGAGATTGGATTTAGCCAAAATGGACTGGAAACAGCTATTTGAAAGTAAATCAGTATCAGAGCAGTGGGAGGCACTCAAGGAGAAGATCCTCAGGGTTCAGAGCAAGTATGTTTCCTTAAAGAAAAAGGGTGGGACTAATAAATCTAGAGCCCCCTGGATGTCAAGGGACATACAGGGTAGGATAAATTAAAAAAGGGAGGCTTATGACAGATAGCGAGGGCTCAATACTGCAGAAACTCTAGGGGTTGGAAATTCACCAACCTTGCGCCCATTTTTGGGGTGATATTTCACTGTATTTGGGGAAAAATGGTGATCTGCTAATTTCACCAAAGTCTTGTGCCGGCGGTTTTTAAATACCTGGGAAAAATGGACCGCCAGCGTGCAAGGCTGGAAATAGTGCTTTTGCCTTAGTTTTGACTTTTGGCGCATCCGTATTCTGGGCGAAAAGAAATGCCCGAGAAAAACCTGCATTGCAGTCCCAAGAACAGCGGTGTGTCTAAAGACCTGCAAAAAAGGTAAGTTAAAGCTTTTATTTTTAAATTCTTTATCACCGATTCAATAGTTAAGAGTTTTGTGAATGTTCTGTGATTTTGTTATTTTTTGTTTTTCGCAATTTTATTTTTGTGTTTCCCCCCCCGCTCCCAAAAAGCAGTAATTGGTCTCGGACTAAAGTTGGCGAGGACCATAGTTTTCACTGTGAATCCTCGTACAACACTGATTTTTACCACTGGGTGCATTTTCTAATGAAACTTTGGCCTTTAAAAAATGGAGGTGTGAATAACGGTATTTTTGGCGAAAAATGTGGAAAAAATAACGCTATTACAAAAAAATTAATTTCTAGCCCTAGAGGAGTATAGGAAGTATAGGGGTGCAATTAAAAAGGAAATTAGGAAAGCAAAATGAGAGCAGGGCCTATTAGAAACCATAAAGGTAATGTGTGTGTGGAGGCAGAAGATGAATGTATGGTTCTTAATGAATACTTTGTGTCTGTTTTCAAAAGAGAGAGGGGTAATGCAGACATTGCAATCAAGGAGGAGGAGTAGGAAATATTAGATGAAATAAACATAGTGAGAGAGGCAGCATTGAAAATGGATAAATCTCTAGGCCTGGATGAAATGTATCCCAGGCTGTTAAGAGAAGCAAAAGAGGAAATAGCAGAGGCTCTGACCATCCTCTCTGGCCACAGGTGTGGTGCAGGGGGACTGGAGGACTGCTAATGTTGTACCCTTGTTAAAAAAGGGAGCAAGGGATAGACCGAGTAATTACAGGCCAGTCAGCCTAACCTCGGTAGTGGGCTAATTATTGAAAAAAAATTCAGAGGGACAGGATAAATCTTCATTTAGAAAGACACGGATTAATCAAGGACAGTCAGCATGGATTTGTTAAGGGAAGATCGTGTCTGACTAACTTGATTACATTTTTGGAGGAGGTAACAAGGAGGATCGATGAGGGTACGGCATTTTGTCATGTATCCTACATGGTTACTGTTGGTACTATTACAAGGTGTGCCACCAGAGGGCACTGCAGTGGGAGACTTGTAGGTTACCTGTACAGGTGCGCCAGGCCTAGTATAAAAGGCAGGCCACCATGTGTGATCCTCACTCTGGAGTTACATTAAATGGACTAAGGTCACTACAGTTCAAGCACAACACATTGTCTCGTGGAGTCATTATTAGAGCATCTGAAGACGTAACACATTTGATGTAGTGTATATGGATTTTAGCAAGGCTTTCGATAAGGTCCCACATGGTAGACTGGTCACGAAAGTAAAAGCCCATGGGATCCAGGGCAAAGTGGCAAGTTGAATCCAAAATTAGCTCAGAGACAGCAAGCAAAGGGTAATGGTTGATAGGTGATTTTATGAAGGATGTTTCCAGTGTGATTCCGCAGAGCTCAGTACTAGGTCCCTTGCTTTTTGTGGTATATATCAAGGATTGAGACTTGAATGTAGGGGGGATGATTAAAAAATTTGCAGATGCTACTAAAATTGGCTGTGTGGTTGATAATGAAGAAGAAAGCTGTAGACTGCAGGAAGATATCAATGAACTGGTCAGGCGGGAATAACGGTGGCAAATGGAATTCAATCCGGAGAAGTGTAAGCTAATGCATTTAGGGAGGGCTAACAGGGTAAGGGAATACACATTAAATGGTACGACACTGAAAAGTGTAGAGGAAAAAAGGGACCTTGGAGTACATGTCCACAGATCCCTGAAGATAGCAGGCCAGGTAGATAAAGTGGTTAAGAAGGCATATGGAATACTTGCCTTTATTAGCTGAGGCATAGAGTACAAGAGTAAAGAGGTTATGCTTGAACTGAATAAAACACTAGTTAGGCCACAGCTAGAATACTGTGTGCAGTTCCGGTCACCACATTACAGGAAGGATGTGATTGCACTAGAGAGTGTACAGAAGAGATTTACGAGGATGTTGCCTGGACTGGAGAATTTTAGCTATGCGGAAAGATTGGATAGGCTGGGTTTGTTTTCTTTGGAAGAGAGGAGGCTGAGGGGAGACATTATTGAGGTGTATAAAATTATGAGAGGCCTAGATAGAGTAGATAGGAAGGACCTATTTCCCTTAGCAGAGGGGTCAACAACCAGGGGGCATAGAGAGGGGGCATAGATTTAAAGTAATTGGTAGGAGGTTTACAGGGGATTTGAGGGGAAATGTCTTCACCCAGAGGGTTGGGGGAATCTGGAACTCACTGCCTGAAAGGGTGATAGAGGCAGAAACCCTCACCACATTTAAAGAGTACTTGGATGTGCACTTGAAGTGCCGTAAGCTACAGGACTATGGACCAAGAGCTGTAAAGTGGGATTAGGCTGTATAGCTCTTTGTTGGCTGGCACAAGCACAATGGGCTGAAATGGCCTCCTTCTGTGCTGTAAATTTCATATGATTCTATTTCTATGATGCTGGTTTGCCCCCCACTATTATAGGAAATTTGTTGATGCAGCATATCACATAATTGACATGAGATAAAAATTTTACATTTTACCAATATCAGTCATCTTAGATATATGTGGAGGATATTAACTGGAAAATTGGATATGCTGGTCAGCCAGCTCCAATTGCCATATTTCTAACCATTCAGGAGCACCACTGATGTCCATGTCCAGATCACTCATTTACGCTGCCGACCAACAAGACTCCCTGCTGGGAGCAATTTTGGGAGTATAGTCGGGGCATATTTCCACAGGGATTCTCCCACACCTCTGCGGTAAATCCCGGAAAGAGCTCCAGGAATGTTTTTCCTAATGTCAAGTCTCCAATGACCAGTAACTTGAACAGGTGGTTATTCATCACATTATGGGGCTGACTGACTGACTGCAGCTGCAATGTCTGCACTTAGCATCAAAGTGCTTTGCCTCAGATTTTTACACAACAGATTAAACCTGTATGAAACAATGGGAAAAATACTGTTTTTAAAAGATGGTGTTACTTTAGGTCACTGAGCAAGTGTAAAATAATGTGAAATTGAGTGTGACAAATGCCTATTAAATGCAAGACTTTCAATGATATAGGTAGATCATAGATTTTCAAGTGCAAAAAGCCATGTTGTTGCATTGTTCTTTTTTTCAGTGATATTTATTCCAAAACATGTTATAAATTTTGACTCATACTTTTATACAACAGCAAAATAGAAACATCAGCAGACCTCATCTGCAAGCAGAATTTGTCGAAGTAAATGTGGAAAATAATTTCACACAACATTAACCACCAAAGAAGGATCTTTATCATCTATACTGAACATGACCAATGTTTTTCTTGATATCAAAACCAATATATCAGCAAATATTCGTACAAAATGATGATAGACAGTTTAATTTCTTCACTGCTGACTATTACTGAATCTCAAGATTCTCCTCACAGTGACAGTGTTCGGTAGGGCGGGACTTTCACCTGTGCTTCGGGCTATGGCGTAACCCTGACCAAATGTTTCCCTGGTCAGGGTTCATCAGGTGTGCACAGCTGCTCCTGGTGGAATTCCCATCACCAACAGAGAGCCTGCCATTGTCTGGCTGCAAAGTTATGGCGGTCCTGCAGTGAGTTAAAAGGTCAGAAGTGTTGCGAAGATCTGCACAACGGCCGTGGAAAGGTAAATTGCGACCAGAGTGGAAGGATGTTACTGCCACTTCCCGGGGTCTACCATCACCTTTGACATGGCGGCTCTGGGAAGCGACGGTAATAATGGGATCCAGGCCTCACTTCTCCACTGTCATTTGCATGTGTCGGGTGGGAAAGGAACAGCCAGTAATGGATATTGGCAGTGGTGGGGGAATTAACTGCAGGTCAAGTGGTGCAGCCTACCGCTGTCTCACTGAATTTTACATCATTCAACACTTCTATCCTGCCCCAACGCAGGGGAGAATCCAGCCCAATATTTAAGTGGACAGTGTTATGTCTGTAATGCATTTATGAATGACTCCACGAGGCAATGTGTTGTTATCAAACTGTAGTGACCTTGGTCCTTTATTCGTAACTCCAGAGTGAGGCACAAGCATGGTGGGCAGCCTTTTATACTGGGCCCTGCACACCTATGCAGGTGACCCTCAGGTCTCCCACCACAGCCTCTGCCACAGGGGCAGGAAACCCGGGTCTCCACCAGTTGCACCCTCCAGTGGTGTCAGCATAGTATATACACAGTGTAAACCTTATTCATAGTATATCAGGTAACAAGTCTCCATCTTATGCAACTATACAGTGACTACACAGAGAGTATATCTATAGTCTGCATATATAACAGACATATTAATAGATGAAATTTAATACAGACAAGTGTAAGTAACAAAAACATAGGGTCAGAAAGATAAGTTGGATAGTCAGCAGCCAAATGGGAATGGGATCAAGGAAGTAGGAGGTGGGACTCATGGATAAAATGAGCTTGGACAGGAAATGAAGGTAGACAGGAGAGATACTAAAGAAAAGCACAGGTTCAGGGCTGGAGCAGGGGGGAGCATGGAGGGAAGTTTGGTTTGGTGGGCAATGGGATGAGGGGGTGTGGGGGGGGGGGCTGGTGAAGCAGCAAAGGCCATTCGAATGCTTGATTTCTGGAAGCAAAATCCTTGGAATCATTTAAGAATCAATTAGAGGAATTTTAGGAACTTTCTGGATGCATGAATTATGATCGACTCAATGGCCATCCTCATTCCCAACTGTCTTATGATCTTGTGATTTACACAGCAATCAATGTGATTTTAAAAATTTTATGTAGTAGTTTTCCATATGTATTACAATCACAGCACATAAAAGCAGTGTTTGGATAAAAAAAAAAACTCATGTGCTGGTCTATCTTGTGAGATTGAGAACTCCTGTCCACTGCAGCATTTGGCTTCATACTGCTACAATAATAGAAATGAGAGTAGGATTCATTGCATAATGGCGAGACAATGAAAAGATACATTGGGGAAACCCAAGAGATTTCTCAATAAAGAGCAGATGTCAGGGAGGATTTACTGATACAGGTAACTAATGGGTGCGAAAAGATGATTCCGAGATTGGCCAATGTGAGTTTCAAAACTTAAAAGAAACAGCCACTCTTTAGGAATAGTTAATGAATTTCACATCTCAAAGTGAAATATTATTCAAGAAGGAGTTATGTTACATTAACAGGGGAAAAGCTCCAAACTGATTTCTGAATCTGAATTGACCTGAAGAGCCTCATCTGTCCTTAATCTGTCCCATTTAGCATGGTGGGAGTGCCACACTACAAGGTGGTCACTGCTACAAATGCTAAGATTCCTGTCTGTGATAGGTAGATTGGAGCAGACAAGGTGAAGTAGGTTATTCCCTTACGTTGGTTTGTGTGGATGTTGCATATTTACCAAGTTTATATAACAAGCTTGTCTGAAATGAATGTATTTATTTTTTATTCATTCATGGGATGTGGGCATTACTGGCAAGGCCAGCATTTTGTGGCATCAATAATTGCCCTTGAGAAGGTGAGCTGCCTTGTTGAACCGCTACAGTCCGTATGATGAAGTTGCTCCCACAGTGCTGTTAGGTGGGGGGGATTTCCAGGATTTTGACTCAGCGACAATGAAGGATTGGCGACATATTTCCAAGTCAGGACGGTATGTGACTTGCTGGGGAATTTTGGACGTGATGGTGTTCCCACGCACCAGCTGCCCTTGTCCTTCTAGGCGGCAGAGGCTTTGGTTTGGGAGGTGCTGTCGAAAAAGGCTTGGTGAGTTGCTGCAGTGCAGATTATAGATGGTACACACCGCAGATACAGTGCACCAGTGGTGCAGGGAGGGAATATTTAAGGTGGTGGATGGGGTGCCAATCAATCGGATTGCTTTGTCTTCGAAGGTGTTGAGCTTCTTGAGTGTTGTTGGAGCTGCACTCATAGAAACATAGAAACATAGAAAATAGGTGCAGGAGTAGGCCATTCGGCCCTTCGAGCCTGCACCGCCATTCAATGAGTTCATGGCTGAACATGCAACTTCAGTACCCCATTCCTGCTTTCTCACCATACCCCTTGATCCCCCTAGTAGTAAGGACTACATCTAACTCCTTTTTGAATATATTTAGTGAATTGTCCTCAACAAATTTCTGTGGTAGAGAATTCCACAGGTTCACCACTCTCTGGGTGAAGAAGTTCTCCTCATCTCGGTCCTAAATGGCTTACCCCTTATCCTTAGACTGTGACCCCTGGTTCTGGACTTCCCCAACATTGGGAACATTCTTCCTGTATCTAACCTGTCTAAACCCATCAGACAAACGTTTCTATGAGATCCCCTCTCATTCTTCTGAACTCCAGTGAATACAAGCCCAGTTGATCCAGTCTTTCTTGATATGTCAGTCCCGCCATCCTGGGAATTAGTCTGGTGAACCTTCGCTGCACTCCCTCAATAGCAAGAATGTCCTTCCTCAAGTTAGGAGACCAAAACTGTACACAATACTCCAGGTGTGGCCTCACCAAGGCCCTGTACAACTGTAGCAACACCTCCCTGCCCCTGTACTCAAATCCCCTCGCTATGAAAGCCAACATGCCATTTGCTTTCTTAACCGCCTGCTGTACCTGCATGCCAACCTTCAATGACTGATGTACCATGACACCCAGGTCTCGTTGCACCTCCCCTTTTCCTAATCTGTCACCATTCAGATAATAGTCTGTCTCTCTATTTTTACCACCAAAGTGGATAACCTCACATTTATCCACATTAAACTTCATCTGCCATGCATTTGCCCACTCACCTGACCTATCCAAGTCACTCTGCAGCCTTATAGCATCCTCCTCGCAGCTCACACTGCCACCCAACTTAGTGCCATCCGCAAATTTGGAAATACTACATTTAATCCCCTCGTCTAAATCAGTAAACAGCTGGGGCCCCAGCACAGAACCTTGCGGTACCCCACTAGTCACTGCCTGCCATTCTGAAAAGTATCCATTTACTCCTACTCTTTGCTTCCTGTCTGCCAACCAGTTCTCAATCCACGTCAGCACACTACCCCCAATCCCATGTGCTTTCACTTTGCACATTAATCTCTTGTGTGGGACCTTGTTGAAAGCCTTCTGAAAGTCCAAATACATCACATCAACTGGTTCTCCCTTGTCCACTCTACTGGAAACATCCTCAAAAAATTCCAGAAGATTTGTCAAGCATGATTTCCCTTTCACAAATCCATGCTGACTTGGACCTATCATGTCACATCTTTCCAATTGCGCTGCTATGACATCCTTTATAATTGATTCCATCATTTTACCCACTATCGATGTCAGGCTGACCGGTCTATAATTCCCTGTTTTCTCCCTCCCTCCTTTTTCATCCAGGCAAGTGGAGAGTATTCCATCATACTCCTGACTTGTCGTGAAAACGATATGTTTCCCTTCACCCCACCCCCACACTTGTCCTAATGCCATGTCGAGTGGGTGGTTGTTCCCCCTCATCTGGGCTAATTGGGCTAGTTTTCTCTTCCACTTTCACCCCTCGCTCCCTGAACTCTCTCACTGTCATATGTCGATGTTATATATGTAAACTTGTATTTACTCTGTACAGCCACCAGAGGGCTCATGCCCTGGAGTCCCAAGGGATCCCATAATCCCTTGGGAGCACAGGTATTTAAGGAGGCCTCACAGGGTGGAGAGGCACTCTGGAGACCTGCAATAAAAGATTACGGTCATACTTTACTTTGAGCTCACAGTGTTCAGTCTGACTCTTTCTCCATACATAACAACTGGCGACAAGATACAGATAGCGAACCCAAAGATGCAGAGAACAGTGAGGAACCTGGAGAAATTCTCGGAGGGAGATGATTGGGAAACTTTTGTGGAGCGACTCAACCAATATTTTGTGGCCAATGAGCTAGATGGGGAAGAGAACGCTGCCAAACGCAGGGCGATCCTCCTGACCGTCTGTGGGGCACCAACGTATGACCTCATGAAGAATCTGCTCACTCCAGCAAAACCCATGGAGAAATCATACGATGATTTGTGCACACTGGTCCGAGAACATTTGAACCCGAAGGAAAGCGTTCTGATGGCGAGGTACCAGTTCTACACCTACAAAAGGTCTGAAGGCCAGGAAGTGGTGAGTTATGTTGCCGAGCTAAGACGCCTTGCAGGACATTACGAATTTGAAGGACATTTAGAGCACATGCTCAGAAACTTTTTCATACTTGGCATTGGCCATGAAACCATACTTCGCAAACCTTTGACTGTAGAGATCCCAACCTTGAGTAAGGCCATAGCGATAGCCAAGGAGTTCATTGCCACCAGTGACAATACCAAGAAATCTCTCAGCACACAAGTGCTGCTACAAGTACTGTGAACAAAGTGTGGTTGTTTTCGAATCGCAACGTACAGGGCAGGTCACACATGCCTGCAGCTGCACGTCAATAGATGTCCCAGAGTCCACCATCAAGGGTGATGAATGCAAGGTCATTAACACCTTGTTGGCACTGCGGGGGTGATCATCGTTTCCATTCATGCCAATTCAAAGGGTATGTTTGCTAGGGCTGTGGAACAATGGGACACCTCCAATGAGTGTGCAGGCGAGCTGAAAATCCTGTTAAACCTGCAAACCATCATGTTGCAGAGGAGGACAGATCCACGGAGGATCATGATGAACCAGGGCCTCAGACCAAGGAGGCAGAGGTACATGTGGTGCGCACATTCACCACGAATTGTCCCCTGATAATGCTGAATGTTGAACTAAATGGACTCCCGTACTCGGCATTGGCAGAGACACCTTCATCAATGACCTCCACAGTACCCACCCAGGCATCGTAATGATGAAAGCGATAACCAGATCCCAAGTGTGGTGGCCCGGTAGCGATGCGGACTTAGAGTCCTGTGTCCACAGATGTAACACATGCTTGCAGGGAGGCGCCGCTAAGTTTATGGTCTTGGCCCTCTAAACCTTGGTCTAGGGTACATGTCGACTATGCAGGACCATTCTTGGGTAAAATGTTCCTTGTGGTTGAAGATGCGTACTCCAAGTGGATTGAATGTGAGATAATGTCGGTTAGCATGTCCGCTGCCACTACTGAAAGCCTGCGGGCCATCATTGCCACACACGGCCTACCCGATGTCCTGGTGAACGACACTGGGCCATGTTTCACCAGTGCTGAGTTCAAAGAATTCATGATCTGTAATGGGATCAAACATGTCACATCTGGTCGGTTTAAACCAGCGTCCAATGGTCAGGCAGAGAGAGCAGTGCAAACAATCAAGCAAGGCTTGAAGAGGGTAACTGAAGGCTCACTGCTGACTCGCCTATCCAGAGTTCTGCTTAGCTACCGCACGAGAGGCCACTCACTCACTGGGACCCCACCTGCTGAACTGCTCATGAAAAGAGCACTTAAGACAAGGCTCTCATTAGTTCATTCTGATCTACATGAACAGGTGGAGAGCAGGCGGCTTCAAAAAAGTACATACCATGATAGCGCAAATGTGTCACGTGAGATTGAAATCAATGATCCTGTATTTGTATTGAATTATGGACAAGGTCCCAAGTGGCATCCCGGCACTGTCGTTGCCAAAGAGGGAAGCAGGGTGTTTTGGGTCAAACTTTCAAATGGACCCATTCACTGGAAACACTTGGACCAAATCAAACTCAGATTCACGGACTATCCTGAGCAACCCACCTTTTTTGATCCCCCAACATACACACCAGTGGCAACCGGCACCACGGTTGACCACGAAGCAGAACCTATCATCCACAGCAGCCCAGCAGGACCCAACACACCAGGCAGCCCAGCAAGGCCCAACAAATGATTCAACAATTCCAGCTTTCACACCGAGACGGTCAACCAGGCCAAGAAGGGCCCCAGATCGACTCACATTGTAAATAGTTACACTATTGACTTTGGGCGGAGGGGAGTGGGGGAAGTGTTGTTATATATGTAAACTTGTATTTACTCTGTGCAGCCACCAGAGGGCTCATACCCTGGAGTCTCAAGGGATCCCATAATCCCTTGGGAGCACAGGTATTTAAGGAGGTCTCACAGGTTGGAGAGGCACTCTGGAGACTTGCAATAAAAGACTAAGGTCACACTTTACTTTGAGCTCACAGTGTTCAATCTGACTCTTTCTCCATACATAACAGTCGCCAGCAACATGTGACCCATTCAGTTCAAGTATCCTGCGACGATTTGGAATCTTTAATATCCCAATTTTGTAATTCACATGGTCGCGATTGTCAATCAAATGAAGAAGGGGCAAGGAAATAGGCGGCAGCTGCAAGGCGGAAAGGAGTTGCTGGGACAACCTGTGAGTTGCTGCCTTCGTGAAAAAAGAACACCACCGCAGGTCGGGAGGATAAAAGAGTTGGAGCGCCAGGCCCTGCAACATCGTGGGCCACTCCAACCTGTGAGAGAACACCACCGCAGGTCAGGAGGATAAAAGAGCATACCACAATAACTTCCAGCGTCAGCCATTCCAAGTGTGCGATGACTTCGAGGTGGGCAACTGGGTGATGTCATCTACACCTAGGTCGCCATTTTGAGTGTGGGCAGGAACATTGGCGGGACCCAGTTACAGCAGAGGAGCAGGAAGTTGGGGCGGATGAGCAGCGAGAGATCATGGCGGAGGAGCGGCGAATGACTGAAGTGGAGGAGCGGCGAGAGATCGTGGCAGAAGTATGGCAAGTTATCGGGGCGGAGGAGCGGTGGGAGATCATAGCTGTGATGTGGCAAGAGATCGTGACGGAGGTGTGGCGAATGTTTGAGGCAGAGCTGCGGTGAGGGATCGTGGCGGAGGAGCGGTGCGAGATCATGGCAGAGGTGCGGTGAATGTTTGTGGCGGAGGAGCGGCGAGAGATCGTGGCGGAGGTGTGGCAAATGAGGGTACGGGGCCCAGAAGAGCCGAGGGCCCAGGGACAGCATGGGCTTGCCCACACTGCGATATGTGTGCGCATTAGGTCCGTGCAGCAGAGCAGGTCTCCAGTTGTCCTGGTTAAAGGCCGAGCTCTATCAAGCCCGTGTGGTGCCTAATGTTCAACGGACACCACACGTTTAAAAAATCCACGCACAGGCATCTTCCACCCCTGGAGTTCAGGACTGGAATATTGGGTCCTTCATTGAAACATCTGTGAACTCATCTATTTTGGTGTGGAAGCAAGTCATCCTCGCTCGAGGGATCGCCTATGATGATGAAGAAGAGTGGGATATGTCAACATTAGAAACTCTTAGGATTGACACTTAATACCAGCAAAACTGAAACAGTTTGCAAACTCATTTAAATATTCTGCACTGTCTATTTATTCCCCTTATTTTCTCTCCTGCTATCTTCAAAGTATTAACTCACATTGTTGCACAGTTACAAGTGTGTTTGTTGCCCTTTGGTGCCTAACCTCATTCATTCTTCACCTGTGAGCCTATACTTTGAGTGTTAGCAGTCTTGCTCTATAAAGAACGGCACCACAGGCAGACCTTATTGTTCACACCCGATGTTAGCCTCCAACTAGGATTTCAACCTTCCAGGATTGTCCTGGAATCTCCAGGAATAAAACATTAATATGGACATTGCTGCAAGCAATTTGGAAGAAAAATCATACAGGCCTTAAAAAAATTGTGTTTTTTTCATTTTCATTGTACAGCTTTGTATATGAGTCATTAAAATATTGGAGATTGCTGGGGAAACTATTTAACTGACAATCAAGCAGAGAATCTTGACCAGCTGATGTGCTGCGAACAGTTGGTGAGGGAGTCGGGGATTGCAGGGGGAAGTGGGAGGCTGAGGGTCAGGTGATTGGGGGACGTGGAGGGAAAGAGGGAGTGGAATGGGCATGGGGACCAGTATTTTCTACAGTGCCAGGATAGCAACAGCAACAGTATCATGCTGATCAGAAGCAGCGCTGAGAGAATTTATATACAGAATTTTTCTGCAGGTACATAAAAAGGAAAAGAGTGGCTGACGCAAATGTTGGTCCCTTAGAGGATGAGGCTGGGGAATTAATAATGATGAACAGGGAAATAGAGGAGACTTTGAACAAATATTTTGTTTCGGTCTTCATGGTAGAAGACACTAAAAACATCCTAATAGTGGATAATCAAGGGGCTATAGGAAGGGAGGAACTTAATACAATCACGATCGCTAAAGAAGTAGCACTCAGTAAAATAATGGGACTAAAGGTGGACAAGTCCCCTTGAGATGATGGCTTGCATCCTAAAGTCTTAAAAGAAGTGGCTGCAGAGATAGTGGATACATTGGTTATAATCTACCAAAATTCCCTGGATTCTGGGGAGGTCGCAGCGGATTGGAAAACTGCAAATGTAACGCCCGTATTTAAAAAAGGAGGCAGACAGAAAGCAGGAAACTATAGACCAGTTAGCCTAACATTTGTCGTTGGGAAAATGCTGGAGTCCAATATTAAGGAAGCAGTAGCAGGACATTTGGAAAAGCATGATTCAATCAAGCAGAATCAACATGGTTTTCGAAAGGGAAATCATGTTTGATAAATTTGCTGGAGTTCTTTGAGGGTGTAACAAGCAGAATGGATAAGGAGGAACCAGTGGATTTGGATTTCCAGAAGGTATTCGATAAGGTGTCACATATAAGGTTACTGCACGATAAAATTTCAAGAAGCTGGGGGTACTATATTAGCATGGATTGATGATTTGCTAACTAACAGAAAACAGAGAGTCGGAATAAATGAGTAATTTTCCAGTTGGCAAACAGCAGCTAATGGAGTGCCACAAGGATCGTGCTGCAGCCTCAACTATTTAAAATCTATGCTAATGACTTGGATGAAGGGACCGAGTGTAATGTAGCCAAGTTTGCTGATGATATAAAGATGGGTGGAAAAGCAAATTGTGAGGAGGAAACAAGAAATCTGCAAAGGGATATAGACAGGCTAAGTGAGTGGGCAAAAAGTATAATGTAGGAAAATGTGAGGTGATCCACTTTGGCAGAAAAAATAGAAAAGCAAGTTATAATTTAAATGGAGAAAAATTGCAAAGTGCTGCAGTACAGAGGGATCTGGGGCCCTTGTGCATGAAACACAATACGTTGGTATGCAGGTACAGCAAGTAATCAGGAAGGCAAATCGAATATTGGCCTTTATTGCAAGGTGGATAGAGTATAAATGCAGAGAAGTCCTGCTACAACTGTACAGAGTACAGTGTACAGTTTCGGTCTCCGCATTTAAGGAAGAATATACTTGCATTGGAGATTTTTCAGAGAATGTTCATGAGGTTGATTCCGGAGATGAGGGGGTTGACGTATGAAGATAGGTTGAGTAGGTTGGGCCTATGCTCATTGGAGTTCACAAGAATGAGAGGTGATCTTATCGAAATATATAAAATAATGAGGGGGCTCGACAAGGTGGGTGCAGAGTGGGTATTTTCACTCATAGGAGGAACTAAAACTAGGGGACATAGGGCCCAAATTTCCCCAACCCTTTTTTCGGCACACTCTCCTGAGACGTGTCGACTTTGTGCACTGGAAACGGCACCGAAAAACTTATTCACGATTCTGGTCACTCTGCTGTGTGTCCCGGGTCCTGGCGCGGCGCTCCTCGTGGAGTGGGGGGGTGGAGCTACAGCCCTGCACCGAAAACAGTGCTGACAGCTGCACGCTTGCGCAGTAGAGCGGTCGCGCATGCGCAGTAGCTCCGCCCCATGATTGTGATGATGATGCCTGCAGAATGCGTCCAGCCGCTATCCCAAGCTGAATGGCCTGCTGCACAGACTGGCCGCTGAGGGCTGCAAGAAACAGGTTGTTGCGACTGAGTTTTGATCGGGGTGAGAGAGCAGGGAGAGGTTGGTCATCTTTGGCTGCAGTCTCGTGGTTTGGACCAAGGATAGCTTGTCGTGTAGCAACGTCGCTTGCCATGCTGGGCTGGCTTTTCATTCGTTTGGTTGGGTGGTGGTGGTCTTGTCATGTTAAAGAAGTGACAGCCATGTGCTTAACCTACACCCCATCCTGTGTATCAATAAATAACCAGCAACATGCAGTTAGGTTGTATTAGAAATAATTTATGTGTGAAGCTCTTTGAAGATGTCAGTGGGCAAAAAGGGAAAAAGGGAAAATGGGCAAAAAGGGAAAAAATTCCTGCCCGAAAAGGGTTGAAAGTCGGTGGGGCGGCAGCCACCTACTCCCTCCCCTATCCCAGGCCCAAGGTAGGATTTACTTCAGCTCTTTATTTGTTAATTTTGTTCATTTTATTATTTACTTCAGTTTTTTAGTTTTTATTGAATGGTTATTACTGCTTGTGCTTTGTTTGTTGCTTGAAATGTTGTATAGGTGCCGGGATCCTTCTATTTTTTTCTTTTTTATTTATTGATTGCTTATTACTTTGGTCTTGGTGTTTTAGGTGCAGGGTTGTTTCTATTTTATTTGTTAATTAATTGCTTATTACTTTTTGTGCTTTGTTTGATGCTTGGTGGTGCTTTAAATGTAGTTACTTGCGCCGATTCCTTAACTGTGCAGATAAAAGTGGACACATACGCTGCCCTAAGTTAGTTTAGTACAACATTTTTCTGGCCAAATTGGCATAAATGGTGTAAGTGGCTGGGAACGCCTCTTTTGAAAAAAAAACTGACCTAACAAAAAACCTAACTAACTCACTTATACTAGCGCAAATTAAATGGCCATATTTGGAACTAAAAAGATATACCAGAAAAATCACGTTACACCAAAAAAAACGGTGCAACTCATGGGGAATTTTGGGCCCATAGTCTCAGTATAACTGGCCGCCCATTTAAAACTGAGATGAAGAGGAATTTCTTCTTGCAAAGGGTTATAAATCTATGGAATTTTCTGCCCCAGAGAGCTGTGGAGGCTGGGTCATTGAACATATTTAAGGTGGAGATAGACAGATTTTTGAGTGTTAAGGGAATAAAGGGTTATGGGGAGCGGGCAGGAAAGTGGAGCTGAGTCCATGAGCTTATGGCCCACATCTCGCCATAGGCAACTAGGCCCATACAGCAGTGCCTGGTCTCCAGTCATCTTGGACCCCCTTGTCACTGGACCAAGACCTTGTTCAGCTAAGCCCATGTGGTAACCAGTGTGCAACGGCCACCCTACGTTAAAAGAACTCACGCACAGGCATCTTCCACCCTTCAATATGAAATTCGGGACCTGGAAAGGCAGGATCCTCATGGACAACAGATCAGCCATGATCTTATTAAATGGCGGAGCTGGCTCGAGAGGCCAAATGGCCTACTCCTGCTCCAATTTCTTATGTTCTTATGTTCTTATGTTCTTATGTTATAGGGGGTTCATAGAATTTTTATAACACAGGAGGGGGGCATCAGAAGCAAAAAGGTTGAGAACCCCTAATGTAGAGTGTATCTTAAATAAGACAATGCAAATGTCTCATGCATTTCATTGGTCTATATAATTTCTCTGAATTCCCATTGATACTGCTGTTGAACTGATTATCCAAGTGTTTGGATAGGTTACATTACCCAACTTCAAAACACGTTATTAGGGAGAAATATGCATATAGAATCAGAAGTTATAGCACATGGGGAGGATATTTGACCCACTACTTTTGTGCCAGTGCTGGTTCTTCACTGGAGCTGTTTACTCAAATCCCATTTTCCTGTCCTTTTCCGACATCCAGTTATATATTTTTTTCAAATATGTATCCGACTTACCACTTGTGGTAAAGCATTCCATGTTCTATGTGTGAAAAATAGTCTACCTTGTTCCTCGAGGGATAATCCCGAGTAAATGCCTTTTACTGATTTGCCAACTTGTGGAAATAATTTATTATTACTTACCTTCGCTATTTATTTGCTCAAACCTTTCATAATTTTGAAAAACTCCATTAGGTCCTTCTTTAATCATCTTTGTTCCAGTGAAAAGAGCCCTCATTTTTCAAGCCTTTCTTCACAATTCTTACCTTTCATTCGTGATATTATCTGGTTCTGTGGTTTTAACATCCTTCCCATGATGTGTGCCCAGAACTGTATGCAACATTCGAGCGACTTGCACAAATTCAACATCACCTCCTTGCCTTTGTATTCAATGACTTTATATACATTAGGATATCCTGGTAAGATTTGAAATTCCTTGAACATTGGCACCAGAAATATTGGTCAAATTCTCAGTGGTAAACTCACACTTGTTTAAGGGATGCTAAACAATGCAGCATTGTTGGACTCATGATGCTGTACTGAAATAGGGCTGATGTTTGCTGCAGCTCCCTCCTGGTCTCTTCACTGTTCTCATCTAAGGCAGGCCTATTTAAATCAACTACATGATTAAAATAATAGTCAAGAAGCAGCTTTGGGCCTCTTCATCTCAATACCTAAATGCATTATGTAGCACAGACAAAGGTCCTAGACTCTGCTCAGTTAGTTGATTTCAGATAGGCTTGATGTTGGGAATGCCGCGGGTGACTTCAACTTCCCTAGATTCAAGAGAGAAAGAATAAACTTGAGCAACTTCTGCTGAAAGGCATGGAAGATGTGTGTGGATGTCAGGTAAGGATAGAGCTCTGTGATTTCCCCCCTTGTCAAATAGCCCACCAATATTCACTGTCTGCGAGTAGTTACTTGAGAAAGGTGCCAGGGAGCCAGCAGGCCCTTTGCAGCTGTCTCCCATCATGAGTCTTCCCCGTCAGGGGAGATGAGAAATTTGGAGGTTGTGCTGCGAAGCAGCTTTGAAGATTAAGCTTTCATAAATAAAATACTCACATTGTTTGGCTCAGCTAGTGTCTCTGAGCTTTAAGACGTTATCATTTGCAAGGAAGCTTAGCTTTTAATGCTCACTGCTAATACAAGTTTATGAGACACAGAGTGCATGTTTTGGTATGTCAACCCAAATGGTAATTATTAAACAAATTCACAGGAACTTTTGATGGCAGAAATTATATGGACACTGCTCACATCTTGCCTTCTTTTTGTTAGATCAATCCAATTAAAAGTTCAATGTGGACTGTAGCTGGCAATGATGAGTGGCAAAGTGAATAACAATACCTGTTTAGACAGATAATTTGTATTGTGGATTCAATATTTTCTTAGAGCTTAACTACTGTTAATTCATTCTGAAACTAGATCAGAGTCCTGCTTCCAAATGCACTAAGGGAAATTGAGACATCATTGACTCAACAATTCAGAATGCATATCCTCTATGTCTTCATCATCTTAAACACTAAGGGCTAAACTTTCATCTTCATTTTCGGCTGGTTTTCGGCGATTTTCTCAGCGGTACTGCTATTTTTGGTAGAGAAACCACCCAACGAATGTTTCCTCCTTAGTTTTTGAATGGTACCGCCCAAATCTCAAAACGCCTGCTGGGATCAAACCGCTGACGTGCATCACCAAGAAATTCGTCAGGGCATAAGTATGGCCTCAAAGGAAGCCCGTTCAGATCGCCGAGGGAACTGTCCTGTGAAAGCTACTTAAACAGGGCAGTAGGTGAGTACTCCGCAAAGAAAGGTAAGTTAAAGGTTCTTTTTTTTTTTAATTGTAAAAGTGTCTTGGGAATGTATTTTCACTTTTTATTTTTTTTGTGAAATTTTTTCTTTTAAGTTTTCCCCCCTCCCTAGGCCCAACCGCAGCCTTGGACTAAATTTTAAAAAAATGTAAGAACCGCCCTTTTCACTTAGTTTCCCCTTTAACTGCCGAGAAACCACCGAGAATAGTGGTACAAGATCCATTATCTCGCCGGGCGATTATTTTTAACTTAATTATGGAAATTTTTGCCAGCGTTACTTGCAAAACGTTAGCGGTTTTTCTGGGCGTGCAATCGGGTTGAGGGGCTCTCGGGAAAGTCTAACCCTATATTGCATGGCAACCTAAATGAGCTTCAACCGAAACCTAATGTTTGAGACTTCAAATCCAGACTTGCCTGATGGGATTACAGTCTCCTGTGTCTACTATAAAGATCCTATGTGAATTTAATTTGGGCAGTATAAATCTAGTTCATATCCCTATAGCATAAAACTGTCCCAGATTCAACAACAATTTGCATTTATATAGCATCTTAAATAGAGGAAAACATCCCAAGGCATTTCAGAGCAGCGTAACGGACATAAATCGACACTGAGCCAATCAAGGAGCTATTAGGTGGTGTGAATAAAAGCTTGATCAAAGAGGTAGGTTTTAAAGGATGTGAGAGGGTTATAGAGAGGAAATTACATAGCTTAGGGACTAGTTGGCTGAAGGTACTGCTTCCAATGCCGAGGGAAGGGTGTGGGGCAGGCACAAGAGGATGAGTTGGAGGAATGCAGAGTTTTTGGAGGGTTGTAGGGCTGGATGAGATTACAGAGGAAAGGGCGAGGCCATGGAGGGATTTGAATTTCTATTGAAGTCAATGGAAATAAAAATCAGAAGAGATGTAAAATGGGCTGCCGACTCGCTATCACCCGTTTGACACTATTGCACGAAGTCAGAATCCACCCCAAGGTGAAAATGATATTCCTCTATCTTTCCCTCGGCCAGAATTCTCTGCGGTCCATGTGGGCGCGATCGGAGGTGGGTCAAGTGGGAAATTTGAAATAAGTTGGAGCGGGTTGGGAACCTGGCGTCATCCCGCCCCCATGCGCCTTTCCCTCGGGCATGTCTGCCAGTGCGGCAGCGACCCAAACAGCAGAGGCAGGCGACCTAATTCAAATCATTAAGAGGTACTCATCAGAACCTTAAGTGCTTCTTTAACCCTACCATTCAAATTTACCTGGATGTCCACGGGAATTACGCAGGTCGGGAACCACGTCAGTCAACCTGAGGCGGGAGTTCAGCGGCCGTTGATGCACCTCATTAGTGCACAGCGTGGAAAGTACAATAAAAGCTCCCAGCTCACAGCTGATCACTTTCCCCTGGCAGAAGCTGTTGCTGACCACATTGCGAGCATAGATTTAGCTTTCTAGAGGCTGCAAGTGTTTCCAGCAAAGTCGCCATCCAGTGTCACCTCATTGGTAGAACCTCTCTCACCATTGGTAGATTGACCTGCCAACTATTCCATCAGCATGGGTACCGTTTATACTGTCTCACCTTGGTCCTCAGAATCTGACCACAATGAGTCCCAACACCATCAGCACCAACAACAACAACAGCACCAACATTTTCCTCAACCACCTGATTCTGCACAGGACAGAGGGCATCAGCGCAGGGCTGCACCATGCCGGAGGCGATACCCCCAACACAGAGTACACAGGCAGAGGATAAGCTTCCTCAACATGACTAAGCAGCAGTGCCAAAGGAGGTTGAGGCTATCACACCAATTCGCCGCATTCATTTGCAGATTGCTGGAGTAAGACCAGCAGCCCAGAGGAATGGGTGGCCATGCCTCACCAGTGGCTGTCAAAGTCACCAGCGCCCTCAACTTCTTAACCTCAGGTTCCTTCCAGGAATCTGCAGCAATTTGCGGCATCCCACAGTCGGCCTCCCACAGATGCATCATGCAGGTCACTGATGTTCTCTTTGACTAGTCAGCCAATTATATCAACTTTGCCACTGATGAAGCCTGTGTTACTGAGTGGGTGCTGGACTTTGCCACTCTAGCTGTTTTCCCACGGGTGCAGGGCGTCATCGGTTGCACACATGTGGTCATCAGGGCATTCCCATCATCACCCAGGAGTCTTTGTGAACCGCAAGGGCTTCCACTCCCTCAATGTGCAGTTGGTCTGTAACAGTAGGAAGATCACTATGCATGCGTGCGCCAAATTCCCTGGCAGCTGCCATGATTCTTTCATCCTTCGCCAGTCCAGCCTCCCTCAGCTCTTCACTCCTCCAAACAAATTTTCCAACTGACTGCTTGGAGAAAAGGGCTATCCACTGAAGACGTGGCTCATGACACCCTTGAGGAGGCCAAGTACTAAGACCGAGGAGAGATATAATGAAAGCCACATTTCCACCAGACATATCATAGAGCAGACAATAGGTATGCTCAAAATGCATTTCAGATCCCTTAACAGATCTGGAGGATTCTTTTAGTACTCACCAGTGAGCATCTCCAGAACTGTTGTGGTCTGCTGCGCCCTGCACAACACAGCACAGCAGAAAGGATTAGCGCTGCGTGAGGAGCAAGGCACTGAGTGCACAGTCTCTTCAGAGGAGGAGCAGCAGTGCCGCCACTGGTGGGAGGCTTTACCTCTTCCTGCATCATTCCCAACCCCATCTTCGTACCTCCCCGGAATATAATACCTGATGGAAATTTGACTGGGGGCAGTGGTGCTAAAACAACAACTTGCATTTATACCGCGAATTTATACCGCGTTGGTGAGAGGCGGAGCGGGGAGATCGAGGTGGCCTACTTAAGGCCCAACGTCGGCGAGACTCGGGAGTCGGCGAGAGGCGGAGCGAGGAGATCGAGGCGGACGACAAGAGGCCCAACTTCGGAGAGGCCAGCCGGTGCAGCTGCAGCAGGGAGGCAAAAAAGAAGTAAAAAGAAATCGAAAGGTCACAGCCAAAGGGGTAAGTCATTGGCTGGTGATTGGTAAGTAGCTTTTCTTTTTTCTTTTCTTTATCAGTAAGTAACCTTTAGCATTGTTGTTGCCAATTTAAGTTTATCTAAGGGTTAAGTAATGGCAGGAGAACTCGGACACGTGTTATGCTCCTCCTGTACTATGTGGGAAGTCAGGGACGCTTCCGGTCTCCCTGACAACTACGTGTGCGGGAAGTGTATCTGCCTCCAGCTCCTGACGGACCGCATTGCGGCACTGGAGCTGCGGGTGCATGAACTCTGGAGCATCCACGATGCTGAGAATGATGTGAATAGCACCTTTAGTGAGTTGGTCCTACCGCAGGTAAAGGGTCCGCAGCCAGATAGGGAATGGAAGACCAACAGGAAGAGCAGTGCAAGGAAGGTAGTGCAGGGTTCTCCCTGGAAAACAGATATACCGCTTTAGGTACTGTTAAGGGGGATGACTCATCAGGGGAGAGCAGCAGCAGCCAAGTTCATGGCACCGTGGCTGGCTCTGTTGTACAGGAGGGCAGGAAAAAGAGTGGGAGAGCGATAGTAATAGGGGATTCAATTGTAAGGGGAATAGATAGGCATTTCTGCGACCGCAACCAAGACTCCAGGATGGCATGTTGCCTCCCTGGTGCAAGGATCAAGGATGTCTCAGAGCGGGTGCAGGACATTCTGAAAAGGGAGGGTGAACAGCCAGTTGTCGTGGTGCATATAGGTACTAACGATATAGGTAAAAAACGGGATGTGGGCCTACGAGACGAATTTAGGGAGCTAGGAGTTAAATTAAAAATTAGGACCTCAAAAGTAGTAATCTCAGGATTGCTACCAGTACCACGTGCTAGTCAGAGTAGGAATTGCAGGATAGCTCAGATGAATACGTGGCTTGAGCAGTGGTGCAGCAGGGAGGGATTCAAATTCCTGGGGCATTGGAACTGGTTATGGTGGAGGTGGGACCAGTACAAACCAGACAGTCTGCACCTGGGCAGGACCACAACCAATGTCCTGGGGGGAGTGTTTGCTGGTGCTGTTGGGGAGGAGTTAAACTAATATGGCATAGAAACATAGAAACACAGAAAATAGGTGCAGGAGTAGGCCATTTGGCCTTTCGAGCCTACACCGCCATTCAATAAGATCATGGCTGATCATTCCCTCAGCATCCCATTCCTGCTTTCTCTCCATACCTCTTGATCCCCTTAGCCGTAAGGGCCACATCTAACTCCCTCTTGAATATATCCAATGAACTAGCATCAACAACTCTCTGTGGCAGGGAATTCCACAGGTTACCAACTCTCTGAGTGAAGAAGTTTCTCCTCCTCTCATTCCTAAATGGTCTACCCCTTAACCGAAGACTATGTCCCCTGGTTCTGGATTTCCCCAACATCGGGAACATTCTTCCCGCATCTATCCTGTCCAGTCCAGTCAGAATCTTATATGTTTATATGAGATTCCCTCTCATCCTTCTAAACTCCAGTGAATAAAGGCCCAGTTGATCCAGTCTCTCCTCATATGACAGTCTAGCCATCCCTCGAATCAGTCTGGTGAACCTTCGCTGCACTCCCTCAATAGCAAGAACGTCCTTCCTCAGATTAGGAGACAAAAACCGAACACAATATTCCAGGTGAGGCCTCACTAAGGCCCTGTACAACTGCAGTAAGACCTCCCTGCTCCTATATTAAAATCCCCTAGCTATGAAGGCCAACATACCATTCGCCTTCTTCACCGCCTGCTGTACCTGCATGCCCACTTTCAGTGACTGATGAACCATGACACCCAGGTCTCGCTGCACCCCACTTTTCCTAATCTGCTGCCATTCAGATAATATTCTGCCTTCGTGTTTTTGCCCCCAAAATGGATAAGCTCACAATTATCTGCATTATACTTCATCTGCCATGCATTTGCCCACTCACCTAACCTGTCCAAGTCACCCGGCAGCCTATTACTGTCCTCCTCACAGCTCACACCGCCACTCAGTTTAGTGTCATCCGCAAACTTGGAGATATTACACTCAATTCCTTCATCTAAATCGTTAATGTATATTGTAAAGAGCTGGGGTCCCAACACTGAGCCCTGCGGCACTCCACTAGTCACTGCCTACCATTCTGAAAAGGACCCATTTATCCCGACTCTCTGCTTCCTGTCTGTCAACCAGTTCTCTATCCACGTCAGTACATTATCCCCAATAGCATGTGCTTTGATTTTGCACACCAATCTCTTGTGCGGGACCTTGTCAAAAGCCTTTTGAAAGTCCAAATACACCAGATCCACTGGTTCTCCCTTGTCCACTCTGCTAGTTACATCCTCAAAAAATTCCAGAAGATTCGTCAAGCATGATTTCCCTTTCATAAATCCATGCTGACTTGGCCCGATCCTGTCACTGCTTTCCAAATGCGTTGCTATTTCATCCTTAATGATTGATTCCAACATTTTCCCCACTACTGATGTCAGGCTAACCGGTCTATAATTACCCGTTTTCTCTCTCCCTCCTTTTTTAAAAAGTGGTATTACATTAGATACCCTCCAGTCCATAGGAACTGATCCAGAGTTGATAGACTGTTGGAAAATGATCACCAATGCATCCACTATTTCTAGGGCCATTTAAGTACTCTGGGATGTAGACTATCAAGCCCCAGAGATTTATCGGCCTTCAATCCCATCAATTTCCCGAACACAATTTCCCACCAAATAAGGATATCCTTCAGTTCCTCCTTCTCACTGGACCCACTGTCCCCTAGTACATTTGGAAGGTTATTTGTGTCTTCCTTCTTGAAGACAGAACCAAAATATTTGTTGAATTGGTCTGCCATTTCTTTGTTCCCCATTATAAATTCACCCGAATCTGACTGCAAGGGACCTATGTTTGTCTTCACTAATCTTTTTCTCTTCACATATTTATAGAAGCTTTTGCAGTCAGTTTTTATGTTTCCTGCAAGCTTCCTCTCGTACTCTATTTTCCCCCTCTGAATTAAACCCTTAGTCCTCCTCTGTTAGAAACATAGAAACATAGAAACATAGAAAATAGGTGCAGGAGCAGGCCATTTGGCCTTTCTAGCCTGCACCGCCATTCAATGAGTTCATGGCTGAACATGCAACTTCAGTACCCCATTCCTGCTTTCTCACCATACCCCTTGATCCCCTTAGTAGTAAGGACTACATCTAACTCCTTTTTTTAATATATTTAGTGAATTGGCCTCAACAACTTTCTGTGGTCGAGAATTCCACAGGTTCATCACTCTCTGTGTGAAGAAGTTCCTCCTCATCTCGGTCCTAAATGGCTTACCCCTTATCCTTAGACTGTGACTCCTGGTTCTGGACTTCCCCAACATTGGGAACATTCTTCCTGCATCTAACCTGTCTAAACCCATCAGAATTTTAAACATTTCTATGAGGTCCCCTCTCATTCTTCTGAACTCCAGTGAATACAAGCCCAGTTGATCCAGTCTTTCTTGATAGGTCAGTCCCGCCATCCCGGGAATCAGTCTGGTGAACCTTCGCTGCACTCCCTCAATAGCAAGAATGTCCTTCCTCAGGTTAGGAGACCAAAACTGTACACAATACTCCAGGTGTGGCCTCACCAATGCCCTGTACAACTGTAGCAACACCTCCTGTTGAATTCTAAATTTCTCCCAGTCCTCAGGTTTGTTGCTTTTTCTAGCCAATTTATTTGCCTCTTCCTTGGCTTTAACACTATCCTTAATTTCCCTTGTTAGCCATGGTTGAGCCACCTTCTCCGTTTTATTTTTACTCCAGACAGGGATGTACAATTGCTGAAGTTCATTCGTGTGATCTTTAAATGTTTGCCATTGCTTATCCACCGTCAACCCTTTAAGAATCCTTTGCCAGTCTATTCTAGGAGTATAGGAGCAGGGAGGTCTTACTGCAGTTGTACAGGGCCTTAGTGAGGCCTCATGTGGAATATTGTGTACAGTTTTGGTCTCCTAATCTGAGGAAGGACGTTCTTGCTATTGAGGGAGTGCAGCGAAGGTTCACCAGACTGATTCCAGGGATGGCTGGACTGTCATAGGAGGAGAGACTGGATCAACTGGGCCTTTATTCACTGGAGTTTAGAAGGATGGGAGGGGATCTCATAGAAACGTATAAGATTCTGATGGGACTGGACAGGTTAGATGCAGGAAGAATGTTCCCGATGTTGGGGGAGTCCAGAACCAGGGGACATAGTCTTAGGATAAGGGGTAGGCCATTTAGGACTGAGAGGAGGAGAAACTTCATCACTCAGAGAGTTGTTAACCTATGGAATTCCCTGCCGCAGAGAGTTGTTGATGCCAGTTCATTGGATATATTCAAGAGGGAGTTAGATATGGCCCTTACGGTTAAAGGGATCAAGGGGTATGGAGAGAAAGCAGGAAAGGAATACTGAGGGAATGATCAGCCATGATCTTATTGAATGGCGGTGCAGGCTCGAAGAGCCGTATGGCCTACTCCTGCACCTATTTTCTATGTTTCTATGTTTCTATGTTTAGCCTAAAGAAACGATCCCAAGGCATTTACGGCGGTGTTACTTGAGGTATGCCTATCAAGAAAGGATGAACAAGCTTCTCTTGCAACAAGAATGCTGAATGGGTGACCTGATAGAGGTCTTTAAAATGATAAATTTTGATAGAGTGGACACAGAGTGAGTGTTTCCACGTAGGGAAGAGCATAACTAGAGGCCATCAATATACGCTTGTCAGCAAGAAATCAAATCGGGAATTCAAGAGAAACTTTACCCAGAGAGAATGTGGAACTCGCTACCACAGGGAGTGGTTGAAGCGAATAGCACAGATGGATCAGTATAATATATAGAGCAGGCTTGAGGGGCCGTATGGCCTACTCCTACTCCTATTTCTTATGTTCATTTAAGGGGAAGGCAAGATAAGCACATGAGGGAGAAGGGAATAGAGGGTTATGCTAATAAAGATAGATGAGGGAAGACTGGAGGAGGCTCAAGTGGAGCATAAATGCTAGCATGGAGTGGTTGGACCAAATGGCCTGTTGCTGTGTTGTATATCCTTTGTAATCATTCTAAGGTTCATTTTTTACACTTGTATTTTTGTTTCACAGAAATTAAATATATAAAATGAAAAGAAAGTTGGCTTGAGTAGAAACTATTACTGACAGTAGATTGATCCATGAGTGGGCACGAGACATCATCGTAAGCAGAAAACTTAGAATTTTGGCCTACAAAGTTGTGCTTAAATTGAATCAGCGAATGGTTCCTCTGGTGACTCAATGGGTAACTGGACCACCTCTTGTATTTTTGACCCATTCAGGGTTTTCAACACACTGTTGGCAAAGTTAAGCCGCAGGACAGGGAGCTGCTCCGAGGAAATTCATGGCCATAGTTAATTGTAAAACAATTTAACAATCAGATTTGGCAACAGAAAGTACCAATATTTATCTTATGCCTCTGTAAGAAATAAAAGAAAATCCTGCAATTTTTGCAACAATCTGCTGCTATACAATTGATGACACCTTGGGTATGTCTGCAGTTTATGTTATGACAAGCCCGTGCCCCACTGCACCCAGTGCAACTACATGTCATTGGTCTATGTTCAGAGTTGCTTTTCTGTTGTTCACTTTTTACGAACATACGAAAATATCAGACAGGAAAACACTAGCTGGTCCATCAAGCCTACCCCTTACTCATGATGCTCGGAAGATCATGATAAGACACTTATTACCCCCCAGCAGCCATGTTTTTCAGGCTGTTAGTTTTTTTGAAGCTGGTGGTGAGTCTTTGCTAGTTTTCTAGGTTGACATGCAATCCATTCAGTGACATGCAAAATGCATGTGTACAGACTTTGGGTCATGACAGGATCAAGCTCAGTTTGATGCTTCTGACAGCTGAATAACCTGCCAACATTCAAGGCATCCCACATGAAAAATGGCTGTTTAAATCGGATACCCTGACATAAGTCATTGGTTTGAAGAAAGAATAAGAGAAAATTAAATGAAAAGTAGAAGGGAATTGCAGCTTGCAGTCACTATAAAATCACCATCCTAAGTACCATCCTAAGTACAATCCTAAGTACAATCCTAAGTACCATCCTAAGTACAATCGCAGCATTAGAAACTCAGACACATATCAGACAAATGAAAGATGTTAATCTGGTCTGGAATTAAACCAAGACCCCAAAGATAAAGGAACAATAATCTGCTGTACAATTTCTATCATTGAATTATCCTGTTTTTCCCCCCTTTTGGAGATGAAATCTATTACAAATAAATAGTACTGTAAAAATTACAGGGATATTGGCCCCGATATTGGTGGCCTTACTGCCTACTGCCACCGAGGTTTTCCTCCGGTCTCCGTTCTGTGCCAGTTCACACTTGGGGTACAGCAGGCGGGAGGGGAGTACCACCGGGAATCGCCCGCTGATGGCTGCTGGTGGCCAAGTAGCGTAAGTGACCTCCCGCCCGCAGAGCTGCCATATTGGTGTGGATGGGAGTCGACGGGAGTCGGCGCCAGCAGGGAGAAGGACAACTGCGTGGAGGCTGGTCTACCCCCGATGGTAAGTACGAAGCCCTGAAAAAAAAGGTTAGTGAACATATTTAAAATTTTTCTTTTACAGCGACTTACCTGGATGGGGTCCCCTGAAGGTGTTTCGGTGGTTTTTTATTGTAATGATTTTTATTTTCAGGTCTTCCACTCTCCCTGGGACTGACTCCATCCTCGGCGGCACTTGGGCAGTAAGAGCCTTTGCCACCGAGATTGAGAGCTCCCTCCTGCTGCAGCCCAGATTGACAGCGTAAGCCGTTATTTTGCCGCTGAGCAGTACTGCCACCACTTTTAGGCGGTCCTTTGGGCGGGCCTTGGCCTTCAACAATTTCGGGCCCATATATTTTCCAAAACCATGACTCTGACTGGGATGCAGTACTGTACTAAGTAACCATTTTCCAGTCAAAACATTTTAACATTTTTTTAAGAGCTACTAAAGGTAGCTCAGCAGCATATAAAGGCTACCTAATTTTCACAAACCTTTTCAGGCTGTTTCATGATGGAGTGGCATTCCATTTATTGGGCTACATTGCCGCTCTATAGACCTGTTGCTAACTCTACCATTTTATAGTCCAACATTTGCTTAGCCTTTAAGTTGGAAGTGAACCTTAACGTTTATAACTCTGAGCAAAAACAGTCGCTGGCACATGCTTTACAAAGCAGCTTTCACACCAGTTATTAAAACAGCTGCGGACGAGCCTATTCATTTCTCAGCATTTTCTTTTGATAGACTTAGTTGAATATAATGATCTGCCTTCGACTGCTGACTGTATCTCGCAAGCCTTAGCATTCTGATCCTCACAGGCACAGACATTTTAATCAGTGACACTGACCATATACTCAGTTTCGACAAGCAGTCAGATTGCTGGCTTCACTTTGTAATATATATTCAGTACTTGGCCTAAAGGTACATTTTTGTCAATGGATCAAATAACTTAAGATGTTCTGAGTTTATGATTCAGTTTTATATATCATGCCCCCAGTAATGTCAAGTCCACCGTCTCATAAATCATGAGGCAAACTCTTAAAAAACATTAGATGTTGTAAGAAATCACGAGTTGCTATGTTTTCGAACAGAAACCAGTATGGATTGACAGTTGGTTTATAAACCTCATTAATGGTTTTATTTAATCACTGACCTGCTGCACATGCTCAGTATTTCCTGAACGCTTCAGACCATGTGCTCCGAAGCTGCGGAATAAGTTTGATAAAGCCGCCAAGAAGTTCCTGAAACAGTTCAATGTGGTGAGCTCCCGGTTATTATAGTTACCTATTTCTACCATTTTTGATTCACATTCCCGATGTTCACACTGTCTCCTTTCATCTCTGAATGAGTGGCAGTTCCTATTCGCATCACCTTAGTCCTGATAATGCTTTCAGCCCTTGAAGCACACACCACGCTCTTTCATTTCCATGATTTGAAGTGCTATGGGAAAGCAGCCCACCATTCTGAAGACAGCTGAATATCTCTACAACACACTTTATAATTAGAACTCACCATAACAGCTACATAATATGTGCATTGTGAAGTCACTGGCTTCCCTTGTGCTATTAGATATAAAAAAGCATTTTCCCCATTATGAATATTATGACTTTCACATTCCAGTGCGAAATGTGTTTTTTTGCTGTCAGTTTTTCTATAGTGAGTTTATAGTTTATATAAACCAACTTGAAATTGAGGTGTCCACAGGAAAGGTAAGGCAAAGACTGGGGCAAGCTGTACACCTCAAATCAGGTCGAATGGCTAAATCACTACCAAGGCCAACTCAGCCCTGTGTTCTCTGCCCTGGGTCTTCTGCGCTGGGCCCTCCACCATGTGTTCTCCGTGCTGAGCCCTCCAGTGCCTGCTCGGGACTCAGTGGATGGGCCCCATGTTAATACTTGTGCATCATTTGAATTATCATATTCAGCAACTCTCCAGAGCTTAGAATGGGCTGAGAATCTCAGGACACCAAGTAAGATGGCCTGAGCATGAATTAAGGCAATGTGAAAGGAACTTTAGAACAACGAATTCTCGAGGTCCAGACATCTGATAGAGGGAGGCTATTTTACTGAGGCGTATGAAAGCATGGGCCTTACGCTAAACATCCGTAAGACAAAGGTCCTCCACCAGCCTGTCCTCGCCGCACAGCATCGCCCACCAACCATCAAGATACATGGCGGGGCCCTGGACAACGTGGACCATTTCCCATACCTCGGGAGCCTCCTATCAACAAGAGCAGACATTGACGACAAGATTCAACACCACCTCCAGTGCGCCAGTGTAGCCTTCGGCCGCCTGAGGAAAAGAGTGTTTGAAGACCAGGCCCTCAAATCTGCCACCAAGCTCATGGTCTACAGGGCTGTAGTAATACCTGCCCTCCTGTATGGCTCAGAGGCATGGACCATGTACAGTAGACACCTCAAATTGCTGGAGAAATATCACCAATGATGTCTCTGCAAGATCCTGCAAATCCCCTGGGAGGACAGACACACCAACGTTAGCGTCCTCAACCAGGCCAACAGCCCCAGCATTGAAGCACTGACCACACTTGATCAGCTCCGATGGCCAGGTCACACTGTTCGCATGCCAGACACGAGACTCCCAAAGCAAGCGTTCTGCTCGAAACTCCTTCACGGCAAGCGAGCCAAAGGTGGGCAGAGGAAACGTTACAAGGACACCCTCAAAGCCTCCCTGATAAAGTGCAACATCCCCACTGACACTTGGGAGTCCCTGGCAAAAGACCATCCTAAGTGGTGGAAGTGCATCCGGGAGGGTGCCGAGCACCTTGAGTCTCATCGCTGAGAGCATACAGAAATCAAGCGCAGGCAGCAGAAAGAGCGTGCAGCAAACCAATCCCACCCACCCTTTCCCTCAACGACTATCTGTCCCATGTGTGACAGGGATTGTGGTTCTCGTATTGGATTGTTCAGCCACCTAAGGTCTCATTTTTAGAGTGGAAGCAAATCTTCCTCGATTCGAAGGGACTGCCTATGATGATGAGAGGGGGGGCTGCACCTTACAAATCCCTGAGGATAACAGAAAAGAGAGCTGCTACTGAAGGTCCTAATCACTTTGTGCGTGTTTCCGGGGATCTCCGTGCCCAATGCTGAACGGCGCTGCAACACACTGACCAATTGGTTGAACTCATATCCAGCATCATTGTATCATTCCCCCAAGAAATGTTAAATTGCAAGATCGCGAGTTGGGTCACAGTTCCATTAAAAATCACGTGTCTCGTGATTAATTCGCGAGAGTTGGCATTACTGTGTCCCTGTTTTATAAGCCCCATTTCAACCTTGTAGAAAGTATAGTTTCCAAACACACAGAGAATATCATATATTTGGGATGACTACAAGACAATTGTGCTATTCAGTCTACATCATAAACCACAAAAGCATAGCTTGAGTGGTTTGTAACTGATCCTGAGATTAAATTATTGACTTGACGTTTTTAAGATGTGCTCCTTTTAGTGTCTGGTCTCAGTGTTACTGATTGATGACCTTTAATCACTGCAGTTTTAATGAGTACTGGAAGTTTACTGAGAAATAATTTGTAGTTGATTACTGAAAAACTGTTGAATCAATATATACGCAGTAATTTACAACCAGCAGCTATACTCCAGATTGTGTAGTCTATCTTCATACCAACTGTAGTGCAATTTCTGTGGTCTTAATTGGAGGTAAATATTAAAATCGGGGATGTTCAAAGGCCAGAATAGGTGGAACAGAAGCGACAAAGAATTCTGCTAAAAGGTTTTTTTAAAAGTTTAAATAACATTTAAAAAATTTTATTTTATGTGATGACACTAAACAATTAAAATGTTGTATATTATTCTGAACCTTGAATAAAAGCATGTTCGATGGGCTGAAAGGCCTTCTTCTGTGCTGTAACTACTCTATTATTGTAAATGTGTTACTATATTTTGAGAAATGTAAATTCATTGAAATATTTGACAAAGTGCGTAACCTCCATTATTCATCATAATGGTAAACAATCCAATATAGATAAAATGGCATGCAATCAAGATTCTCCAAATTTTGGTCTTACATGTATAATACAGCAAGAACCCTTGGCAGGGAACAATGGTGCAGTACAATTAATAAAATAAGCATGATGAAGCATTATTTACCAAGAAATGGAAATGAAATGCAAATAAAAAAAGTCTTGCATTTATATAGTGCCTTTCACAACCTTAGGACATCCCAAAGTGCTTTACAGCCAATGAAGTAATTTTTGAAGAGTAATCATTGTTGTAAGGGTGAAAATATGGCGGCCAAGTCGCACACAGCAAACTCCCACAAACAACAACAACAACTTATATTTATGTAGCACATTTAATGTAATAAAATGTCCCAAGCCACTACACAAGAGTGTTAAACCAAGCCATATAAAGAGATATTAGGGCAGATGACCAAAAGCTTGGTCGAAGAGGTAGGTTTTAAGGAGTGTCTTAAAGGAGGAAAGAGAAGTGGAGAGGCAGAGAGATTTAGGGAGGGAATTCCAGAACTTAGGGCCTAGGCAGCTGAAGGCACGGCCACCAATGCTCGAGCATTTAAAATCGGGGATGTTCAAAGGCCGGAATAGGTGGAGCGCAGAGCGAGACTTGGTGTGAGTTAGCACACGGGCTGCACAGTTTTGGATGCCCAAGTTTATGGAGGGTAGAACTAGGGAGGCCGGCCAGGAGTGCTTTGGAATAGTCAAATTTAGAGGTGATAAAGGGATGGATGAGGGCTTCAGCAGCCGATAAGTTGAGGTAAGATTGGAGACATGGAGACAGGCGATATTACAAAGGGGGAAATGGGCAGTCTTAGTGAATGAATGGATATGATCAAATATGACTCTGAGATTGGGTCAGCCTCAGGCAGGTGCTGGGGAGAGAGATCGAATCCGTGGAAAGGGAACTGAGTTTGTGGCGTGAACTGAAGACAATGGCTTTGGTTTTCCTGATATTTCATTGAAGGAAATTTCTACTCATCCAGTGCTGGAAGTTGGACAAGTAGTCTGATAGTATAGTGACGGTGGAGGGTTTGAGAGAGGCGGAGGAGACGTAGAGCTGGGTGTCGTCAGCGTATATGTGAAAACTCATGGAGGAGACGAACAGCTGGATAATGTCCTTGAGGGGCAACATGTAGATGAGAAGTAGGAGGGGGCCAAGGATAGATCCTTGGGGAACACCAGAGGTGACTATGTGCGATTGGAAAGAGAAGCTATTGCAAGTGATCCTATGGTTATGGCTGGAGACATAGGAATGAAACCAGGCAAGTGCAGTCCCATCCAGCTGGATGATGGTGGAGAGGCGTTGGAGAATTCTGTGGTCAACCATGTCAAATGCTGCAGACAGGTTCAGAAGGACAAGAAGGGATAGATTACCTTTGTTATTGTCAATTAGGATGTAATTTGTGACCATGATAAGAACAATTTCAGTACTGTGGTAGGGGCGGAAACCTGATTGGAGGGATACAAACAAGGAGTTCTGGGAAAGATGGGCATGGATTTGGGAGGCGACAACACATTCAAGAACTTTGGAGAGGTTGGAGATGGGTCGATATTTCGCAAGGACGGAGGGGTCAGGGTTGTTTTTTGAGAAGAGGGATGATAATGGCAGACTTGAAGGAAAGGGGGACAATACTGGAGGAGAGAGAACCGTTAACAATATCTGCTAACATGGGAGCCAGGAAGGAAAGTTGGGTTATCAGCAATTTAGTAGGAATAGGGTCAAGATAGCAGGAGGTCAGTCTTATTGACAAGATAAAAACAAAAAAAAAAGGGCCACTAAATGTAAAGGGGCTGTAGGAGGGGTCAAAACTAAAAATCATGGTTTAAAAACTAGTATTAAAACACTCTACCTAAATACACGCAGCATTCGAAATAAAGTAAATGAGTTGACGGCACAAATCATTACAAATGGGTATGATTTGGTGGCCATTACAGAAACGTGATTGCAGGGTGGCCAAGACTGGGAATTAAACATACAGGGGTATCTGACGATTCGGAAAGATAGACAAGAAGGGAAAGGAGGTGGGGTAGCTCTGTTAATAAAGGATGATATCAGGGCGGTTGTGAGAGACGATATTGGCTTTAATGAACAAAATGTTGAATCATTGTGGGTGGAGATTAGAGATAGTAAGGGGAAAAAGTCACTGGTGGGCGTAGTTTATAGGCCCCCAAATAATAACTTCACAGTGGGGCGGGCAATAATCAAGGGAATAATGGAGGCATGTGAAAAAGGAACGGCAGTATTCATGGGGGATTTTAACCTACATATCGATTGGTCAAATCAAATAGCACGGGGTAGCCTTGAGGAGGAATTCATAGAATGCATACGGGATTGTTTCTTGGAACAGTATGTTACAGAACCTACAAGGGAGCAAGCTATCTTAGATCTGGTCCTGTGTAATGAGACAGGAATAATAAACGATCTCCTAGTAAAAGATCCATTCGGAATGAGTGATCACAGTATGGTTGAATTTGTAATACAGATTGAGGGTGAGGAAGTAGTGTCTCAAACGAGCGTAATATGCTTAAACAAAGGCAACTACAGTGGGATGAGGGCAGAGTTGGCGAAAGTAGACTGGAAACACAGACTAAACGGTGGCACAATGGGGAACAGTGGAGGACTTTTAAGGAGCTCTTTCATAGTGCTCAACAAAAATATTTTCCAATGAAAAAGAAGGGCGGTAAGAGAAGGGATAACCAGCCGTGGATAACCAAGGAAATTAAGGAGAGTATCAAATTAAAAACCAATGCGTATAAGGTGGCCAAGGTTAGTGGGAAACTAGAAGATTGGGAAAATTTTAAACGACAGCAAAGAATGACTAAAAAGCAATAAAGAAAGGATAGATAGATTACGAAGGTAAACTTGCACAAAACATAAAAACGGATAGTAAAAGCTTTTACAGATTTATAAAATGGAAAAGAGTGACTAAAGTAAATATTGGTCCCTTAGAAGATGAGAAGGGGGATTTAATAATAGGAAATGTGGAAATGGCTGAGACCTTAAACAATTATTTTGCTTCGGTCTTCACAGTGGAAGACACAGAAACCATGCCAGAAATTGCTGGTCACAGGAATGTGGGAAGGGAGGACCTTGAGACAATCACTATCACTAGGGGGGTAGTGCTGGACAGGCTAATGGGACTCAAGGTAGACAAGTCCCCTGGTCCTGACGAAATGCATCCCAGGGTATTAAAAGAGATGGCGGAAGTTATAGCAGATGCATTCGTTATAATCTACCAAAATTCTCTGGACTCTGGGGAGGTACCAGTGGATTGGAAAGCAGCTAATGTAATGCCTCTGTTTAAAAAAGGGGGCAGACAAAAGGCAGGTAACTATAAGCTGGTTAGTTTAACATCTGTAGTGGGGAAAATGCTTGAAACTATCATTAAGGAAGAAATAGCGGGACATCTAGATAGGAATAGTGCAATCAAGCAGAAGCAGCATGGATTCATGAAGGGGAAATCATGTTTAACTAATTTACTGGAATTCTTTGAGGATATAACGAGCATGGTGGATAGAGGTGTACCAATGGATGTGATGTATTTAGATTTTCAAAAGGCATTCGATAAGGTGCCACACAAAAGGTTACTGCAGAAGATAAAGGTACGCGGGGTCAGTGGAAATGTATTAGCATGGATAGAGAATTGGCTGGCTAACAGAAAGCAGAGAGTCGGGATAAATGGGTCCTTTTCGGGTTGGAAATCGGTGGTTAGTGGTGTGCCACAGGGATCGGTGCTGGGACCACAACTGTTTACAATATACATAGATGACCTGGAAGAGGGGACAGAGTGTAGTGTAACAAAATTTGCAGATGACACAAAGATTAGTGGGAAAGCGGGTTGAGTAGAGGACACAGAGAGGCTGCAAAGAGATTTAGATAGGTTAAGCGAATGGGCTAAGGTTTGGCAGATGGAATACAATGTCGGAAAGTGTGAGGTCATCCACCTTGGGAAAAAAAACAGAAAAAGGGAATATTATTTGAATGGGGAGAAATTACAACATGCTGCGGTGCAGAGGGACCTGGGGGTCCTTGTACATGAAACTCTTTTAGAGTCTACCTGCAAAACATAAAACATTTATCCGTGCCACCCGACCTGGATGACACACCAGACATTTACAAGGCCCTTTTTTTCTTTTTTTTTTCTTCTTTTTTTTTGTTTTTTGGTTCCCCAAAAGTTAGTTTGCAGGTGCAGCAGGTAATCAGGAAGGCAAATGGAGTGTTGGCCTTCATTGCGAGAGGGATGGAGTACAAAAGCAGGGAGGTCCTTCTGCAACTGTATAGGGTATTGGTGAGGCCGCACCTGGAGTATTGCGTGCAGTTTTGGTCACCTTACTTAAGGAAGGATATACTGGCTTTGGAGGGGGTACAGAGACGATTCACTTGACTGATTCCGGAGATGAGGGGGTTACCTTATGATGATAGATTGAGTAGACTGGGTCTTTACTCGTTGGAGTTCAGAAAGATGAGGGGTGATCTTATAGAAACATTTAAAATAATGAAAGGGATAGACAAAATAGAGGCAGAGAGGTTGTTTCCACTGGTCAGGGAGACTAGAACTAGGGGGCACAGCCTCAAAATACGGGGGAGCCAATTTAAAACCGAGTTGAGACGGAATTTCTTCTCCCAGAGGGTTGTGAATCTGTGGAATTCTCTGCCCAAGGAAGCAGTTGCGGCTAGCTCATTGAATGTATTCAAATCACAGATAGATAGATTTATAACCAATAAGGGAATTAAGGGTTATGGGGAGCGGGCGGGTTAGTGGAGCTGAGTCCACGGGCAGATCAGCCATGATCTTTTTGAATGGCGGAGCAGGCTCGAGGGGCTAGATGGCCTACTCCTGTTCCTAATTCTTATGTTCTTATAAGCTTTGAAAGGGGAAGAGGGGAGACAGTGAGAAATTAGAGAACTATTCTAATTTAGGGTAGGGGTAAAATGGAGAGGAAGTAAGGCCCCATGGACATGGGAAAGGGAGGGAATTGAAAGCAGAAGCAGTTGAATTGACAAAGGAGTCCATGAGATCCTCAGATTTATTTTTGGAGGTGAGGGAGGAGGAGGCGTGGGAGGGTGATTTGAGAAGATGGTTAGTAGTGTTATTTTTGCCATCCTGGATGATCTTAGAATAGTGGATGGTTTTCGTGATAGAGAGCAGGATGAGATAGTACTTTATATGATTTAGCCAAGTCTGGTGATGGATGATTAGACTAGTTGTCCACCAAAAATATTCAAGTCTGCATCCCTTGGACTTAAGGGAGCAAAGCTGAGGGGTATACCAGGGGGAACGACTAGGGCAAGAGAGTGTAATGATTTTAGTGAGGACAAGGGCATCAATGGTGGTGGAGAGATTGTGATTTAGTAAGTCCACAGCTGTAGAGATGTCATGGAGAATAGTTGGCCAAAAGCTAGGTTGTTGGGAATTAGAAAGTACAGTGGTAAGGGACTTGAAGGAGAGTTTTTTCCAGGGGCAGCTACAAAAAGAAGTGGGTTTAGGAGGGGGAAGGGGAATATGGGTAGAGAGTGATAAAAGGAAATGGTCAGAGATTGCCTTATTGATCATGGTTACGGAGGGGATAGCGAGACCATGTAGCAATGTGATTAGGACCACAAAATCAGTTTTAGTGATGCTAATTGAGGGATAAATATTGACAATGGGGCAATGTTTCATGCAAGGATTAGTTCTGTGAAATTGTTGCTGGATAATCATGATGGCAGATAATTGGAGTGAGGATAATGGAGGTTCCACTGCAATTATATTACGTACCATAAAGTAGGGCTGTCATGGATAATAAAACATGCTACATGAGGTAACTCTTGTTCAAAATGTCAACTAACACAAAAGTAAAATGATACCTCTCACATGTTTCAGCAGCCATTTCCCTTTATGTGAAGCAATATGGTTCATTCATTCCTCTTCATGAAAATTACACAACTGGATTAACGCTGGTCAAAATTAGAAAGATCATAAACCTAGCACCTGCACAAGCTAGCAGCATTTGTGTTGGATTTTCCAATACCTGATGCCAGTGAACATGAAATATTTATTTTGCTCCATTACATTAATTAATTCAATCAGCGGTTAAAGCTTGAAAATGTAAAAAGTCTTAGATGCAGATATTAATGTTCCAATCGCAATGCTGTTCTCGTACAAACAAAACAGGTTAGTAGTTAGCGTGTCCCCGTTATAACGTGAATCTATTAATCACAAATGCAATATGGCATTTGCTCTCATACGTTTATTTAAATTAAGGACAGTAGGGCTAGCAGTAATATTATTCGGCTGAGCTCCACTGCTCTGCAGCAACTGAAACAGTTTGTGAACTGACATTCAGTAACCCTATTAACAAGCAAACGTAAAAAAAAGCATATCCCTCGTCTATAAGCAGTGACCTTACTTCCTGCAGACTGATGGTCCAATGCTGTTGTATTCTAATAAAGTAAGGTAATTAGAAAATCTCTTGAGACATGTCCCAGTAACACACCACAGCATGATCGGGTCAATGAGAGAATTAGACCACTGAATGCACTGAATTGGTATTTGAAGTGATCCTCCTCTAGAAGTGTATTGCTGCTTCTTTTGTATTTAAACGATGGTTCTGTGAAGGTAAAGTATCTTACGAAATGACATTGAAAACCCAGTAGAACATGGTTGCAACAGTGCATCAATGACTATGTTTGTATCTATTGTTATCTCAGCAGCTGAGATAGTATTTTTTAGATCCATTTGAAAGTGTTCCTGCTACAGTATGGCAGATTTTATAAGAACCTTTCTGCAAACTATTGATTTATACAAAAACATCTTATTCAATTATATATATGATGCACAGATTGTCATCTTTCCAGGCTATCACAACCAACTAAATTAACCGAATCTATCATTTTTCCCCCTTTACAGTCATGTTGCTCTTTTACCATGACTCTCACTGTGTGAAATCATACTTCACTTTTCTGCGTTCTGCAGAACAACTCCCCCTACACCGAGCTTCCACATTAACAGAAGTGGATGAGAGTCCGACCATGGGTCCACAGACGAGCATCTGCAGGAGCTCTCATTCTTAACAGAGAAGGCGAGATTTAAAACCTTTCTCCATGACCACACATTCTATACAGACTATAGCCAATACAGAAAACAAATGGGTTTTTTTTAAGTTAGTGTGTTTTTCTTTTCCCATGAGAAAGTGTTTTCCATCATGATATTGCAGTTTCCATGGAGATGAAGAGGACTATAGCATGCATTAGTCATCCAGGCAGATAAAAGTGTATTACGTGTAATCTTGGAAGACAGAGCAGTAACATGAGCAGTACTTCCAACCAGTACCTCATTAACTATTCTTATTGCACCTCATTTCTAATGATGGATCAGATCATCCTAAATTTATAGGCCAGAAGCTGTGCCACAGGACTGGAGGGTGACAAAGACTCCTATTCACAAAGTGATAAGCCAGCCAACTAATGATCAGTCAGACTTATGTCAGTAGTTGGAAAATAACTAGAAACCATAACTAGAGATAAATAAATGAATTCTTAGAAGAGAATGGACTGACCAGAAATAATTCATGTGCATTTGCGAGGGATACTTCATGTTTGATTAATCTGATAGACATTTTGAGATAACAAAAAGTATACAACAAGGAATGCAGTAGATGTAGTTTATATGGACTTGCAGAAAGCATTGATAAAGGACCGCATACAAAATTGCTTGAGAAAATTAGAGGCCATGGTATAAATAGAAATGTAACATGTTAGATAAAGAGATGAATGAAAGTCAGAAAGCAAAAGATGTCAGTAAGCAGATGGTTCTCGGTATAAAAGGCATTGAATAGTAGGATGCTCAAGAATCAGAGTAGGGACCACTTTTGTTCTCAGACGATTTATAAAAATGAAACAAAAGATAGATATTAATGTTTGCTGGTGATAGCTGGAGGAGTAGCAAACTGCCAGGAAGACCTAAACAAGCTTGGAGATTGAGCAGATAAGTGACAGTGTACCAAATGTGATTGATACATTCTGAGAACAAAAATAAGGAATGAAGCCACAACATAAATTGTAAATTTCTCAATGCAGTAGAGGAATAAAGGGATCTAGATGTGTAGATACATCAATATTTAAAAGTGGGTAAATAAGTAAAAAAGCCATTAAGATGAAATTAGATTTTAGATTTACATCAAGAGGGATTGAATACAAAAACAAAGAAGTCATGATTCTATTAAAAAAAATGGTTAGTTTACCTCTGGAAGACTGTGTGCAATTCTGGGCTCAACTATAAAAAGAATATAACAGTCCTGTAAAATTGGAGGACAGATTAACCAGGGCGATGCCAGGGGCTGTCTATGAGGAAAGACTGCAGAAACCAAATTCCTGAGCACAGCAGATTGAGATAAGATTTGAAAGAGTTATTCCAAATTATAAAAAGAAAGATAAGATAAACATGGATAAATTATTACCATTTGTAGGTACAAGGCCATGATCTCCAGAGAAGCACCAAATACATAAAAAGGGGAAATCACAAAAAAGAGATCATACAAGTTACTTAAATGTAGAGTACCTTGCCACAAGTGGTGATTGATGCCAAATCAATTACAGCATTCAAATAGATATTAGATAATTGATTTTGATAATGTATAGAAGAAAGTAGAAAATTGGAACTGCTTGAATAACCATGGGAAGGACAAGGAGAAGGAGCACTTATTTACAAATCCTGATGTCAGATCGCTGCCCCAGGGAGGTTTTCCAATAAAACTTTGGAGGCATTGGTTTTAGCGGTGAAGAGAAAACAGTGATCCGTATCCACCAACTGGCAGGAGGCCCCCGCCACAAGTCAGCTGCACTATGTGGAGAGAGGTGGCACACCACGTCACGGGCAGCACCGTGGTCCCCAGGACACCCGCCCAGTGCAGGAAGAAGTTTAATGAGCTCACACGGGTGGTCAGAGTGAGTGAAGGCTTCAACAAATGCTACATACCGCCATCTGTACCACAAGCTCCACACACTGCTCAATGCACCACACCCCCAACACTCACCCACCAACAATCTTGACCTAGCAACACTCACACCCACATCTCATGTCTTGCACACAATGACAGCTATTCTACAATTATGGCAGGCATAAGCGTCATTAGTTATTAGAATTCATGTGATATGTGTGATATGTTTATAGATAAATTTATTGTGTTGGAATATTTTGTGATCTCTCTCAGTTCACCTTTGTGCCCAGGGAGATGCTGTGATATGCCATGAGACAGGGATTGTATGATGGGGATGTGGTGAGCTACAAGGATCTGGGGTTTCATTTATGTGAATCAGAGTCTGATGAGCCAGTCAGGGACAGCCCATCCACAAGGCCGATTGTCTCACTGCCTCCACCCTCCCTCTTGTTCCTCCTCATCCTCATCATCCTCCTGAGGTAATCCCGCAATCCCGCAGCCCCAATAACTGTGAGGAAGTGTTGTGAGCTGAAGCCTTTAACAAATAATGAATGACTTCTGCATTTGAATCAACACTCCCTGTCACCAAAAAAGTTTGCATTAATTAAACAAAGCAGTTTCAGTTGCAGGAAGTAGCAAAGAGTCACTAAACTGCTAAATCCAATTTTGAAGATCGGACGTCCAGTGAGCATTGCACACTGATATGGCATGTGATGAGGCAGGTGTTTTTAGAGCTGTCAACAGCATTTTAGCACCATTTCGTGGTGCTAATGTGTGGCACAAATCACACAAATTTCTCCCCCTATGTCTTGTATCGGAAGAAGTTTGAACTGATTTCTGTTATAGTGATGTCCCAGCTAAGGCTGTAACACTAAGAGACTGAAGAGGCTATTTTATCAGGCATGACAACATTTTGATCTTGAAAACGCTCAAACCCTCCAGACTTAACTATTCCAATGCGTTCCTAGCTGACAGCCCATCTTCCATCCTTCATAATCTTCATCTAATCCAAGATTCCACTGTCCGTATCCTATTCCAAACTAAGTCCCGCTCACCCTGTGCTTGCTGACTGACAATGACTCCCAGTCCACCTTTGCCACAAATTAAAAATTCCCATTCTTTTGTTTAAAAACCTTCATAGCCTCGCCATGTCTTGACTGGCACAGCAGGATGAGGTTGAGTGTGTCTTTGCAGTAACATTTCATGATCTACTGAGATCACTGAAACAATTGTGCTACTGCACCCAGGTCCTCCTGACCACATCCCTGCTTGTGTCCTCCTCTGCAATGTGCAACCAGGCTGTGTTGATCTTCTGGAGAGGCCTCTTCCGCCCATTGGAAGGGAAGCAGACCTCCCTGTGTGCTGTGACTCCCTCTGTAAGCATATGGAGGTAGTCATGGAAGAGCCTGAGTGCAGCCGTGCACCACTGTCAGTGTTTGTAACACCTCAGTGCTGTAGAACACTGGCAGAACAACTGTCAAAGTAAACCTGTGCATGGACCTTTTAAGGAAACCGGCTGATGGCACACCATCCAATGATGTCATCACACCCTTCAATTGGCCGCGAAACTCACTGGACGGTTAAACAAGCCCAATCAACAGAAATTCATGTCGGAGGCCGGGATGAAGACAGGAGCGGGGCCAGGACCCGCTGAGATTGGAAAAATCACGGCCTCTGACTCTTGCCTTTTCCGCATCCCCCTCTCCCAACCCTTCACCCTACCATTGAAAACTGTGCCCTCAGTTATCTAAGCCAAACACTCTGGAATTCCCTCCCTAAACCCTTCATCCTCTCCATCTCCCTCATTTAAGACCCTCCTTAAAATCTATCTCCTTGACCAAGTTTTTAGGAACTCCTAATATCAACTTCTTTTTCTCAGCTTCCATTTTTGTCTGATTAAACCTCTGTGTCATGGGAGATTTTTTTAATCTGTTAAAGGCATTATATTAATGCTTGCTTTTGTTGAAAATTTAGTGCAGTGCTGAGGCAGTGCAGCATTGTCAGAGTTTCCACCTTTTAAATGAGATAATAAAATTAGGTCCCATCTGCACACTTTGGTGGCCATAAAAATCCCAGGGCATTATTCACAGAAGATCAGGCAGCTATCTCAATGTCCTGGCCAACAGTCCTCTCTCAACCAACACCACCAAAAACAAATTATTTGGTCATTTGTTGATTGTGGGATCTTGTTGTGTGAACATTGGCTGATTTGTTTGCCTATGCACTTCAAAAGTAATTCATTAGTTGTAATGCACTTTGGGACATCCTAAAGACATGAATGGTGCCATATAAATGTTAGTTTTTCTTTTTATTTGCTAAAGTTCTTCAATACAATCAAGGAGAAGGTAGAAAAAAAATCTTACATTTGGTTTTACTGATAAAAACAATAACTGAAAGTTATGACACATTCCTTGAATACTGACTGTGTTCCAACTGAGAGCGAGATCATCTCATTCAAGTATATTCATCCCATCTCCTCATCTTTGTGTTCTTGCAAATAATCAGCAGGATTCGATTCTTTGGAGCCGACCCTCTGACTCTGCCCCAATCCTGACCCATTTACCTGGGTCGGGGCGGGGGTCATTGAACATACACGGTAGGCTACTGGTGGGATTCCCCACTCCAAGAGGGAGCACCCAGTGCACATCCTCAATACCTTGGTGGTGCTACAGCTGGACCAATGCTGGGGCACCAAAAGAGGCATTGGGCATTTAAAGGGGCAGACAAGCCCAAAGATCAATGAAGCTGCAGGTTTATAGGCCTCAACAGAGTTCAAGGCCTATACAGGGAAGTGTATGGGGGTGGATATGAAGCACGAGGAGGCTCTACTAGTCTCCTCCATCCACTCTCTGACCTTGGGACATTGACAGCCGCTACCCTTGCTGCACCTCCATCCCAACCTTCAACATGATGGTTCCAGGAAGCAACAGCAACTGATTGGGTGGAAAATGGGCCAAAGACTCAGGCCAAGCTCCCCTCACCGCCTCTGGCATTTGCATGCAGTGGATGTTCGAAGGGCAACCAGTGGCGATGTTGTCAGAGCGGGGTTGGGTGAATTACAGGTCAGGACAGTAGACCTCGCTGTTGGATTTTGTTTCATTCTCTGCCACTATCCCACTCCATTTCAGGCAGGATTGTGAGGAGAATTCAGCCCGTTGTCTCTGGTTTCTTTTGATCCCTTCACCAATGCTCAAAAAAGGTTTCTGTTTCTCTAATGAAAGAATGTACCACAGTAGCGATCCATGATTTCACAACAGTCTGTCCAACTTCGGTGATTTGTTGACTTTGTGCCTTCTCTTAGTTTTAAGTGTCATGCTCAGCAGACTACTTATCAGCATAGATGATGAGGGCAGGCAACTTAATTTCAAGCCTCTGCCAAAATTGCCAACCATTAAGGGGTGTGTAAGAGTGACTTGCATGTAATTTTTCCTTTTCCTTCTACTGAAGGCACTTATCTTCTTCCCAAAACTGTCCTCATCTCCTTTCAGCTGCCAGGGAAACCCAGCCAGCCAGAGTTAAACCTGCAAAGCAGGTTCAGTCTGAGGCTGCCTGCCTTATCAACACATTTAAATTGCCAACTTGCCTCCTGGGAGTTGGTTGGCTGCCCACCCCTTGTTCCGCCTCTGTTAAACGTTGGGGTCGGGCTTGGGATTTTAAAATGTTAACATCGTACCTGACCCCAAAGCACTCTTTTTGGGGGTTAAATTTCAACCCTACATGTTTGACTCTTAATACTTTCAGGGAAACTAGTGATGGACAAAAAATACTGGTCCACAACCTGAGAGCTAAAACTAATTAAAAATAAGATATAGGTTACAGTACAACTGAACCTGAAAACACCCATAACATTTATAATAAAAATGCAGTTTCACTTGTCCTCCAACCATTGATCAATATATTGCACATCATGCTGCATAAAACCATTTATCCTTCAGCTCATCAGGGGCAGTAACATGGGAATTCTGCTCGGATCTCCCATGTGTTGCTGACTTTAAGTCAGTTTTATGAAAGTAACTTTATATAAATATCTTTATGTGTTTCGGCCTGCATATTTTGTGTACATTTCTTTTTATGCTGTTGCTCTTCTGTCAGTATTTGAGTTCTTATTGTATTGCTACGGTTAGGTTTGCATCTTTTTATTTTTGTGGTCCTCTGCCTTGGTTTTGCTCTTGCAGTTCTCAGAGAATTGTTTTGTTTTGTAGTTTTCTGTCTGTGTGCTTTTGTTTTTTTATATATCTCTCTGTCTCTTTCTTTCATTGCAGTAGTGAGTTTATCTTTGGGGTGTTGTGGTTATGTAAAGTTGATGGGCTGGGAGATTGCAGTCAAGGTGGATTTGGGCTGTCGGAAAATCTTCTGTGGAGAACGAGATGTGGAGGTGTGACTGCAGCATAGAGCCAGTAAAGAGATCATTCAGCAAGGTTTAAAAACAAGGCGGAAAGCTGGGATCAACCCTTTCCACTTCATTATAATGCTGGTTAGGGGAGCACCGGAAAATCCGAGGGCAGTACAGGCAGGACGCTGCCAAATGGGTCTGTGTCCCATTTTCCTCTTCCATGTGCTTGGGGAACACTGATTCCCCAGATTAGGGAAAGGGACAAGCTAACGTAATAGCTGTAATGTGTCAAGGGTGCTCTTTCAATCAAATTCATTTCCAGTCTCTCAAAATATCATCCGATGCTCCTTCAGTTGCATTGCCTCTTGAGTCCTATGCCGTGCTCCACACTTAAGTTAATCATTAATAAAAGGTATTGGAAGGCAGTCACCCCCTAGGGAACTATATCCCACGAGGAGTCAGTACCTTGGAGAGAGAAGTGAATGGAAAGGGAGTGGTACGTGGGGAAAGATAAAATACATTTCCCAGTGTGTCTTCGTGAATCTCCTAATAGATCCAACAGCAGAAATTATTACCATTCAAAAAACCCAACCACAGAATTCCATACTTTGTTCAGAGCTGAGCATGATACAATCTACTTACTGGTTTTCAGAGTCACGGATGTTGTCCATTTAGTCTGCTGCATGATGCAATGAGTTGAGAGCCTGGGCTTATGAAATCTAATACTTGCAGATACTGATAGGAGAAGGTTAAGGTTTTATTTGAAAGACATCATTTTTGTCCAAGACTTGGCTTATAAATTCAGCAGTGTGCCTCCCATTTTTAGGGCACTACCTGGTCTGCTAAGTCCACAATATGGCAGGCAGAAAGTGGGTGCAAACGTCTGGCTGGATGTGTGCCGCCCACCATGTTGGGAAAGGAACAACGAATAGATATCCTTTACCCATGCCTGAAGCAGATGTTAGGGCCTTTTTATATGTAAATAAGGGACCTAGCACCTGTTTGAGATCTGCAATTCAAGATTGGTTTGCCCTGAGGCAGCCCATGCCAATGCTGGCTACAGTCAGGGAAACCAGGCCTTGGGATCGCCTACGATCTGTAACGGTGAGGATTTTTTCATTTACTTACCCGAATGTGGAGCCAGGAGGAGCAGGAGCTTCCTCTTCCAAGCCCTGATCCTCATCCTCAACCTCCTCTCTTGACCCTCTGGTCTGACACCACCAATCCCTGATCGACCTCCACAATCCCCTACCCTGCAATTCTGGACGCGAACTCAATCCTGGACCCCTGACTCTGATCTGACTACAGCCCTAGTCGCGGACCAAGTCCTGGCTCGATCCTCAGACCCACTTACCTGAGGGCCGCAGTGAGCAGCAGCCCAATCTTGAAGTCCGCTTTGACAGTGAGCTATGGTGCTTCGCCGGCTCCATTATAATGAGGGTCGAGTACCAATGTCAGGGGTGCCTCGGGCCTCAGCATTCAGGCACAGGGTAGCTACCCTGCGTCTACAAATAGACACGCCCAAATTTCTAGGCCTATGACATCGTAACAGGTCACTAATAAAATTACAATTGAAACTTCATGTTGTTCAGTTAGAATAGATGCACTGCTTATATTACTTTGACTAAACTCCATCGGGTTTCAATGTTATATTAAATGATAACAGCTCCTATCTGAATAGGAGCTCATTGTCTGTTGTGTATGCAATGACTCAATTGACTGAATACTGTAAACTCCGAACAGGTACAAACCTGGCTCTACTTTATTAGGGCCCAAAGTGATTACATTACAAGATGGCTGGCCTTTTATACCTGGGCCACATACACGTGCGCACAGCCCAATGACCTCTGACAGTGGCGCCACCTGGTGGCTAGTAAACCCAAGCATACAGACATGACAATATCCCCCTTTAAGATATTAGTAATGGTCTTTTTACAAATTGAGACAGTCCGGGACTTTCCGCTCCCAAGTTGAGCGTCTCAGTTCAACTCCAGCCTTGGGCGAGCATTCTGAGTCTGTTATTACTGGGGGCTGGGTAGCCGATCTGATGGGAATGGCAATGACCATGTCAGTGATTGAAAGTCCAGATTCATTGATGACAGCAGAGTCCTCTGATGACTGAGGGTAGGTTGGTTAGTCACTGATTGTGTCTTCCTCAGACTGTGCTGGTTCATCCGCGTGCCGCAGCTATATCTGATCAACATGTTTCCTGCATGTCTGCCCATTCTTGAGCTTAACAATAAACACTCCGTTACCCTCCTTGGCCGTAACAGTACTGGCGATCCATTTGGAACCTTAATCATAATTCAGTACATACACAGGATCATTGATAGAAATGTTGCGTGACACAGTAGCGCGATCATGATACCCTTGCTGACTTTGACATCTGTATTCAACACGATTATTCAAGTCAGGGTGGACAAGAGAGAGTCTGGTCTTGAGATCTCTCCTCATCAACAGTTCAGCAGGGGTGACCCCGGTAAGCGCATGAGGTCTTGTGTTGTAACTAAGCAATATGCTGACAAGCGAGTTTGCAGTGAACCTTGAGTTACTTGATGGTTTGGACTGCATGCTCTGCTTGTCCATTGAATGGTGTTGACCTCACGTATTTGATACCATCGAGTTTCATGAACTCTTGAAACTCCATACTAGTGAAGCAAGATCCATTGTTGCTTACAACGATGTCAGGCAGACCATGCATTGCAAACATGACATGAAGGCTCTCAATAGTAGCTGTGGATATGCTGGATGAAATGATTGTACACTCTATCCACTTGGAATAAGCATCCACCACAACTAAGAACATCTTTCCCAGGAAGGTACCTGCAAAGTCGATGTGGATCCTGGACCATGGTTTAGATGGCCACGACCACAGATTCAGCGGCCATTCCACCGGTACTTTACTAAGCTGCATGCAAGTGTTGCACTGATGCACACATGATTTCAGATCAGAGTCAATTCCAGGCCACCATACATCAGACCTGGCAATGGCTTTCATCATGACAATAGAGGGATGCATGCTATGTAGATCATGCACAAATTTCTCTCTGCCTTTCTTGGGCATAACAACACGATTACCCCACAGTATCATCATAGGCAGTCCCTCGGAATTGAGGAAGACTTGCTTCCACTCCCAAAGTGAGCTCTTTGGTGGCTGAACAGTCCAATACGAGAGCCACGGATCCTGTTACAGGAGGGACAAACATTCGTCGAGGGAAGTGGTGGGTGGGGCTGGTTTGCCGTGCACTCTTTCCGCTGCCTGCGCTTGACCTCTTCATGCTCTTTGCGTTGAGACTTGAAGAGCTCAACGCCCTCCCGAATGCACTTTCTCTACCTCGGGCAGTCTTTGGCCAGGATCTCCCAGGTGTCAGTGGTGATGTCGCACTTTACCAGGGAGGCTTTTAGGGTGTCCTTGTAACGTTTCCACTGCCCACCTTTGGCTCGTTTGTCATAAAGGAGCTCCGCATAAAGCATTTGCTTAGGGAGTCTCATATCTGGCATGCGAACTATGTGGCCTGCCCAGCGAAGCTGATCAAGTGTGGTCAGTGCTTCAATACTGGGGATGTTAACCTGGACAAGGACACTGATGTTGGTGCACCTGTCCTCCCAGGGGATTTGCAGGATCTTATGGAGTCATCATTGATGATATATCTCCAGCGACTTGAGGTGCCTTCTATACATCGTCCATGCCTCTGATCCATATAGGAGTGCAGGTATTACTACAGCCCTGTAGACCATGAGCTTGGTGGTAGATTTGAGGGCCTGGTCTTCAAACACTCCTTTTCTCAGACGGCCGAAGGCTGCACTGCTGCTCTGGAGGCGATGTTGAATCTCCGCATCAATGTCTGCCTTTGTTGATAAGAGGCTCCCGAGATATGAGAAATGGTCCACGTTGGTGAGGGCCGCGCCGTGAATCTTGGCGGGGACATGCTGGTGGAGGACTTTTGTCTTATGGATGTTAAGCATAAGGCCCATGCTTTCATATGCCTCAGTGAATACATTGACTATATCCTGGAGTTCAGCCTCAGAATGTGCGCAGCCACTGCTATCAGCCACTGGGAAAGTTGTCGCTAGAGTTCTCCTCAACCGTCTTCTCCCTGTGGCTGAGGAGCTCCTCCCGGAATCACAGTGCAGATTTCGTCCCCTACGGAGCACAACGGACATAGAAACATAGAAACATAGAAAATAGGTGCAGGAGTAGGCCATTCGGCCCTTCTAGCCTGCACCGCCATTCAATGAGTTCATGGCTGAACATTCAACTTCAGTACCCCATTCCTGCTTTCTCGCCATACCCCTTGATCCCCCTAGTAGTAAGGACCTCATCTAACTCCTTTTTGAATATATTTAGTGAATTGGCCTCAACAACTTTCTGTGGTAGAGAATTCCACAGGTTCACCACTCTCTGGGTGAAGAAGTTCCTCCGCATCTCAGTCCTAAATGGCTTACCCCTTATTCTTAGACTGTGACCTCTGGTTCTGGACTTCCCCAACATTGGGAACATTCTTCCTGCATCTAACCTGTCTAACCCCGTCAGTATTTTAAATGTTTCTATGAGGTCCCCTCTCATTCTTCTGAACTCCAGTGAATACAAGCCCAGTTGATCCAGTCTTTCTTGATAGGTCAGTCCCGCCATCCTGGGAATCAGTCTGGTGAACCTTCGCTGCACTCCCTCAATAGCAAGAATATCCTTCCTCAGGTTAGGAGACCAAAACTGTACACAATACTCCAGGTGTGGCCTCACCAATGCCCTGTACAACTGTAGCAACACCTCCCTGCCCCTGTACTCAAATCCCTTTGCTATGAAGGCCAACATGCCATTTGCTTTCTTAACCGCCTGCTGCACCTGCATGCCAACCTTCAATGACTAATGTACCATGACACCCAGGTCTCTTTGCACCTCCCCTTTTCCTAATCTGTCACCATTCAGATAATAGTCTGTCTCTCTGTTTTTACCACCAAAGTGGATAACCTCACATTTATCCACATTATATTTCATCTGCCATGCATTTGCCCACTCACCTAACCTATCCAAGTCACTCTGCAGCCTCACAGCATCCTCCTCGCAGCTCACACTGCCACCCAACTTAGTGTCATCCGCAAATTTGGAGATACTACATTTAATCCCCTCATCTAAATCATTAATGTACAGTGTAAACAGCTGGGGCCCCAGCACAGAACCTTGCGGTACCCCACTAGTCACTGCCTGCCATTCTGAAAAGTACCCATTTACTACTACTCTTTGCTTCCTGTCTTGACAACCAGTTCTCAATCCATGTCAGTACACTACCCCCAATCCCATGTGCTCTAACTTTGCACATCAATCTCTTGTGTGGGACCTTGTCGAACGCCTTCTGAAAGTCCAAATATACCACATCAACTGGTTCTCCCTTATCCACTCTACTGGAAACATCCTCAAAAAATTCCAGAAGATTTGTCAAGCATGATTTCCCTTTCACAAATCCATGCTGACTTGGACCTATCATGTCACCTCTTTCCAATTGCACTGCTATGACATCCTTAATAATTGATTCCATCATTTTACCCACTACCGATGTCAGGCTGACCGGTCTATAATTCCCTGTTTTCTCTCTCCCTCCTTTTTTAAAAAGTGGGGTTACATTGGCTACCCTCCACTCCATAGGAACTGATCCAGAGTCAATGGAATGTTGGAAAATGACTGTCAACGCATCCACTATTTCCAAGGCCACCTCCTTAAGTACTCTGGGATGCAGTCCATCAGGCCCTGGGGATTTATCGGCCTTCAATCCCATCAATTTCCCCAACACAATTTCCCGGCTAATAAGGATTTCCCTCAGTTCCTCCTCCTTACTAGACCCCCCGACCCCTTTTATAACCGGAAGGTTGTTCGTGTCCTCCTTCGTGAATACCGAACCAAAGTACTTGTTCAATTGGTCCGCCATTTCTTTGTTCCCCGTTATGACTTCCCGTTATGATCTTTGCAGCGTAACAGCTGCAGGAAAAATGCAGGGAGCAGCGCCAGTCCTTATACATGGCCTTTTTCGATCTTACAAAGGACTTTGACACTGTCAACCATGAGGGTCTATGGAGCATCCTCCTCCATTTCGGATGCCCCCAAAAGTTTGTCAACATCCTTCGCCTGCTTCACGATGACATGCAGGCCGTGATCCTTAGCAACAGATCCATTACAGACCCAATTCACGACTGGACCGTGATCAAACAGGGCTGCGTCATCGGTCCCACAGTGTACAATCTCATTGAATGGATAGTTCGTCTTTGCGACGGATGTAGGGTTTGGTCTCCTCACACATTTGCTTGGGTGTGGTAGACCAATCACCACTAAGGATACAACATTTCATAAATAATAATATCGGGTCCTGGCTGATCCAGGTCTTAAATTGTTGGGCCGTAACAGGGGTTCCTTCACTCTCAAAGGCATCCATGACTAACAGTAGGTCTGCCAGTTGTGGCATTTCCACCTCCGGTGTGGGCAATGGCACACGGCTCAATGCATCGGCACAATTCTCAGTGCCAGGTCTATGGCGAATGACGTAATCATAGGCAGATAATGTCAGCGCCCACCTCTGGATGTGGGACGATGCATTGGTATTGATACCTTTGTTTTCCGAAAACAATGAAATGAGTGGCTTATGATCTGTTTCCAGTTCAAACCGAAGACCAAACAGTTTTGATGCATCTTTTTAACCCCATACACACAGGCTAGTGCTTCTTTCTCTACCAGGCTCTTTCCGCCTTTGACAAACTTTTTGAAGCATATGCAACAGGTTATAATTTGCCCGACTCATTAGCTTGTTGGAACACGCAACCAACTCTATATGATGAAGCATCATAGGCCAATACTTGACGCTTACACGGATCATAATGTATCAGCAGCTTGTTAGAGCAAAGCAGATTAGTAGCTTTCTCAAAAGCTCTACTTTGAGATGCACCCCAAACCTAGTTGTCGCCTTTTCTTAGCAGCATGTGCAGTGGCTCTAATAAGGTGCTCAATCTAGGTAAGAAATTACCGAAGTAGTTGAGTAGACCAAGGAACGAATGCAGCCCTGTCAAATTCTGAGGCTTGGGTGTATTTTTGATGGCCTTGGTTTTCGAGTCCACAGGCCTGATACCGTCAGCAGCGATTTTCCTCCCCAGGAAATCGACATCCGGTGCCATGAAGACGCACAAGGAGCATTTCAGTCTGAGTCCCACTTTGTCCAGACAATGTAGAACCTCTTCCAGGTTGTTCACATGTTCGGTGGAGTCACGACCTGTGACCAGTATGTCATCTTGGAACACGATGGTTCTGGGAACGGACTTCAGTAGACTCTCCATGTTCCTCTGAAATATGGCTGCAGCCAAACGAATTCCAAAAGGGCACCAAGATAAACAGTCCTTTATAAGTGTTGGTGCACATCAGTTTCTTCAACGTGTCGACCATCTCCTGTGTCATGTAGGCTGACGTCAGATCCAGTTTTGTGAACGGCTTCCCCCCGGCTAGTGTTGCAAACAGGTCATCAGCCTTCAGTAATGGGTATTGATCCTGTTTTGAAACTCGGTTGATCGTAACTTTGTAATCTCCACAAATCCTGACAGTGCCATCACTTTTCAACACAGGAATAATACGGCTGGCCCATTTGTTAAATTCGATCGGTGATATGATCCCTTCACACTGGATTATGTCCAGTTTAATTTCGACCTTCTCCCTCATCATGTATGGAACTGCCTGAGCTTTATGATGGACGGGTCTTGCATCCGAGTCCACGTGGATCTGCACCTTGGCTCCCGTGAAATTGCCGATGCCTGGTTCAAACAACGAGGGGAACTTGCTCAGCACTTGAGCACATGGAGTATCATCCTCCGACGACAACGCTTTGATCTCGTTCCAGTTCTATTTGATTTTCTCTAACCAGTTCCTGACGAACAGCGTTGGACTGTTGCCTGGAACAATCCATAACGGTAAATCATGAACCGCACCATCATACGACACCTTGATTACTGCACTGACAATCACCGTTATGAGTTCTTTAGTGTACGTACGCAACTTGGCATTGACTGGATGGACTCAGCTTAGGCCTCACAGCCTTAGTATCCCACAGCCTGTCGAATGTCCTCTGGTTCATTACTGATTGACTCGCACCCTTGTCCAATTCCATCGATATCGGCACACCATTAAATTTTACATTAATCATTATCGGTTGGCTCTTTGTTAGGAACGAATACAGTCCATACACTTCCTCCTCTGGTATCTTGGATTGCATATCCAGATCCGCGCTAAACTGGTCATCATTCTCCACGTGGTGTGTCACAGCACGCTTGCTCAGTTGTGGACACATGTGCTGGAGGTGCCCCACTCGCGAACAGCCTTTACAGATATACTGTTTAAACCGACACTGAAGATGCTGATGATTTCCCCCACAACGCCAACACGGTGATATCGGATTCATTCTTGTTGGCGGACTTTCGCGTTTCGCGTACGCAGTCGGGTAGGCCCTGCCATATGCAGCTCTGCCAAACGACGATACTATCTTGTTTACAGTACTTGCCGAGTTCTGATTTTTCAATGATATCTGCTTTAAGCTTTTGTCCGTCATCATGCATGATTGGGCAATCGTGATGGCCTTGCTCAAATCCAGCATCTCCGCTGCCAGTAGCTTACACAGGATCACCTCGTGGTTGATGCCGATTACAAAGAAGTCCCGCAGCATGTCTGCCAATGCAGTTTCGAACTTACACGGTCCAGCTAGACGTCTTAGGTCGGGAACGAATTCCGATACATCCTGGCCCTCAGAATGAACATGCGTATAGAATCGATATCTTGAGATGATGATGCCTTCATCTGGTTTGAGATGGTCACGTACTAGAGCACCCAATGCTTCATAGTCCTTGTCCGTTGGACTTAAGGGCGAGAGGAGATTCTTTATGAGTCCATAAATTTTCGGACCGCAAACCGTGAGGAGGACCGCCTGGCGCCGAACTGCGTCTGCCTCTTTCTCCATTTTGTTGGCCACGTAGTACTGGTTCAAGTGGGCTACAAAGTCTGTCCAATCTTCTCCCTCCACGAATCGCTCCAGAATTCCAATTGTGCTAATTTTTGCATGCAAAGGTTCTTGTTACCTCGTCACCAAATGTTGTGTGTGCAATAACTCAATAGACTGAATACTGTAAACTCCGAACAGGTACAAACCTGGCTCTACTTTATTAGGGCCTAAAGTGATTACATTACAAGATGGCTGGCCTTTTATACCTGGGCCGCACACACGTGCGCAGAGCCCAATGACCTCCAACAGTGGAATCACCTGGTGGCTAGTAAATCCAAGCATACCTACATGACTTTGTCCATTGGCAAGTGATTTCCCCAGCTCTCAGAGAGGTGGTATAGAACACTTAGGCTGCAAAATCGGGGGTTGTAGCACCGGATTTGTTGAAAAAATGGTGGTCGCCTCACAGGAATGCAGGGAAGTGATTGATTGGTGAGTATTTCTCTCTTTCTTGGACATTAGTTTAAATTAAGAACTGGGATTAAAATTAAGAACTGGAAAAAAAATGTCAAAATATAATTAATTAAATACATCAGAGATGGCAGGGCAGGCGATGTGTTACTGCTGTTGCATGTGGGAGCTGGTGGACACCATTGAGGTCCATGATGACCCCATTTGCAGTAAGTGTCTGTAGCTTGAGGAACTTCGGCTCCGTGTTGATGAGTTGGAGTCCAAGCTTCAGACACTGCGACACATCAGGGAGGAGGAGAATACTGGACGCTGTCTTCCAGGAAGCAGTCACACCCCTTTGATAAATTAATTCAAATTCGGTCCATGGTCAGGGACAGGAGGGTGTGACTATGAGTGAGCAAGGTATGGGGATCCAGGAGATAGTGATGGAGGAGCCTCAGCGCTTGCTCTTGTCCAACAGGTTCGAGGCTCATACTCCCTGTGTGGATGAGGGCAGGGACTGCAGGAGCAAACTGACCACAGCACCATGGTACAGGCAGCCATTCAATTGGGGAGAGTAAAAAGAAACATAGTAGTAGGAGATAGAATCATTGGGGGATAGATACTGTTCTCTGCAGCCGAGAGCGTGAGTCCCGAAGGCTGTGTTGCCTGCCTCGTGCCAGGGTTAAGGACATCTCCTCTGGGCTGGAGAGGAACTTGGAGTGGGAGGAGGAAGATCCAGTTGTCGGGGTCCACATGGGTACCGATGACATAGATAGGACAACGAAAGAGGTTCTGCTGAGGGAGTATGAGCAGCTAGGAGCCAAATTAAAAAGCAGAACCACAAAGGTAATAATCTCTGGATTACTACCTGAACCATGAGAAATTTGCATAGCGTAAATAAGATCAGAAAGATGAACATGTGGCTCAAAGACTGGTGCGAGAGAAATGGGTTTCAATTCATGAGACACTGGCACCTGTACTGGGGTAAGAGGGAGCTGTTTCATTGGGACGGGCTCCACTTGAACCATGCTGAGACTAGTGTCCTGGTGAATCGAATAACTAGGGCTGTAGAGAGGACGTTAAAATAAATAGTGGGGGGAGGGTTCAGGTGAGCAGAAATTTAAAAAGTCAAAGAGGAAGGAGAAGGCAATAAAGCAGGGTAGCGGTGGGCGAAATAATAACCAGAGTGTGACAGGAAGGAACAGAATGTGTAAAAATAAGAGTGTATCAGAAAGTGGGATCAAAGCAGGGAAAAATGGTAAAAAGAAAAAATTAAAAGCTCTTTATCTGATGAGTTGACGGCATGAATAGATATAAATGGGTATGATCTGACAGCCTAACAGAAACGTGGTTGCAAGGTGACCAAGGCTGGGAATTGAATATTCAGGGTTATTTGACAATTGGTTTCTTCGAACAATACATTGCGGAACCAACCAGGGAGCAGGTTATCTTAGATCTGGTACTGTGTAATGAGACAGGATTAATAAATGATCCCATAGTAAAGGATCTTCTAGGAAAAAGTGATCATAGCATGGTTGAATTTCAATTTCAGTTAGAGGGTGAGAAAGTTGGATCTCAAACCAGTGTCCTGATCTTAAATAAAGGTGATTACGAAAGTATGAAGGCAGAGTTGGGTAAAGTGAACTGGGAAAATAGATTAAAGTGTAAGACGGTTGTTAAACAGTGGCAAACATTGAAGGAGATATATCATAAGTCTCAACAAAAATATATTCCAGTGAGAAGGAAAGACTTTGAGAGAAGGGAGAACCATCCGTGGTTAACTAAGGATGGTATCAAATTGAAAATAATGGCATACAAAGTTACCAAGATTAGTGGGAGGCCAGAGGATTGCAAAATTTTAAACCATCAGCAACGGATGACTCAAAAATTATAAAGAGAGGGAAGATAGAGTATGAGAGTAAACTAGCAAGACATATAAAAACAGATAACAAGAGATTCTACAGGTATATAAAAAGGAAGAGAGTAGCTAAAGTAAATGTTGGTCCCTTAGAGGATGAGACTGGGGAATTAATAATGGGGAACAGGGAAATGGCAGAGACTTTGAATAAATATTTTGTATCGATCTTCACGGTAGAAGATTTTAAAAACATCCCAATAATTGATAAACAAGCGACTATAGGGCAGGAGGAACTTAAAACAATCACTATCACTAATGAAAATGTACTCGGTAAAATAATGGGTCTAAAGGTGGACAAGTCCCCTGGACCTGATGGCCTGCATCCTAGGGTCTTAAAAGAAGTGGCTGCAGAGATAGTGGATACATTGGCTGCAATCTACTAAAATATCCTGGATTCTGGAGAGGTCCCAGCGGATTAGAAAGCCACAAATGTAACACACCACTTTAAAAAAAGAGGCAGACAGAAAGCAGGAAACTATAGACCAGTTAGCCTAACATCTGTCGTTGGGAAAATGCTGGAATCCATTATTAAGGAAGCAGTAGCAGGACATTTTGAAAAGCATAATACAGTCAAGCAGAGTCAGCATGGTTTTATAAAAGGAAAATCATGTTTGACAAATTTGCTGGAGTTCTTTGAGGGTGTAACGAGCAGGATGGATAAAGGGGAACCAGTGGGTGTGGTGTGTTTGGATTTCTAGAAGGTATTTGATAAGGTGCCACATAAAAGGTTACTGCACAAGATAAGAGCTCATGGGGCTGGGGGTAATCTATTAGCATGCATTGAGGATTGGCTAACAAACAGATAACAGAGTGTAGAGATAAATGGGTCATTTTCTGGTTGGCAAACAGTAACGAGTGGGGTGCCACAGGGATCGGTGCTGGGGCCTCAACTATTTACAAGGGACCGAGTGTAATGTAGCCAAGTTTGCTGATGATATAAAAATGGGTGGGAAAGCAAGTTGTGAGGAGGACACAAAAAATCTGCAAAGGGATATAGACAGGCTAAGTGAGTGGGCAAACATTTGGCGGGTGGAGTATAATGTGGGAAAGTGTAAGGTTATCCATTTTGTCAGGAAAAATAAAAAAGCCAATAATTATTTCAATGGAGAGAAACTACAAAATGCTGCAGTACAGAGGGACCTGGGGGTCCTTGTGCATGAAACACAAAAAGTTAGTATGTAGATACAATAAGTAATTGGGAATACAAATGGAATGTTGGCCTTTATTGCAAGGGGGATAGAGTATAAAAGCAGAGACGTCCTGCTACAACTGTACAGGGTATTGGTGAGGCCACACCTAGAATACTGCTACAGTTTTGGTGTCCTTATTTAAGGAAATATTGGAGGCAGTTCAGAGAAGGTTCACTCGGTTGATTCCAGAGATGAAGGGGTTGACTTATGAAGAAAAGATGAGCAGATTGGGCCTATACTCATTGGAGTTTAGAAGAGTGAGAGATGATCTTATTGAAACAAATAATATACTGAGGGGGCTCGACAAGGTAGATGCAAAGAAGATGACTCCACTCATAGGGGAACCTAGAACTAGGGGGCAGAGTTTTAGAATAAGGTGTCGCCCATTTAGAACTGAGATGAGGAGGAATTTCTTCTCTCAGAGGGTCATAAATCTGTCGAATTCTCTGTCCCAGAGAGCTGTGGAGGCTGGTTCACTGAATATATTTAAGATGGAGATCGACAGATTTTTGAGCGATAAGGGAGTGAACTGTTATGGGGAGCAGCAGGGAAGTGGAGCTGAGCCCAAGATCAGATCAGCCATGATCTTATTAAATGGTGGAGCAGGCTCGAGGGGCCAAATAGCCTACTCCTGCTCCTATTTCTTATGTTCTTATGTTAAGGCGACCAAGGTTGGGAACTAAATACTCCAGGTTATTTGACATTTTGTAAAGACAGGCAGAATGGAAAAGGGAGTGGGGTAGCCCTGATAATAAAGGATGACATAAGGGCAGTGGTAGATCTTGGCTCAGAAGATCAGGAAATAGAATCAGTATGGGTGAAGGTAAGGGGCAGAAAACACTGGTGGGAGTAGTTTATAGGCCCCCTAGCAATAATCAAGTATTAATCAAGAAATAACATGTGTTCATAATAAAGATAATGCAACAATTGTGGGGGACTTAAAATTTCATATAGACTGGGCAAATCAAATTGGCAAGGTAGTCTAGAAGATGAATTCATGGAATGCAATTGTGACTGTTTCTTAGAACAATACGCCAGAGAACCAACCAGGGAACAGGCTATTTTAGATCTTGCACTGTGCAATGAGACAAGATTAATTAGCAATCTCATAGTAAAGGAACCTCTGGGGAAGAGTGATCATAATAGAATTTCACTGTGTGTTTGAAATTAACATACTTAAGTCTGAAATTTGAGAATTAAACCTAAATAAAGCCAATTACATAAGTATGAGCTGCAATTTGGCTAACATAGATTGAGAATTTAGATTAAAAGATATGATGGTAGATAAGCAGTGGCAAACATTTAAAGAAATATTCAAAAATTCTCAGCGAGTATACATTCCATTGAGCAACCAAAACTCCATGAGAAAAGTGATCCATCTGTGGCTAACAAAAGGAGTTAAGGATAGTATAGTAAAAGAGGTTTATGATGTTGCGAAACTTAGTAGTGGGCCTGAAGATTGGGAAAGCTTTAGAAATCAGCAAAGGATGGCCAAAAAATTGATAAAAAGTGGGAAAATAGAATATATGAGATTAAACTAACAAGAAATATTTAAACAGATTGTAACAGCTTCTATAAGTATGTAAAAAGAGAGTAGCAAAAGTAGCAAAAGTGAAAGGAGAGATTATAATGGGGAATAGGAAATGGCAGAGACTTGTAACCAATATTTTATATCTGTCTTCACAGTAGAAGACACAAAAAGCATACCAAAAATAGTGGGGAATCTAGGGGCTAATAAGAGTGAGGAACTTAACGTAATTAAGATCAATAGAGAAAAAGTACTTCAGAAACTAATGGGACTAAAGCTGACAAATCCCTTGGACCTGATGGCTGACATCTTAGGGTGCTAAAAGAGGTGGCTGCAGCGATAGTGGATGCATTGGCTGTGATCTTCCAAAATTCCCTAGATTCTAGAATGGTCCCAGCAGATTGGACAGTAGCAAATGTAACATCGGTATTCAAGAAAGGGGGAGAGAGAAAACAGGGCCAGTTAGCCTGACATCAGTTGTCGGGAAAATGCTGGAATCTATTGCTAAGGAAGTGGTAACAGGGCACTTAGAAAATCATATCGGGCCGAAAATTCCGGCCTCACCGGGTCCACACGAAGTGCGCATGGATCCGGCGAGGCCTCGCAAAAGCCGCTTTTTGGGGTGTGATGCGCATGTGGCAAAAAACAGCTTTTTCGATTTGTCAAGATTTCTCTTGATAGATCCTACGCATCCCCGGGAGAAGGACATTCGTGCGGGAGAGGTTGGGACTCATACCCAGCGAATATCCTTCAAAATTTTACGCTTGGTAAAAGCAGATGCATAGCTTACTTTTACCAGCGTAACAGTTTTAAAACATATAAAAATTCAATTTAAGCACCCATTTATATCTTAAAAACCTTGTCCATTAAGGTAAATTTATTTTTAATACTATTAAAACACATTAAAAAAAAATCCAAAAAATATATATATTTTCTAAAACATTTAATTACATTTAATTTCAATTAATTTTAAATATGTGAGGTGTTTTATTTATTATGTTGTGTTTCAGTGTTTTAGGGTTTTTCTTCCTCATTGATAGTAATGGGAACTTGTACAAACGGAGTCCCCATTTTTATCAATGAGAATTCTCATAGTAATTGGTGGTCCAAGCCCACATGACTCCAGCATGTACATACGTATATCGAAGTCATCTTACCATGCGTTGCACAAGAAATCGAGGCCTCCGACTGGGATCTTATGTCCTTCTGGGACCACCAGGTACTTTTGTAGATTTTTTTTGAGTCGGAGGCGTTCGTACGAAGGAAGCCTCCGACCGCAATATTCCCCCCATTATGATTAGGCAGAGTCAACATGGTTTTATGAAAAGGAAATCGCGTTTGACAAATTTAAGAGTTTTTTGAGGCTGTGACTAGCAGGGTAGATAAAGGGGAACTAGTGGATGTAGTATATTTGGATTTCCAAAAGGCATTTGATTTGCCACATAAAAGGTTGTTACGCAAGATAAAGGTTCATGGGGTTGGGGTTAATATATTAACATGGATAGAGGATTGGTTTATGGACAGAAAACAAAGTGGCAGAATTTCCAATGAACCGGGTCCGTATGAAGTTTCTACAGACCCGGGAAGGCCAGATCGGAAAAGCCAGATCGGGAGCGAGGATGCCAGATTGGGAGTGAGGACATTTGTACGGGCAAGATTGGGCTATTTACATAAGAACATAAGAATTAGGAACAGGAGTAGGTCATCTAGCCCCTCAAGCCTGCTCCGCCATTCAAAAAGTTCATGGCTGATCTGGCCATGGACTCAGCTCCACTTACCCGCCCGCTCCCCATAACCCTTAATTCCCTTATTGGTTAAAAATCTATCTATCTGTGATTTGAATACATTCAATGAGCTAGCCTCAACTGCTTCCTTGGGCAGAGAATTCCACAGATTCACAACCCTCTGGGAGAAGAAATTCCTTCTCAACTCGGTTTTAAATTGGCTCCCCCGTATTTTGAGGCTGTGCCCCCTAGCTCTAGTCTCCCCGACCAGTGGAAACAACCTCTCTGCCTCTATCTTGTCTATCCCTTTCAATATTTTAAATGTTTCTATAAGATCACCCCTCATCCTTCTGAACTCCAACTAGTAAAGACCCAGTCTACTCAATCTATCATCATAAGGTAACCCCCTCATCTCCAGAATCAGCCTAGTGAATCGTCTCTGTACCCCCTCCAAGGCTAGTATATCCTTCCTTAAGTAAGGTGACTAAAACTGCACGCAGTACTCCAGGTGCGGCCTCACCAATACCCTGTACAGTTGCAGCAGGACCTCCCTGCTTTTGTACTCCATCCCTCTCGCAATGAAGGCCAACATTCCATTCGCATCCCTGATTACCTGCTGCACCTGCAAACTAACTTTTTGGGATTCATGCACAATGACCCCCAGGTCCCTCTGCACCGCAGCATGTTGTAATTTCTCCCCATTCAAATAATATTCCCTTTTACTGTTTTTTTTCCCAAGGTGGATGACGTCACATTTTCCGACATTGTATTCCACCTGCCAAACCTTAGCCCATTCGCTTAACCTATCTAAATCTCTTTGCAGCCTCTCTGTGTCCTCTACACAACCCGCTTTCCCATTAATCTTTGTGTTATCTGCAAATGTTGTTACACTACACTCTGTCCCCTCTTCCAGGTCATCTATTGTAAACAGCTCTGTTCCCAGCATCGATCCCTGTGGCACACCACTAACCACCGATTTCCAACCTGAAAAGGACCCATTTATCCCGACTCTCTGCTTTCTGTTAGCCAGCTAATTCTCTATCGATGCCTTGAAGGAACTCTGCATAGAGCAATTGCTTAGGGAGCCTTGTGTCTGGCATGCGAACTATGTGGCCTAGCCAGTGAAGCTGATCGAATGTGGTCAGTGCTTCAACGCTGGAAATGTTATACCCACATCTTGCCCAGCAAATGTACTCAAAAATCTTGCGCCTGAAAAAGCAGGCACATAGCCTACTTTTACAGGTGCAAGTGTTTTAAAACACACAAAAAGAATTGTAAAATAAAATTAAAAACACATAGTTTATTGTTTAAAACCCTCCCCACTATGGTAAGTTTATTGTTAACCATAATTAAAAAAACTTTTTTAAAAATCGGGAAAATACTTTCTTTTTATAAGACATAATAACTTTAATTTCAATTAATTTTAAATATGTGTGGTCTGTTTTTTATTTTTTATGATTTTGTATGATTGCTTTTGTTCCCATTAATAGCACGGAGAACTCATAGTTACGCGAGTCTCAGTGCTATTAATGGGAACCTGTGAAATACTTACCTGATTGGCTGAGCAGTCACACATGACTGCATCTTACGCGTTGGGACCCTCTGCAAGGGAGCGCGCTTTGCAGCGCGGGAGGAGAAGGCCTCCCCATCAGAATTCGTAAAAAATATCAGCGAGGTGGTAATTGCCCGCGGGAAGACCCCCAGAGGAATTTCTGGGCCAATGAGTAGGGATAAACGGGTCATATTCATGTTGGCAAGCTGTAACTAGTGGGGTGCCGCAAGGATCAGTGTTTGGGCCTCAGCTATTTACAGTTTATATTAATAACTTAGATGAAGGGACCAAGTACAACGTATCTAAGTTTGCTAATGATGATACAAAGCTCGGTGGGAAAGTAAGCTATGAGGAGGAGACAAAGAGCCTGCAAAGAGATATAAACAGGTTAAATGAGTGGGCAATAAGATGGCAGATGGCATATAATGTGGAGAAATGTGAGGTTATTCACTTTGGTAGGAGGAGTAGAAAAACAAAACAAGAGGGGGTGCCAGGCTGTTTGTTGGCTGTCCGAACCCACGGCCATAATTGTCGGACCCTCTCTTGGGTCGCTGGCCTGGCCAAAACCCTCCCTGGTGGCCCAGTGTTTGCCACTAAAGTGGCTGCAGATTTCGCAGCAGCTATCCCATTTAAATGAAGGGGAGAGACGTTGTGATGCGCCAGTGCCATCATCATAGGCAGTCCCTCGCAATCTAGGAAGACTTGCTTCCACTCCGCAGGTGAGTTCTTTGGTGGCTGAACAGTCCAATGCAAGAGCCACAGACCCTGTCACAGGTGGGATAGACATTCGTTGGGGGAAAGGGGGGGTTGGACTGATTTGCTGCATGCTCCTTCCGCTGCCTGCGCCTGACCTCTTCACGCTTGCGGCGTTGAGATTCGAAGAGTTCAACGCCCTCCCCGATGCACTTTCTCCACGAGGGCGGTCTTCGGCCAGGGACTCCCAGGCGTCAGTGGTGATGTCGCACTTTATCAGGGAGTGTCCTTGTAACATTTTGAGGGTGTCCTTGTAACATTTCTGCTGCCCACATTTGGGTCGTTTGCCTTGAAGGAGCTCCGCATAGAGCAATTGCTTAGGAAGCCTTGTGTCTGGCATGCGAACTATGTGGCCTAGCCAGCGAAGCTGATCGAGTGTGGTCAGTGCTTCAACGCTGGGAATGTTAGCCTGGGATGAGGACACTGATGTTGGTGCGCCTGTCCTCCCAGGGGATTTGCAGGACCTTGCGGAGACATCGTTGGTAACTTGAGGTGTCTTCTGAACATCGTCCATGCCTCTGATCCATACAGGAGGGCAGGTATTATTACAGCCCTAACCTTGGTGGTAGATTTTAGGGCCTGGTCTTTGAACACTCTTTTCCTCAGGCGGCCAAAGGCTGCACTGGCGCACTGGAGGCGATGTTGAAACTCTGCATCACTGTCTGCCTTTATTTATAAAAGGCTCCCGAGATATGGGAAGTGGTCCACGTTGTCGAAGGCCGCGCCGTGGGAGGCAGTGCTGTGCAACAGGCTGGTGGAGGACCTTTGTCTTACGGATGTTAAGCGTAAGGCCCATGCTTTCATATGCCTCGGTGAATACATCGACTATATCCTGGAGTTCAGCCTCAGAATGTGCGCAGATGCAGGCGTCGTCCGCGTACTGCAGCTCAACGACAGAGGTTGGGGTGATCAGGGACATGGCTTGGAGGCGGCGTAGGTTAAACAGCTTCCCACTGGTTCTGTAGTTTAGTTCCACTCCAGCGGGGAGCTTGTTGACTATGAGGTGGAGCATGGCAGCGAGGAAGATTGAGATGACTGACAACCTCGGATACTCCACCCCGCCCCTACTTCCACCTCGCTAGTGATGGCCACTCCGCCTGCCCCCACTTCCGCCTCCATGATGAGGCCACTTCTGCCCTGCTTGAAAAAAAAAACCCAAATTGCAGAATTTCGACGGTTAGGCCGGCCCAATGCATGGGACGGCCAGAACACATTGAAACCAGTGGGTGCACCTCATTTCGGGCAGCGGGCAATATCGGCCCCAGGAAGTCTTGCTACAATTGCACCAGGGCTTTGGTGACACCACACCTGGAGTGCTCTACATAGTTTTGGTCTCCTTATTGGAGGAAAAACATACTTGCCTTCGGGGTGGTGCAATGAAGGTCATTTCAATGAAGGTTGATTCCTGGGATGAGCGGGTTGTCCTATGAGGAGAGATTGAGTAGATTGGGCCTATACTCTGGAGTTTAGAAGAATGAGAGGTGATCACATTGAAACAATTAAGATTCTGAGGGGGATTGACAGAGTAAATGCTGAGAGGTTGTTTCCCCCTGGCTTAGGATAAGGGGTCAGCCATTTAAGACTGAGATGAGGAGGAATTGCTTCACTCAGGGTGTTGTGAATCTTTGGAATTTTCTACCCTGTGGATGGTAAATTTTTGAGTATATTCAAAGCGGAGATAGATTTTTGGACTCTAAGGGAATCAAGGGATATGGGGAATCGAGCAGGAAAGTGGCGTTGAGGTTGAAGATCAGCCACAATTTTATTGAATAGTAGAGCAGGTTCGAGGGGCCATATGGCCTACTCCTGCTTCTAATTCTTATGTTCTTGTGACACATGGCAGTGAAGGCCTTGGTGATCTGATCCCGCATCCTTCTTTCTGGAAGGCTTTCTGGTTTCCTGTGGGTAGAAGACCTCTCCTCCAGTGTTGACCCCCTGCACAAAGCTGGAGTGCTGCGACCGAGACTCTGGATGCCCAATGTAGCAATGCAGGATGTTTTATTACTTTTGCTGTATGATTGTTTGTGCTTAAATTATACAAAGTTGGACTCACAAATTGGAGGTATGATGTTGAAATTTTCAGATGATACCAAATTGAGGGTGTATAGATAATGTTGTGAAAGGCTGCACTAAAAATACTTGAAGACATAAACAGGCTTGCAGAGTGGGTGGATAAATGAGAAATAAAATTCAATGTCGCAAAGTGTGAGGAGGTTCATTTTGGCAAGAGGAATAAGAAGGCCAATTGTTCCTTGGAAGGCAAGAAACTAAATGCAGTAGAGGGTCAAAGAGTTCTTGGAATACAGATACATAAGTCACTAAAGGTAGCAACGCAAATTGAAAAGATCTTCTAGAGTGCAAACAAAGTACCGTGGTTCATTTCTAGAGGAATAGAATACAAAAGCAGGGAGATAATGTTGAATTTATATAGAACCTTGGTTAAACCAGTGTGTGCAATTCGGGTCTCCACACAACAAAAAGGAGTAGGTGCAGAAAAAAATTACAAGAATGTTACCAAAATTGAGAGGATGCAACTATCAGGATAGATTGAGCAAGCTGGGACTCTCTTTTCTGTAAAAGACAAGATTAAGAAGAGACCTGAAAGAGGTCTTTAACATTTTGAAGGGGTTTGATAGTGTGGATATGGAGAAAGTATTTCCCATCCCTAATTCCCCTTTGAGAAGGTGGTGGTGAGCTGTGTTCTTGAACTGCTGCAACTGTGGTGACAGTACTCCGACAGTGATGCTCGGAAGCGAATTCTAAGATTTCGACACAGCGACAATGAAGGAACGGCAATATATTTCCAAGTCAGGATGGTGTGTGACTTGGAGGGGAATTTGGAGGTGGTGGTATTCCCAAGTGCTTGCTGCCCTTGTTCTTCTAGATGGTAGAGGTCGTGGGTTTGGGAGGTGCGGTTGAAGAAACCTTGGTGAGTTGCTGCAGTGCATTTTGTAGATGGTACACAGTGCAGCCAGGGTACGCTGATGGTGGAAGGAGTGAATGTTTAAAGTGGTGGTTGGGGTGCCAATCAAGCGAGCTGCTTTGTCCTGGATGGTGTTGAGCTTCTTGAATGGTGTTGGAGTTGCCCTCATCCAGACAAGTGGAGTGTATTCCACACTCCTGACTTGTGTCTTGTAGGTAGGGGAAAGGTTTGGGAAGTCAGGAGGTGAGTCATTTGCTGCAGAATACCCAGCCTCTGACCTGCTCTTGTAGCCACAGTATTTATGTGGCTGGTGCAGCTGAGTTTTTGGACAATAGTGACTCCCAGGATGTTGATGGTAGGCCATTCGACGATGGTAATACCATTGAATGTCAAGTCCGCTTCCCTCCGTCTTGAGGTAGAAAAGATAGGGGGCCATACCAGGATGGAATGACCAGGGTGGAAGAGGATAAAAGTTTTGCTGAAAACAAGGGTATCAAAGGTGGAGATGAAAGAGTGGTTGAGCAAATTGAAGGTTGCAGAAGTATTACGGGAAATGGAGGACCGAAGGCTAGGTTTGAAAGTGCAGTTGTCAGTGACTTGGGGGAAGAGTATTTTTCCAGGGGCAATCACAGAAAAAAGTGGGGTTGGAAAAGACTTAGGTCTATGGATGATTAGGGATGCAAGGAAGTGGTCAGAGATGGTCTTGTCAATGATCGAGACCAGGGGAGAAGAGAGGCCACGAGAAAGTGGAGGAAGCTGGATGAATAAAGGTAGGAGAATTTAAATGGAAGGAGAGGGTTAGTGAGGACAGGAGGGCATTGAATTCTAAGATGTAAGGATGTGGGGAGCTGAGATGTAGATCACCAAGAATGAGGAGTCACTTAATGCCGAAGGAGCAAAGGAGAGAAGATATCTCAAGAAGAAACGTGGGGTGGGCTTGTGGGAGCAGTCGACAATGAAGATTTTAAGGAAGCGTCTAGAGGGTTGGGATAAGGCGAGGTGTTTGTAGGAGAAGATACTAGAGGAGAAGGGGAACAAATCTGAATCTAACATTTGGTGCTTCCAGTCACCTTTAGAAAGATAAACTATTTTGTGATGTCTTATATTCCTCTTCATTCAGTTTTCTCTAGCTATTCCCAGAACAAGTGCCCTTCAGTTTTTGTACAGCCTTAATTAATTAGTATATCTTTAACTTCCAATGAATGAAATGGCTAAGCTATATGAAGGAAGGCTTGCACGAGTGTAAAATATTCAATGAAAATCATCTTACTGGAATCCAACTGTAACAATAATGAGTCTTGTAATAGCCAACTTTTTAATAAATCTGTATGTACTACGAGGCTTGATAAATGATGTCAGAGGAATTCCAAATAGGCAGCAAGAAATAGAACTCAAGCTTATTAGAAGAAACTTTTCTTTTACAGAACATAAAGCTGTAATTGTCCTTTTTGAAAAGTAAAGAAATAAAGTAACCACCACTCGAGATACAGCTGGAAAGCTTTAAAACCACAACCTGACGACACTTAATCCAATTTTAAAGCAGTTGCGCATTAGAGACTCACAAGCCTCAGCACAAAGATAAAAAAGAATATCATAGCAACATGTTATATTTTTCTCCAAACCCCTTGTTGGGCTGAAAACACTGCTTTTATCCCCAAATAAAAGGATTTACAGGAGTCCATTCTGGATCGTAATGGGCAAAAATAGAATAGTCAGTCTTTTAAAAGACAGACTCTCTCCCTGTCCTGTTCTTTTAACTTCCATCTGATTAATCCTTTGAGATATTATACTGGGATGAAGCAGAAAATTATTTTAGTTTAAACGGAGTATTTATCCAGATTGTGTTTCTTTTTGGGGGAGGGTGGGGGGTGGGAGTGGGGGAGACAGGGGGTGGGGGGTGGCGCAGAGGGGACAAGAGGGTGGTCACAGAGCAGTCAAGATTTAGCAAAAGCAAAAATCTATCCTGAAAGACACTGCTGGTTTCGGGAAAAGAACCAATCATTTCACTGCAAATGATCCTGGCCTCAGATGCAGCAAAAATGTCATCACGTTGACAGATACTTTCAGAACAGGGTGAACTGTTGCCCTTGAATTGGCCATAATTGTAAGGTAAAGCCTGTACAAAGGAAAGGTGAAAGTAGGGACTTCATAAATTCAGGCCCCTCTCAATCCCTCTCCTGTATCAAGAAAGAAAGTAAACAAAAACAGTTGACTCATATTAACACAAAAACCATTCAAACCAGGTTGGGATATTTATGGGGAGGATTTGAATACAGCCCACCACTAAACCAGTGGGGAACTAAGACATCTGCTGCCTTTCCCCACCCTCAAACATATGCTAAACTATCAAAAATGTTTTATCGGCAATAAACCAGCAAGGAATTCAAAATCCTCCCACACACATTACAACAATCAGAGAACTTGAATACAGATTCATTTTTAGAAAGGACAATAAAACATTCTTGAACTCAATGTGCTGGATTTCCTCAGGGATTCCACCAGTCACCTGCTGTAACTCCAGCAGGAAAACACTGGATCCCTCCCTAAAATGGCAGAGACTTGGTTGTGTCAGATATCTTCCATTTCCTGGTGTTTCTGATTTGGCTTGTAAGGGGCGAGACCTCCATCCACCTCCTGCAAAGCAAATATCACCAAGGTGGGGGAGCCAGAAGTAGTGACTCCTTAAGGTGAAATTCCTACTCCAGGACCTGATGTTATCTGTGGAGGCTGGTACACCCATGAGATGAGGCTTTTACATGGGCTGATGTCGAACCCAACTGGTGTAGGGAGCTCTGGTGTAGGGAGTCCCTGCTCCTAAATCCACTTCCTTGGCATCATTTGCCTTGTAAGGTGTGAGCAGATATTCTGCCCCATAAGGCAAATTGGAAACTCTCAGAACAACTCTTAGAACTCTCAGAACATCCAAGGAACTTCAGCCCCAATATCTTCGGTGGACCTTGTTCAATTTGTCTAGATACCCTAGAACAGATCATGAAAACATTTCTTCAATCTATTTGAATGATTTTTGTGGGGAGGAATAGGCACTGCATGTTCCATAGTGAATGGAAGATCTTTAGACAGCATAACATGTTGTTTAATTATACTAAGTATGGAGTGTTGCTTATTCTCCCATCGTTTTTAAATATCATCCAAGTTCCAGTGTCTCAACAAGAGCTATTCATAACTAATGCTATAATAGGGCTGGAACCAGAAAACATAATTACAGTGTGGCATTCACAAACAATGGCAATTTCCTAAACTGATGTCATGACCCATTACCAGTCTCTTCTGTGGTTGCAGTCTGTCAGGCGATGACCTATAAAAGTAAAAGATTGCTGGAATGATAGATTCCTGATCAAATCCAATAAAATTAGCCTTAAAGTCATAAAAGTCGACTGTAAACAGGGAGGAATGTTTGAAGGATTGACTAATATTGGAGCTTAGGCTTACTCATATTTAGCCATTCCGGTTTCTAATGCTGCTTTCTTTGTTTGCACAGCTAATTATTAAAGGCAGTGCGATTCTATTGGAGAGGCAAGGTAATAGTTTGGTAGTGTTATAAATGTCTAAACATACAATGACAGGTTGACAGATTGCTAATGTAGAATTATCAGCAAATATGCAAGTGGGTTGTGACTTTTTATGGTAAGTATGTACTGGAACATTTATAAAAATGAATTCTTATATTTCAAAACCGTGGCACTCAGCTTAACTCTGTTTTCCCTTCCTCTTACAATCTATAACCTTTCAAACAAGGGTTTGGCGTCAACTAGCTAGTTTTTCTTCCTTTATCTTGTCTTCTTTCCTACTCTTTTCATCTGAATAATAATTTTAAAAAGGCTTTCCCGCAATGCTTTATACCTCTAGCTGTATTACCCTTTTACCCATGTCACACTCAGTAAGTTTGATCTATAAAGACAAAATAAATTCAAAAGCTAACATTCTTTTTTGAAAAGATTTCTCAACGTCATTTTATTTTAAAAATGACAACAACTTTTTGGCAGCAAGTTTAAAGCAGTAAATTCAACCACTGAATCCCGCTGAGATTCACAAGCTGCTCTCGTGGTGCATGCCATCACCTGAACCTCTCGATTAAATTAGTCCCTTGTAACTCAATGCCAGTCATCTATTATCTTATATTTATATTAACCCAGTGTTACTGTATCAGAAATAACCAGAAACATATGACTCATTTCCCATCACAAGTGGTATGTCACGAATACCTGATATATGTCCTTTTTGTTACAAAGGAGTAGGTCATTTTGACAAGTTCCACTTAGAGACTGCAGCAACTATTTTCAAATAAAAACACAACTAATTCACTCACCTAACTTATCTTTTTGGGAACATTCTCAACGTGAACTCAGATGTTGACTAGGTTTAACCAAGTCTCATTAACATTTAAATTGCATCTCATTCATTAAGCATAACATGTATTGGATATCAACTGACACTCCCGCCAGTGCATATCTCAGGGCAGCAGGTTTTTAGGCATTTCAACTAGGGGCTGGCAGAAACCTAATTTGAATCCTTACACGAAAAGCCACGGCAGTGTCCTTGGCCCAACCATCTTCAGCTGCTTCGTCAATGATCTTCCCTCCATCATAAGGATGTTCGCTGATGATTGCACAGTGTTCAGTTTCATTCGCAACTCCAGATAATGAAGCAATCCATGCCCACATGCAGCAAGACCTGGATGACATTCAGACTTGATAAGTGGCCACACAAGTGGCAGGCAATGACAACAAGAGAGAGTCTAACCACCTCCCCATGACATTCAACAGCATTACCATCGCCGAATCCCCCACCATCAACATCCTGAGTGTCACCATTGACCCGAAACTTAACTGGACCAGCCACATAAATACTGTGGCAACAAGTGCAGGTCAGAGGCTGGTTATTCTGCAGTGATTGATTCACCTCCTGATTCCTCAAAGTCTTTCCACCATCTACAAGGCACAAGTCAGGAGTGTGATGGAATACTCTCCACTTGCCTGGTTGAGTGCAGCTCCAACAGCACTCAAGAAGCTCAAAACCATCCAGGACAAAGCAGCCTGCTTGATTGGCACTCCATCCACCACCTTAAACATTCCCTCCCTCCATCACTGGCACACTTTGGCTGCAGTGTGCACTATCTACAAGATGCTCTGCAGCAACTCATCAAGGTTTCTTTGACTGCACCTCCCAAACCTGCAAACTCAACCACCTAGAAGGACAAGGGCAGCAGGTGTATGGGAACAGCATCACCTCCAAGTTACACTCCAAGTCACACACCATCCTCATTTGGAAATATGTCGCCATTCCTTCATCATCGCTAGTTCAAAATCCTGAACTCCCTCCCGAACAGCAGTATGGGAGTACCTTCACCACACGGACTGCAGTGGTTCAAGAAGGCTCACCTCCACCTTCTCAAGGGCAATTACGGATGGGCAATAAATGCTGGCCTTGCCAGTGATGCTAACATCCCATGAACGAATAAAAAAACATTTCAAAACGGATTCTCACATATTGATGAACTTTCAGATATGCTCCTGAATATAAGTTCCTGAAACAACCCATTTCAGAAATTCAGCTGGATCTCCACTGTGTTGCCTGACTGCAGCAGACACTATAGTGGCTTTCTCAATGCCCTTTATTTTCTTGGTTTTTAATCACACTGACATATTAGCACAATCACTTTGCTGATCGCCTAATTGCAGAGACCTGTTTTTACAGACTACATAAAGTATACTTGGCAAGCATTTTATCAATGATAATGTTCCTCTAAACTTTCATCGGAAGGTGATATTATTATCTGTTATCTTATTAAACAGAATGTCTTCTGCAGCTTAGCTGTGTTCCTGAAAAATATTTCTACTTCACCCGAGGTGAGATTCTTCCTTACCTAAAATCTAATGTTGTTATTCCACGCACACCTGAAATGTATGTGCTAAATGTTAAATCAGCTTTATTTATTATTTTGTTACATAGAGAATGGTGTACTTTCATATTGAAGCACTCTGTGTTTAGTAAACCAGGTACTTACTGACTCGACAATACCATTTAATCTTGTCTACATTGCATGAGTGGATGAACATTGCCACATAATCATTGCTGGGGAGCAGGCAGGGGGAATTTCCGTGGGGATTCTTCTGCTTGTCTACCATTGACACCCTTATTTCTCGGGATCTGCTGAAGTTCCGGGGGGACAAGCTGGACATCCTCATGGAAATCCAGCCACATTGAATCATTGGATACTCCCACAAGTAGAAACATTGGGGTGGAAGGGGTGGAAACTGCGGTCGGAGGCGTGCCGTGGGCAAGCACCTGCAAACCGCAAGAAAACTCCGCGCCTACCTGATTGCTCTAGACCTTCGAACACTTGCGCTCCTGGGCCTGCGGGTGTATGCTAACGTAAAGGCCCACATATCACAGGGCACCCCCGGGGTCACGTGAGCCAGCCTAACGAATGACTAAGTGGGATTCCCATTTGCTTATGGGGATTCCATTTACATACGGAATCCCCGTAAGCATACTACGAATCCCTTAAAAAATCCATTTTCACAACACTGAAATATAAATAAATCATCACAGGTTCAAAATTAATTAAAATACCATTTAATTTAAACATTTGAAATAAAAATTTAATTTTTTGAAAAATAGATTTCAACATTTTTAAACGGGACAAAAATAACCGAAACTAATTTTAAATGTAAGAGAATGTTTAAATGATTTAATTTTTTAAATTTATTTAAGCCCTTACGATAAGAACGCCTTATGCATGCTTTTACCAGTTGTAAGGGTTTGGTGGATATTCGCTGGGCAGTAGTTGGGCAAATAGGCAAACTGCGCCAGCGAATGTCAATTTCCTGTTGATTCGTACGATCAGTCAAGCAGAAACTTGACAGATTGCAAGTTTTGGGTTTTCGCGCATGCGCATTGCATGCAAAAACCTGGAACTTGCAGGGCACTTACTGTCATAGGCCCCATAAAATCCAGCCATGCATTCCACATCTACCCTGTCCAACCAAGTCACTTCAAAGGGCTAGAAATTCGGTTCACAGCAAAATTACCATTATCGCTTCGCTATCACTATTAGGCCGGAAATTCAACCTTTATTTTGCATAGCGGTAAAAATTGGCATTGCATGAGGATTCACGACTCAAACCGCGATCCTCGCCAACTTTAGTCTGAGGCCGATACTGCTGCAAGTTGGGCCTTGGGAGGGTGGAAATGCACCTAAAAATAAATTGGAAACATTTTTTTTAATTCACAAAACATTTACAAGACACTTATCTGTCGAATCGCTGAAAAAGAATTAAAAAATAAAAACTTTAACTTATCTTTTTGCAGGTCTTCATACTTACCGCAGCTGGCTGGGCTGTTACGACAGGTCTTTCGCTGTCAGTATTCTGAGCGCAGAATACGGGTGCGGAGAGAGCCAAAAATATTTGACGAAAGCGCTATTTCGGGTCTTGGACGATGGCGCTCCTCTCTCCAGCGGTACGTGGAAAGCGCCACTGCAAAACGTCACCAAATTTCCCGCCGCCGAGTTTTCACTAAATATGATGTAATATCGTCAAAAAAACGGTCGAAATGTCACCGAATTTCTAGCCCAAAGTCTTCTATTTTCTACCTGTCCAATCTCTCCGATACCTGTAATCTCTCTTTTCTGGTACCATCTTTATAAACCTTTTTTGCACTTTTTTTGGTGCTTTTATATCCTTTTTATAGTATGGAGACAAGAACTGTGCTATAGGTAGATGTTTATTAAGCTTTTGTACATATAGCTGTAAGTTCACATATATTTTAATGAAATCGTTGTATGATTAAGGGAATATTCACATACATAATGAGATTATTGTATATTTAGGAGTACATTTTGTGAGAGATTCCCAGACATTGTTTGTAGAGTCACTGTGCTTCCTGACTGCATTTTGCCTATGGGACTAATGCATTGCTACATTAGGCTGCTTACACTAGGAGCAATGTAGTTCAGGGGACTGAGGCAGTTTGTTTGGCCCTGCATTCTGGGGTTGGTTAGGGTCCAGTTGATGGTCCTGATGATGATAATGGAGTGTCAGCCGTGGTTGCACCCTCGCTTTGGAGTCAGAAAGTTGTGGGTTCAAATCCTACTCCAGACATGTGTGTAAAAAATCTAGACTGACACTCAGTGAAGTGCTGAGGGAGCACTGCACTGTTGGAGGTGCTGTCTTTCAGATGATACGTTAAACCGAGGTCCCAATTGCTCTCTCAGGTAGATGTATAGGATCCCATGGTATTATTTTGAAGAAGAGCAGGGGAGTTATCCACAGTGTTCTGGTCAATACTTATCCTTCAATCAACATCACTGAAACAGATTATCTGGTCATTTATCACATTGCTGTTTGTGGGAGCTTGCTGTGTGCAAATTGGCTGCCGCATTTCCTATATTACAACAGTGACTGCACTTCAAAAATACTTCATTGGCTGTAAAGCACTTTAGGACATCTGGTGGTCATGAAAGGCTCTATACAAATGCAAGCCTTTCTTTTTACTGGTGGTCATATTGGTATCTGCATGTATCTGGGCCCCTAATCACTCTGTTCCTTCCCTCTTGTTAAGAATCTTACAATTTAAGATATAGAAACATAGAAAATAGGTGCAGGAGTAGGCCATTAGGCCCTTCGAACCTGCACCACCATTCAATAAGATCATGGCTAATCATTCACCTCAGTACCCCTTTCCTGCTCTCTCCATACCCCTTGATCCCTTTAGCCGTCAGGGCCATATCAAACTCCCTCTTGAATATATCGAACGAACTGGCATCAACAACTCTCTGCGGTAGAGAATTCCAGAGGTTAACAACTCTCTGAGTGAGGAAGTTTCTCCTTATCTCGGTCCTAAACTTTCTTTCATTATCATTCTTTTACTAAAATGTATTGCAGTACTTCATATTCTCAGCATTGAGCTGCATCGGTTACCTGTCTGCCTACTCTACTAACCAATGTCCTCTAGCAATTGCCTGTATTTTTCCTTGCAGTTTGCTAAGCCCCCTAATTTGGTATCATCAGAAAACTTCAATCAGTCTATATCCATATCATTTATAGAAATGCAAAACAAACGAAGTCTCAGCAGAGATCCCTGGGGCATATCCTGCCAATCCCTACTTATTTTATCCCCTAGCCATCCTTCTATCCATATGGTTCAATTTCCTTTAATAATGTGTGTCTTCATTTTCAAAATAAATCTCTTCTGTAGCACCTTAGCAAATGCTTCCGAAAATGCATACATACAATATTCAAACAGTCCTTTTATATGTACACTGGGAGTTCCCAAAATAAATTTAGCCTTTCTTTTCCAAAGCCATGTTGATTACCCCTGACCAGCCCTTCTCTCTTTGGAGTGTTTGCTAATTTCAATCCTTGTTTTGAACTCCAGAGGGTTGATTTTATGATTGAGTGTTCGCAGTGCAGATCCTTGGTTGCCTGGAGCACACATCAAGAAACTGCAGGCACACTCCCCACAATTCACTTTCCATTAAAACCAATGGGCTGAAAATCATGAGGAATGCACCCAAGATTTCTCATATAAAGAAAGAACTTACATTTATATAGTGCCTTTCACAGTCTGAGGATCTTCCAAAGTGCTTTACAGCATTGCAGTGCTTTTGAATTATAGTCACTGTGGTAATGTAGAAAGGCAGCAGCCAATTTGCGCACGGCATGTAAGAAGATTTTCCCTTAAAGAGATCTATAACAGAAAAAATTGGTAGCTCAGCTACTTGAGCCCTAAAGCAGAATGTCACAGGGTCAAGTTACAGAGCTGCTGACACTCAGACCGCTTTGTTTCATTGGGATCGTTTTGTCAGCTTTGATTCAGGCCGCTGAGAAGAAGCAAGATTTTCCATGATTAAATTTATCATGAATCACAATCACATTGGAGCATCGACTGTGGTCTTTCAGACATCCATGTTTCAGACTATTTTATATATCCAGCTGAAGAGGTTTGCCCAAGGATCGAAAAAGAATACTGTGCTACAAATAATTATGTTTTTTCTCAGAGGGGTGTCTGATATGCAAACCTATATGTGCTGGATATTGCAGCCAGACATTCTAAAACTACTTGGCCAATATTATTTACAGGTAAAATAGTATACAGAAGCAAAAACACATGGCAAAATACGAATAAGAGTACGGGCTAGATTTTCCATTATTTTGGCATGCATAATACCCACTTAACGTCCATTTTAACGTTGAAATAAGGTGTAACACCCAGATATCGCCCATTTAGCCACAAAATGGAAACTGACGCCCATTTTTCGGACACTTATTGCCGAGTGTTACTTTCGCCATGTACGTAACGCTGGGGAAAAATAACACCGCCCACTCACTTTTTTTTGGGTGGAATCATCAGAATGGGTGAACCCAACGCCCATAATATCGCCCAGCGTTACTTTCGGCACATAATTAATGCCGAGATTTAGTAATACCGACCACCCACTGTTTTTTGTCGTAAAGATCACATTTGCCGAAACTAACGCCCAGTATATCGCCATCCTTATTTTCAGCATCTCGCTCACATCTCGCCCACAATATCGCTCACCAAAAAAAACGCTGGGAAAAAGTTGAACTAGCCGGAACTACTCACAATGGTATGGACGCCATGTTCAAAATCGCAGGTCGCATCATTTAAAAGGCTGCTCTGCTTCAAACTTGGGGGAGTTCAGATGTACTCTGGAGTGTTTGGAGGTGATGTAAACATCTGAACAAACATCTTTTCATACTATGGATGATTGGAATTTACTAGGTGCCTGAGTGGGGACATTCATTCTTTGTGAACAATCGGTGGAAAACAGATAGCTATTGGAATGGGGCCTGTCATTTCTCACCCTCTCTTGATGACCACTCACATGCTGCAGACTCGAGATGGCAGAAGATACACTCGACAGCATTATGTGCCCAATCTAAGATGTGACAGACTGATGAGGAAGGATCAGACGTTACAGCCCCCGCAAGTACAGGGAGAAGCAGTCTTACCTCAACTTGTATGACACCACCTGCCTTAGGAGACTGCACTTCCACAAATAGGTTATCAGTGAGATCTGCCAGCTCATAAGGGGAGATCTGCAGCTTGCCAGCACCATCAGGACTACACTGTCCGTCAAGGTCAAGGTCACCGCGGCACTTTTGTTCTACGCGTCAGATTCCTTTCAGGCCTCAGCTGGCGACATTTGCGATATATTTCAGCATGCCACACATTGCTACATTAGACAGGTCACTGAAGCCCTGTACGCAAGCAGGATGGACTTTATCAGTTTCCCTATGACCAGGGAGGCTCAGACTGAGAAGGCTTTAAGATTCTACTGAATTGCTAACTTCCCCAAGGTGCAGGGAGCAATAGACTGTACGCACATCGTGATGTGGGCACCTTTTTAGGATGCAGAGGTTTTCGGGAAACGCAAGGGATTCTACTCCCTGAATGTGCAACTCATTGTCGACCACCAGCAAATTATTATGGCAGTGAATGCTAAGTTTACAGGCAGTATCCATGATGCTCACATCCTGCGTGAGAGCATTGTATCTGACTTGGTTACCAATCAGCCACAAGGTCAATGCTGGATGCTTGGTGACAAAGGATATGGCCTCGCCACCTGGCTGATGACCCCCCTGCGTGACACCCACACCGAAGCCTAGAAGCGATACAACAAGCCCGCTCAGTCTGAGCCACTTGCAATATCGTGGAGAAAACCATTGGAGTGCTTAAGCAGTGCTTTAGATGCCTGGATCACTCAGGAGGCGAGCTCCTATACCACCTTGAGCAGGTAGCTCAATTTGTGGTGTGCTGCATGCTGCACAATTTGGCTATCAGGAGGGGACAAGAATTGTCAGAAGGGTCTGACGGTCCACCTCAGGAGAGAGAGGAAGAGGAGAACGAGGAGGTGGATGCTGACATCGGGCCAGACAATCAGGTTGACGCTGAAGCCATGCCCCCGCCCCCCTGTAGACCGCAGGAAAGGGCCCGTGGTGGCATCACAGTTGCAAGACTCTTACGTCAGGAGGTCATAAATGAGCACTTTGCTTGAAAGAACATTGGTGGTATTTAACAAAGCTGACACACTGCTGGGTGTGCAGGTCATACATCAATGATGGGCATCACCTTGGTGACAGTTAAAGTTTAAGTTGATTCAAGTTAAGTGTAATTATACCCTTTCATATAAAGGAATCACCAGTGTGTAACGGTGCAGCTATCTGAGCCAATACGCAACAAGGTTATGTTAAATAAAAAACATTTAATCCGACCATTTGTTTGAAATCATAAGTATATCTGTAAAAACCACCCCGCCCCAGCCAACAACAAATTTATTACATTTACATCATTACAGTAGTCCCCATTTCCAGCAAAATAGAACACAAATGTAAACCAACAAGGTAGCCCCCTCGCCCCTTACCCCAACCCTCCCACCAAAATAGCAGCAGCAACCTAAAAATATGCCCCAGATAACACCTGCGACCATGCACCTCACTTTCCTTCCCCCCCTCCGCTTCTCCTCCCCACCTCTACCCCTTCCCCTCCTGACTCCAAGCCGCCTGGCTGAGGAGCTCCTCAGGCACTGCTACGTTGGGGGGGATGACGGCAGAGCAGCTGCTTAGATGGATATGGGAATGGTCCCGAGGTGGGAAGGTGCTCTGAGCCAGAAGCAAGATGTTTCTCCTGGCTCTCGTGTCGTTGGCAATGGGAGAGTGGCACCTTGGGGTGCAGTGCTGTGCTCCGGGACCACTGGGAGCCCTCTGCCATCAGTGTTCCTGGCTAACAGCTCCAGAGCTTCCTCCATCCCTTCCATGTTATGTATTATTTGTTAGACAAAAACTCGGTGCCAACTATGTTCTTGGTGCTTAGTAGGCTTTTTGCTGCTGGTGAATCTCCCTCGTGCCTCCCACAACAGCCAAACAAACACACACCACATCCACACACACTTTCAGTCCCTCTCTGCTCCCTCTCTCTCTGTCTCCTCTTCTGACCCCTGACCTCCTGAATCGTGGGAATCAAGCGTTGACATGTCATTGCTAAGGACGGTGACACTTTACGGCAGAAGGTCAGAGAGATTTAACGCTACCGCCCATTTCATATTGCTCGTGGTAGTGTCCAATTTTTAAAATGAAGACTAGGGTCTTTGAAAATGGGCGACAAGCCGGTGATCTGAAAATCATTTTTACCGCCCACGCCAGAAATAGCACCCATTTTTGGGCAATCTGCACAAAAGTGTAAAATCTAGCCCCATAAAACTTACGGATACATTATCTAGACAATCTGTTTAAGAACAAGAAAATATATCCTCCAATTTTGTCGGGGATGTACATTTTCCTAATGTAAATCAATTACCAGACAGAACTAACTTCTGTGATTTAATTTACTAATAACTTAGTATTAAGTGATAAAATGTAACAAAATGAAGGAGAGGAACATACATTTATGTAGGTTGTTAGGATTTCCCAAAGCATTTCTAAGCCAATGAAGCACTTTTGAAGTGCAGTCAGTGTTCTAAAGTAGGCAAATGTGAGAACCAATTTGTGCAGAGCAAGGTCCCATGAACAACAATGAAATAAATGACCAGATCATCTGTTTTAATGACGTTGGTCAAGGACTAAATGCTGGCCAGAACACTGAGAGGACTCCCCTGCTCTTCTTCAAATATCATCCGCCGTGAAAGGGCAGATGTGGCCTGAAAGATGGCACTCCCTTAGTGCTGCACTGAAGTGCTAGCCTCGATTATGAGCTCAAGGGGTAAAGATTGGTTATAACTGGCAATGGCACTCTGGTGGTGTAAAATGGGCACAACGAGGTATACTTTCTACCCTCAAGTCTCTACAGTGAGACTTGAACGCATGGCCTTCTAACTCAGAGGCAAGAGTGCTGCCACTGAGTCAAGACTGACACTTAAATATTAGTAATTAGTATTTTAAAAACTACAGGCTGGAAACTATTTTAAATGCCAAAATTGTGGACAAAGGCGACAATAAGCATTTGGCCCACTATTATTGTTAACAGGAATTTCAAGTGTTATTTCATTTTAATCCCATTAACTTAAAATTCTTGGTGGTATCACAAGAGAAAAATGGGAGTGGGGGGGGTGTGGGGGAACTGATAAAACATCTGAAACATTTTTCTTCTTTTTATTTCTATCATTACAATATTTTCAGCACTTTTCTGAAATAAGTAATGTTTGAGGGAGAATGCTAAAAAGGGAGATTATTTAGGCCTTGAATTTCCTCGAAGCTGTTCCTGCTCCGCCACCCTAACTGTATCAGGAGTGCGGTGGAAATCTTGTTCATGTGTCTAAATGGGGATTCACTGCTCTTCCGGTGAAGTTATGGCGGCGGGAAGGGAGCAACTCCAAGAAAATTGCGGGCCTTTGCGCCCATTTCAACATGTTCTATTCAGAAAAGTATAAACATTTGAATTCAGTTACCCTGGAAACCTGATGTAATGGTTTTTATTTCCAGAGGAGGACAGTACTTCTCCTCTAATGATTCTAGGTATCAGTATCTGTGCAGTTATCAGTACAACTCAATCTAAACACAACATGGAAAGGAGGTAGATAAAACACAGCAGGCAGATGGGAGGTATAATAAGTTGAGAGATACAATTGCAGTTTAAATCACAAGCAATGAGTTGAAGCAATAAATTACAGAAGATAATTAATATCAAGATTCCGTGGAAAGATCTGAAATCCATTACGAGTGTGAGAATAATTATTCTGGGAGTTCAATAGGAGGTTTAGATAAATGCTACTCGAGACTAAAACAGTATTATTAAATGCCTGGATAACAACTATCTAGACTAACTTATGGTAAGCTTCATTGTTCTTCTCCTTGGCCTATTTTTATCTTGAATCATTACATGAGAAATTACGCTCAGCAATCGTTGAACATTTTATTGAAGTATTATCAGCACATTGATACTCCACAGCTACAGGACCTGAGCTCATTCACAACACTCTTCAAGCACTGATTCATTGGTATCATGTAAGGCAGCAACAAGTAGAGATAGGACCCTGATATTTATGGGGAGGGTGAAGGGGAGCACAGCAGTGTGGCGGGTGGGGGTGTGTGGAGAGAGGCCATTGCAGGAGGAGGCAGAGGGAGATTGGGACTTGGGGGAGGGGTCTGCGATTTTGACAGGGGATTGAGAGAGAGACCACAATCGACAGAAAGGAGGCTGAAGGCTTCCTTGAGGGGCCAGGGGGACCATACCTGCTACTCATGGCCCACATGAAGTGCTGTAAAAGACACTTACTGTCTTGAGCCGGCAGCTCCTGCCTCCCTTTTACTGCCAAGTTTCCCGAGCCCTGGGAAATCAGTGTGAAACACAGAAACATATAAACATAGAAAATAGATGCAGGAATAGGCCATTCGGCCCTTCAAGCCTGCACCACCATTCAACAAGATCATGGCTGATCATTCACCATCGAATCTCTCCCACTCTCTGGGTTCTAGACTTTGGATTTATTTGGGGGATGTGGCAGCTGTTAAAATTAAATCAGGCTGAATTGCACTGTGGGAGCCTGATTTAAATATGTTAATGAAATGTCCCACCTCTTGACGGCGAGACAGTCAAACGCCATAAAACACTCTGCTGTAAAAGCAGCAATGGACGCGGTTGTAGTGGGCTGGGTACGCGCTCCCCATTTTTTCTTTTTTAACCACCTTCCCCCCCGACCCTCTCTCACCCATTGTTGGAGGGTTAATATTGGGGACAGAGGGAAAACTGTTTATCAGAAAGGGACAGGCGTTTTGGGCCTAACAACAACAAATTGCATTTATGTAGCACTTTAATATAGCAAAATGATGCAAGGCACATCACAGGAGCGTTATTAGACAAAATTTGACATCGAACCACATACAGAGATATTAGATCAGATGATCAAAAGCTCGATCAAAGAGCTAGGTTTTAAGGAGCATCTAACACCCTTTTTGCTATTCTTGTTAAAAAAATCTGTCTCGTCCAAACTGTAAGATCCAACCTGAGCTACACCTGTGCACTTGTGCCAGGCTGAGAACTAGAGGCCAGAAGATGTGTCACACACCCATCTACACAGTGAGGCAGGACATGAGGACACTTCGAATAAGGGGTAGTGAAGAAAATGCCTTTAAAGTACTCTTATTTAAAAATCTGCTTTCCAATCATATTCGTGATCATTGCAATTAATAAAAGCACACACAAAAAAAATCACAATGAAAACATAGCCCTATGACCTTTCTACTTGGTGGGAAAATTGTTGGAATATTTCTGTACAGTAGCTCCCAGTTGCAGTAATCCTGACCCCCACTGACAAATTGACAACCAGTATAGTGGAAGGATTAATGAACAAGAGCTTTATCATAAAATAGTTTTTCATCAAAATAACTTATTCCACAAGATAAGCAATAGATTGCTCAAATTGATGGAGTTGAGAACACGATTGACAAAGGATGCAGTGCTGTCACAAAGGCAGTGAATTTGCTCAGTGGTTCTCCTGCTTGGCTGCCGTCACTTTGCCAGAAGATCGGTAGAAGCCCCCCCATTTTCACAGTTTATCTGGGGTTAGTGCCGATTTTCTACCGAAGCTGCGGTGGCCAATTGGGAGAAGCCCCAAGGAAATTTCTGGCAAGAATTTTTAGAAGAGAAATAGAACTGATAAATGAACTTCTGTCTTCATTCAGCAGTAACAGATGGTTATGTCAAAAGAAATGGCAGAAACTCAGCATTCAAACTACTAATTGAAAGTGTAGTGAGCTGAAAACTTCAATGTGGAAGGAATTATCTTTGTTATTGTTTCCAGCATAGCCTGTCCTTAATAAAATAAAAACTACCAAGCTTGTCATGAATAGGATTTATAAAGAAAATTTGGACATATTCAGCGGTGTTGAAACTTCTAGGGCAATTTCTTGGCTGTGTGCTCCCGGTGCAGTTTTGCACTGGGAGTGCATATCAGGTATTTGGGTCCACTCTCCTCATGACTTTCTTTGGAAATTGTATGCTTGAAATCCTATTGTGGGCTCCTGGTGAATACAGTTCATGTCTACTCACTGTCAAATGGTTTGGTCTCTGATTAATGATTACTTGCATTACTCTTATTCCTGTGATGTGGCAAACCAAGCAATGAGCACACCAATTGTGATATCTTCAGGGAAGCACACAACACACAACCTGTAAGATGGCTGCAGGTTCCGGAATCTTCCCTGCTGGTCAGGTGACCTGCTCTTTATTAAACAGCACTAGCTGCAGTAACACAGGCATCCACAGTGTGGAGCTACAGACATTACACTTCTCCCACCTTAATGAAGAAGTTATTATAACATACATAACTTGCATGGTTATACATAACAAAGGATATGGACTTATTTTGCCATATTTACAAATCAAGCTAAACCACTTATTTTCTGTTTCGAAGAGGATACCATCGCTCTCGAACAGAACCTTCCAAACATGGTGTTGAATTTAAGCTCATTCGAGGCTGATCCTGAGGAAAGTTTTCCTCCAAGAGATGCCCTTGATTTCCATTTGAACTCTCTCTAACTTCAGATTGTTCATTTTCCTGTCTCGGACTCAGAATTAAATTCTGATTTTCTCTTGGATTTGTTTCCAGTACATTGGATATAGGATATGCGACTGCCGTATCAGAACTATCTGATGAGTCAGAAATAATTGAATCACTCCCACTCTCAACTACTTCCATGTCTCTGGGTAAAATATGATCAATGTGAACAAACCTAAACTGTCCATTATCAAGCAACTTGATCAAATATGAGCGAGGACCACATATCTTCACCACTCTTCCTGGTAAACACTTTACCCATTTACGGTGATGGTTCTTCTGATTTAATTTCACACTTCTCTCATTTACTCTACCTCCATCATGATTCACTTTCTGTCTAAATTGTGTCTCTTCTACGGACTGTGCCAAGTTGGTTTTAACAACGAGAATCTGGTTCATGGCTGTCATTTGAGAAACAATGCTGCTGGTGTTCTACCAGTAGGTGTGTGAGGAGTATTAAGGATAGTGTTAGATCCAAGGAAGAGGCATATAAATTGGCCAAAAAAAGCAGCAAGCCTAAGGACTGGGAGAAATTTAGAATTCAGCAGAGGAAGACAAAGGGTTTGATTTGGAGGGGGAAAATAGAGTTCGAGAGGAAGCTTGCCGGGAACATAAAAACTGACTGCAAAAACTTCTATAGATATGTGAAGAGAAAAAGATTAGTGAAGACAAAGGTAGGTCCCTTGCAGTCAGACACAGGTGAATTTATAACGGGGAACAAAGAAATGGCAGACCAATTGAACAAATACTTTGGTTCTGTCTTCATGAAGGAAGACATGAATAACTCTCCGAATGTACTAGGGGACCGAGGGTCTAGAGAGAATGAGGAACTGAAAGATATCCTTATTAAGTGGGAAATTGTGTTGGGGAAATTGAGGGGATTGAAGGCCGATAAATTCCCAGGGCCGGATTGTCTGCATCCCAGAGTACTTAAGGAAGTGGCCCTAGAAATAGTGGATGCATTGGTGATCATTGTTGCATTGATGAAGCAGAAAGCCGGGATAAATGGGTCCTTTTCGGAATGGGAGGCAGTGACTAGCGGAGTGCCGCAGAGCTCAGTGCTGGGACCCCAGCTCTTTACAATATACATTGATGATTTAGATGAAGGAATTGAATGTAATATCTCCAAGTTTGCAGATGACATTAAACTGGGTGAGCTATGAGGAGGATGCTAAGAGCCTGCAGGGTGATTTGGACAGGTTAGCTGAGTAGGCAAATGCATGGCAGATGCAGTATAATGTGGATAAATGAGAGGTTATCCACTTTGGAGACAATAACACGAAGGCAGAATATTATCTGAATGGCGGCAGATTAGAAAAAGGGGAGGTGCAACGAGACCTGGGTGTCATGGTTCGTCAGTCACTGAAAGTTGACATGCAGGTACAGCAGACAGTGAAGAAGGCAAATGGCATGTTGGCCTTTATAGCTAGGGGATTTGAGTATAGGAGCAGTGAGGTCTTACTGCAATTGTACAGGGCCTTGGTGAGGCCTCACCTGAAATATTGTGTTCAGTTTTGGTTTCCTAATCTGAGGAAGGACGTTCTTGCTATTGAGGGAGTGCAGCGAAGGTTCACCAGACTAATTCCAGGGATGGCTGGACTGACCTATGAGGAGAGACTGGATCAACTGGGCCTTTATACACTGGAGTTTAGAAGGATGAGAGGGGATCTCATAGAAATGTATAAGATTCTGACGGGACGGGACAGGTTAGATGCGGGAAGAATGTTCCCGATGTTGGGGAAGTCCAGAACCAGGGGACACGATCTTAGGATAAGGGGCAAGCCATTTAGGACTGAGATGAGGAGAAACTTCTTCACTCAGAGAGTTGTTAACCTGTGGAATTCCCTGCCGCAGAGAGTTGTTGATGCCAGTTCATTGGATATATTCAAGAGGGAGTTAGATATGGCTCTTACGGCTAAAGGGGTATGGAGAGAAAGCAGGAAAGGGGTACCGAGGTGGATGATCAGCCATGATCTTATTGAATGGTGGTGCAGGCTCGAAGGGCTGAATGGCCTTCTCCTGCACCTATTTTCTATGTTTCTATGTTTCTATTACGATACGTTATTAGAAAATTAGCCAATTTGTGGTCCAATGAGAACTGTCGTTTCTTTGGATTTGGATCCAACATTTGTTTGATGAGGGCATGTTTTACAATTTGTACAGTGCGCTCTGCTACACCATTCGAAGCAGGGTGGCATGGTGGAACCTTGTAATGTTTCACACTATGTTTGCTCGTGAACTATGCAAATTCTTCTGAATGAAATTGTGGTCCATTATCCGAAACAATTTCTTCTGGGAGGCCAAATGAAGAAAATAACCCTCGCAAAATGTCGAATGTTTTACTTATTGTTATTTTCTACATTGGAAACACCTTGACCGAATTCGAATTGCTATCAATCACAATGAACAATTGTTGTCCTTCTAGCTCAGCAAAATCAATATGTAGCCTTTGCCACACCCCGGAGGCCATTTTCATAGCTGTAATGGTACTGATGGTGGTTGCTTGCTTACCAATTGACATGTCGTACACTGACTTACAATGTACTCTATATCTTTATCAAAACCTGGCCACCATAAGTAACTGCGTGCAAAACTCTTGGTCAAGCACATTCCCAGTGCTGGTCATGGATGTCTCCTAATAAGTTGGATCTGAATTTATTTGGTATAACCACTCTTGCACCCCACATGATACAATCTTTATCGACTGATAATTCATTCCTACGAATGAAGAATGGATGTGTATCTTTGTCTGTTACCTGATTTGGCCAGCCATTTGCAATATAATCATACACCTTTGACATAACTGGGTCACGTTTGGTTGCTCTACCAATCTCTTCAACTGTGACTGGCAGTTCATTAATGTATGAAAAATAGAACACCTCTTCTCTATCGGGTGTAACTTGTGATGGGGAAGACAATCTCGACATAGCATCAGCATTACTGTGATCACCTGATCGTCTGTATTCAATATCATATGTATATGCTGACAAAATCAAAGCCCATCTCTGCATTCGGGCTGCAGTTAATGTTGGAACTGGGGACTTTGGATGGAGGATTGTTGTCAGGGGCTTATGGCCCATAATGAGAGTAAACTTACGACCATACAAGTATTTGTGGAACTTCTTGACCGCAAAAATTAATGCCAAAGCTTCCCTTTCGATTTGCGCATAATTACTCTCACTGGCACTGAGAGTGCGTGAAGCAAAAGCAATTGGTCTCTCCTCCCCACTACGTAATACATGAGAGATTACTGCCCCAACTCCATACGAAGAGGCATTACTTGCTAGCTTGATCATCTGAGATACGTCAGTGAGAATTAATATGGTGCTCTCTACCAAGTTGCTTTTACACTCCTTGAGTGCTGTATCGCATTCTTTTGACCACTTCCAATGGACCTGTTTTTTCAATAGTTCATTCAGTGGATGTAACACTGTAGCCAAATTTGGTAGGAACTTCCCATAATAGTTCAAAAGACCCAAAAATGATCGAAGTTCTGTGACATTCTTGGAAGTGGGTGCATTTCTGATTGCATCCAGTTTTTCCTTGCTTGAATGTAAACCATCTTTGTCTACTCTGTACCCTAATTACTCCACTGAGTTTTTAAATAACTCACACTTGCGAGCAGACACTTGTACTCTGTTCTTCTCTAGCTGTTTGAGGACTTCATTCAATATGTTATTATGAATTTGCCTATTTGGTGCTGAAATTAGTATGTCATCTAAATAACATACTACCCCTTTAATACCTTGCAAAATCTGGTTCATTACCCCTTGGAATATGGCTGGGGTGGAAGACACCCCAAATGGTAGCCTATTAAATTGATATAGGCCTAGATGGGTATTTATAGTCAAGCATGACTTGGACTCCTCATCTAGGTCAAGCTGTAAGTCGGCATTCGTAAGATCCAACTTTGAGAAAATCTGATACCCTGTCAGTGTTGTGAACAAATCTTCTATATTTGGCAATGTATTGGGGACATTACTCTCTCGAACCTGGTTTACGGTTACTTTATAATCACCACACAATCTTACCGTACCATCGGACTTAGGTACAACAACAATGGGTGTAGCCCAATTACATCGATCTATCTTAGAAATCATGTTATCAGTCTCTAGTCTTTTGAGTTCTTGCTCAACCTTCTCCTTGAGTGCATATGGTATGGAACGTGGCTTGTACTAAACCGATCTAGCATCCTTCTGTACCCTGACACTCGTCTTGAACCCTTGGATTGGACTGCCCGTTTCACAGAACACCTTCGGATAATTCTTGATGACATCATCCTTTGACACAAATCTCGTTTCAACACGAAAAATCTCACTCCAATCCAGCTTCAGTGATCCCTACCAATTTCTTCCTTGTAAGGCAGGCTTGTCTCCTGCCACTACTATTAGAGGCAAGCTCTGAACTTAATCCTTGTATTTCACTGGTACGGTGAAACAATCTACCACCGGAATGTTCTCTCCCGAGTAGCCTCGCAGCTCTATCTTGGCTTTCTCCAATGGGAAATCCCGCAATTTGTCGAGGTATAGTGACTCCGGTACTACACTCATGGATGCACCAAGTGTTGATTTCCATGGGTATCTTGAATCCTGCAACATCTATGTGGATTATGATACTTTTTGAATCGCCGTCCGTTAACCTCATTCTCCTGATGACGTTTAACTCTAACATCGCCTCATCCTGTTGTTCTTCCATGCTATGTAGTCTCTGGGGATTTCTACTCATAGCTTTGAAAGCTGGTTTACCCTTCAGTTGGTATGCCTTCGCGAGATGCCCAGTTTTCCTGCAGAAGGAACACTCTGCCTTCACATATGGACAACTTTGAGCAATGTGTTGTCCCAGTCACCGATAGCAGGGTGTCAATGCTCTGTTCCCATTTCCAGTTTCTGAGACTTTGGGGCCCCACTGCCTTTTACCTTGACCCTGCAGACGATTCACCTCGGTTGATGACTGAAATTAGTATGAAATTCTTGGGAATATTGGTCGGCCATGCTCATCGACAAGCTGTCTGACAAGCTAAATCAAAAGTCAAGTAGGTGTCGTCAATAACTTTCTTCTGATCGCATAATTTTTCATCCCACAAACAAAGCGGTCTCGCAATGCTCGGTTCTGAAAGTCTCCGAAATTACAGTGAATAGATAGCTTTTTTAATGCTACAATGTATTCACTGATATTTTCTTCGGTCTTCTGATTTCGTATTCTGAAACGATAACTTTCAGCAATTTCTAATGGAACGGGGCTGTAATGTTGTTCTAACTTGGTTAGAATCTGTTTCAGTGTTGTATCCTTTGGCTTGTCAGGCACAAGCACATTTATCAGCGTTTCATACAACTCCGGCCTGGCCTTAGTTAAGAATATAGCTCTTTTCGTTCCAACACCGCCCGGTTATTGTCTTCATTACCGGGAATTTCGATTATATTATTTGCAGTGAAAAACATTTCTAGCTGATCCACATACGCTCTGAAACTTTCACGGTTGTGTTGAAAAGACAAGTTTTCCTCTCCACAAGGACTGTGCAGTGATCCCTGCTACCAATGCTGTCAGAGACAGATGCGCTGCAACAGGTGGATTGGTGAGGATGAGATCAAGTAGGTTTTTCCTCGTGGTGGTTTTCTCAACACCTGCTGCAAACTCAGTCTTGCATCTATGTCCTTCAGGACTCGGCCAATAGCGGAGCTACCGAGCCACTCTTGGTGATGGACATTGAAGCCCCCCACCCAGAGCACCTTCTGTGCCGCTGCTTCTTCCAAATGATTTTCAGCATGGAGGAGTAATGATTCATCAGCTGAGGGAGGGCGGTAGGTGGAAATTAGCAGGAGGTTTGGTTGTCCATGTTTGACCTGATGCCATGAGACTTCATGGGGACCGGAGTCAATGTTGAGGACTCCCAGGGCCACTCCCTCCTGACTTTATACCACTGTGCCACCATCTCTGGTGGGTCTGTCCTGCTTGTGAGAAAGGACATACCCAGGGATGGTGAAGGAAGAGTCTGAGATGTTGGCTGATGGGTATGATTCTGTATGAGTATGACTATGTCAGGCTGTTACTTGACAAATCTGTGGGACAGCTTTCTCAATTTTGGCACAGGTCCCCCAATGTTATTAATGAGGACCTTTCAGGGATGACTAGGCTGGGTGTGCATTTATCGTGTTTGAATCCAATGCTGAGGTTGATACAGGGTAGTCTGTCCAATTTTATTCTTCTACTTTTTTGTAGCAGTTTGATACAACTGAGTGGCTTGCTCCACGATTTCAGAGGGCAGTTAAGAGTCAACTACATTGCTGTGGATCTGGAGTCACATATAGGCCAGACTGGGTAAGGGCGGCAGATTTCCTTCCCTAAAGGACATCAGTGAACAAGTTGGGTTTTTACGACAATCCGACAGCTTCATGGTCACCAATACTGATACTGGCATTTTATTGCAGATTTATTTAATTAACTGAATTCAAAGTGCCATGATGGGATTTGAACTCATATCTCTGGATTATTAGTCCAGGCCTCTGGATTACTCGTCTAGTAATATAACCACAATGCTACTGTACCCATTTTCCCATGCCCCCATCTGCCTATCTCATAATGAGATTGAAGGATATCTTAGGGTTTAACATGCTCAGTATAGAACTGATGTCACGGAGAGTCAATTCAATTGAGCAGCTTCGTTCACACGCGGCTTTTTAGTCTTGAAATTGACTCTTCCAATAATCCACTTTGGAGTAAAGAATTCTATGAATAGAAACTTATTCACCACCAATTAAAAGATACTCTTCAGCTGCTGCGTTCTGATTTGAGTAAGGGTGTCGGAAACACATTTTATCCGAGAAACACAACTCATGTAAGAAACACTAATGGGCTCTTTCACAAATATCCGATCATGTATTATGCAGAGTGGTTCCAGAGCAAAGAATCTCTGAGTCATAATACATATGAAGACAAATCATTTATTAGTTACTGTCAAGATGATATATTTGTGCATAAAGGGCTTTCTTTTATCTAGAACAGACAGTCTCAGAATTAGTGAATCTTTCAGAGTGATTATCATATAAACACAGTGCACTACATGAGGAGTCACTTGTGGAGTATTTTAACCCATGCTTATAATTATATGAAATACATTTACACAAAGCTCTGTTCTTTCTTCTGGCAAATGAGTAAAAATGAAAAATAATGTTAACCAAAGGTACTCTCAGCAAACTAAAGTTCAGCCGCATCTCAGTATATTTTAAAAACTAAAATGCTTCCAATTTTAAATATATTAGCAAACATTGCTGTTCCCTTAAACTTGGATGTCTGTTATCTGAAAAAAAATGAGATTGCAACCAGTCAAACCACTGGAAGGTTGAAAGGCTCAGAATCCTCCAAATAAATCTTTAAAAGTAAGTGCTTTCATTAGAGCCCTTTCGAAAACATCAATTCCTTACAAAGAATTACAAGATCACAGATAATTACGGTTGAGGAAGAGCAATCGACTGATCTTAATTCCTCCATCAAGAGAGATCCTAATACCCCCTAATGCAACGTCCAATTGATTCTTAAATGATTCAAGGCTTTTCCCTCCACTATTCTATCAGGAAGTTTATTCTGTGTGAAGAAGAATTTGTTGATATTTCTTCCTAATATTTGTCCTGAAAGTACCCTTCTTTAGTTTGAATGCTTGTATCCTAGTCCTACTCCTGTAGTTTAATTTCAAGTTATATTCTGGGTATCCTTAACAATCTTATACACTTCTATAGGATCACTTCTCAGAGGCCTCCTTTCCAGGCTGCAAAGTCCAAGTTGCTACATTCTTTCCTGATAACCCAGACAACTGACACTGGAGATCAGCCTCGTCACTCTACTCTGCACAGCTTCCAGCCTTGTTTCTTGGCAACCAGAACCGGACACAGTATTCATGGTGTGGTCTGACTTGAGCACTGTGCACTTTGATCATTATCTCCTCTGACTTGTACTCTACTGTTTTATTGATGTAATTCAACATCTTATTGTTGATTGGTGCTGTGCATAGGTTGAACAGGGTTAGTGTCGAGTCTACCAAAACCTCGGGATCCATTATCGTCATCCTTAGCTATCTCAACACCATTCATTATAGAGGGTACAGTAGTGCAGTGGTAATCTTATGGGTTTAGTACCTAGAGGCCTGGGCAAGTAATCCAAAGAATATGAGCTCAAATCCCACCATGATGGTTTAAGAATTTAAACATCGTTTAAAAAAAATCTGATATCAGTAAAAGTGATCATGAAGTTGTTGGATCACTAATATCCCTTAGGGAAGGGAATCTGTTGTCTTTTGACTGGCCGAAATATGGTTCCAGTCCACACCAATGTGGTTGACATTTAATTGCCTTGTGAAGAGGCCTTGGAAGCTTAGTTGTATCAACTGTTTAAGTGGCTCAAGAAAAGGCTCACCATCCCTTTCTCAGGACAACTAGGGATGGGCAATCAATGCTGGCCTTGCCAGCAATATCCATATCCCAAGAATTAATAAAAAATCTTAGAATATGTAGGTTGTCAATGTTTACCTCTAATGTGTAGCAACTTACATGTGTTTGCATCTGCAATTATTCTGCCCACTAACATATCTTTTCCAACTAATTCTGTAATTTCTGAGCTGTCTCTTTTGATTCCACTGTTCCTTGTAATTTGACCACTTTGCAATAAGTTTTTGTATCCATGCCATTTATGTAAATTAAAAACAATAGTGGTCCAAGCACCAAGCCCTGGGGCACCTAACTCATTAACCCCCCGAGCTCTGGGGCAACTAACTAAGTTACCCCCCCACCCCCCACCCCCCCGAGCACCTAACTCAGTACTACCCCCACCCCACTACAACAATGTTCCTCTAACAAGTACTCATTGTTTCTTGCCCTTCAACCAGTTTCTTACCAATTCCCAAGGTTTACCCTGAATTCCCCACTGTTTTAGTTTAATTATAGTCTTTTGTGTGTAACTTTTTCGAAAACCTTTTGGAAGTTTAGTTATACTCGATCATTGGAATTTCCACAGCCCACTTGGGTTGTGACTTCCTCAAAGAAGGCGAGGAGGTTGGTCAGGTACACCTTCTGAATCCATGTTGACTGTTGCTAACTAGGTTATTGTTGTAAAGGTGATCCTTAGGTTTACTCTGAATAATCAATTTCTGTATTTTACAGAGTGAAAGAAAGACTAATAGATCTGTAGTTTTCTGTGTCTGTTTTAATATGGACATCATCTTAGCCTTTTCCAATCTACTAGTACCTCCTCAGTGTCCATTGAATCCCATTGATCATAATGATTGTCAGCATTTCACAAATCTCCTCCCTAGTCTCCCAGGGTTAAATACTATCTAATCCTGTGGATTAACTTATTTTGAGCCCAATTAACGTGTCTGGGTCTTACATCTCATTTATGACAAAATCATTGATTTTACATGGGACATCTTTGTTTGGAGAGGACACATTGCTCATATTATCCCTTGTGAATACTTGGAGAAAGAACTAATGCAGAATATTTACTATTTTGTGCACATCCTCAGTTTTGATCCCGTTTGCAGCATTTATGGATTTCAGCCTGATTGCTCTAGCTGTTGTGATTCTGAAAGCTGCTAAGCTTTTTTTCAGGTTCTCTTCACCTCTCTGATCACCTGTTTAACGTGTTTCTGCAATTAACTTTTATTTGCTTCCGTCAATGTTTCTTTTGATATTTGATATGAAAATCAGTACGATTAAGACTGTTAGAAAAACCGGCTACGGTGAATTACTGAGCTTGACAGGTGGGGCTGAATTGACACCGGAAGTGCAATAATTAACTTGGGAGTCACCTGCATGATGTTTAATTTCTGTGTGGGTTCTCCCGATCGTGGCTGTAATTTTGGCAGAAGATCCGTGGTAGCCCCAGCGAAACTAAGATGAAACGGTGTTTACGTCGATTTCTCTGGGGGTTCTGCAGATCTTCCGCCAAAGTTATACCGGGAGAACCTTCACGGAAACGTGGGCCCTATATGTTGAGTTAGCTTCCTCACACTGTTGAGAATGAGCCCCAATTTTAACTCGTGGCAGATTTGGGGCAGGTGGGTGACAAGGTGAGTTTGAAGACTCAACCCCGGTTTCAGAAATTAGGCTGGGGTTATTTTAACTCCCAGGTCCCATTTAAATCCCGTTGGCTGACATCCCGCCATGACTAGAGAGGGTGTCAGAGGAAAACAAAAATCGCACAGCCCAGAGGCTGTCCTCCCACATCAGGTAGGAGGCAGGTTCAGCTTCAGGGGCCGTCATACGGGGAGTTTGGTTTTGGGAAGGGGGGAGGCCTAAGTTTTCCTTGTGGTGAACTCCTGCTCTTCCTGTCCCACAAGGGAAGTTAAAAAAACTTATCTTTTTGGGCCACTTCCCACTTTGGCTCCTCTGCCCCACTCTCTTCACCTGACAGGAAAGCTACAGTGGATTCCCCGATCAGGCCACCAGTTAAAATTCCAGTCAGGTCCCAATGACATAATTGGGACCTGATATGAATATGTAGACAGGGCCCCTGCAGCTGTGGGAGAGTAGAAGACAGGTTAAAATTTGGAAAGGTGAGTTCCTGACAGCTTTCCAGCGGACAAGTAACCTGAGTGATTTTAACTGCCAGACGGTAGGATTAAAATTCCCGTCCAATATCTCCAATAATCCAATTTCCCTAACACACCATCAGCATTCACAATTTAAGTAAAAATATAAATTTTTTGAACTCTGCAGGAAGTCACAGAAAAAAGAAAGGATGTTAAGATGGTTTATTTTTTAAGATGAAGACCCTCTGTAAGACGAATATCACTTTGTCTATTAGCTCTCTTTGGCAAATACTGCACAATGGATCTCACACACAGTCACATATTTCACAAAAATCATAATACACTTGACCATCAACCATTATTTTCATCACATCGCACAGATGGAATTGCTCCTATCTCCTCATTACTTCTAGATGAACAAAGTAGATAAAAACCCTATAAAACCACTGTCGTATTCAATGGAAAAAAGCGATTTTGATATAAAATGGTTAATCACTAAAAGAAACAATTTCATAAGAAAGTGAAGTATTGTTGTTGTCACCATCTATGTCCATTAAACTGAGAGTGACATCAGGAAACTAATATACAGATTTATTGTGTATGATTGTACAAGATCATTTCCAAGTATGAGAATTCATCATTATTAAAAAGTTTCCTCTGGAATGATGGACAACTTAATGACAAGGAAACAATGTAATCAAAGGATTCGGAGGATAACACATACACTGCACGAGTGAAGTATGAGTGGCTCCAAATTGTTGTCTGACCTCCAGGATGGGGTACAACCATGCAATTACTGCAAAGCAGTATCTTTTTTATTTAACTGTGGATTTCAGTGATTTTATTTAGTTTTGGAACCAATTTTTCATCCTACAGCAGTGTGCTTGTAACTGGTTATCAGGGAATATTGTGGTGAGTATATATTATTCACATTAAACTGTATTTTCAAACAGTGAGACTTTCTTCAAGTAAGACTCAGCCAGTGACAAGTGCAACACGAGAGACAGAATAAATAGTGAATCAATGACAATAGATGCAAGAAAATAAACTGTAATCTGTATCTCAGTGAATGTAGCAAAACCACAAGATTATACTCATAATCAGGTGGCAGTGAATAGCTTATTTACTAGCCACAGACCATGGGGTCGAAATTGCCCCATTTTGTGCCGCCCGTTAGCGCCTCCGGGAGGCGTTAACGGGGCACAAAGCACTGTTCGCCCAGGCTGGGGGCGGGGGGGGGGAGTGGGGAGGACGCTACCGGCTCCCGGGAAATTGCCGAGTCCTGCGGCTGGTGCCCTGGACCACCGCACAACTGAAGATGATATCATCGCGGTGCGCGGTGACCAGTTAGTGCCGCGCGATGACCCCTTTCCGCCCCGCGGTGGATATTGCCCCACGCCTTGTGAGGCTGATGCGAGCGGGTGTCGCCGCCAGGCTCACAGGTTGCGAACCAGGCTGTTATCTGCTCGAGGGGTGGAAGTAAATGGGGAGGTCGCGAGTGCCCGCGCCGTCATCTTGGCAGATTTGCCGACTCACCGGTCGGCTCCAATGCTTGTCTCCTAGCGTTGTCCGGGCCACCATTGTACAGCTTAGCACTCCGTTTTGGGTGCCGGGCTGCAGCCCTGGTACCATACTGCCCTGGTGGCCTAGTGAAGGCCATCAAAGGCCGTGCAGAGTGCGCAGTGGCCTTCCCCTTTAAGCAAAGATGGGTGGGAAAGCAAATTGTGAGGAGGACACACAAAATCTGGAAAAGGATATAGACAGGCTGTGAGTGGGCCAAATATTTTGCAGATGGAGTATAATGTGGGAAAATGTGAGTTTATGCATTTTGGCAGAAAAAAATAGAAAAGCAAGTTATTATTTAAATGGAGAAAAATTGCAAAGTGCTGCAGTACAGAGGGACCTGGGGGTCCTTGTGCATGAAACACAAAAAGTTAGTATGCAGGTACAGCAAGTAATCAGGAAGGCAAATGGAATGATGGTCTTTATTGCAAAGGGGATAGAATATAAAAGCAGAGAAGTCCTGCTACAACTGTACAGGATATTGGTGAGGCCACACCTGGAGTACTGCGTACAGTTTTGGTCTCCGTATTTAAGGAAAGATATACTTGCATTGGAAGCTGTTCAGAGAAGGTTCACTAGGTTGATTCTGGAGATGAGGGGGTTGACTTATGAAGATAGGTTGAGTAGGTTGGGCCTATACTCATTGGAGTTCAGAAGATTGAGAGGTGATCTTATCGAAACATATAAGATAATGGTGGATGCAGAGAGGGTATTTCCACTCATAGGGGAAACTAAATCTAGGGGACATAATCTCAGAATAAGGGCCCGCCTATTTAAAAGTGAGATGAGGAGAAATTTCTTCTCTCTGAGGGTTGTAAATCTATGGAATTCTCTGACCTAGAGAGCTGTGGAAGCTGGATCACTGAATATATTTAAGGCGGTGATAGACAGATGTTTGAGTGATGAGGGAATAAAGGGTTATGGGGAGTGGGCGGGGAAGTGGAGCTGAGTCCATGATCAGATCAGCCATGATCTTATTAAATGGCGGAGCAGGCTCGAGGGGCCAGATGGCCTACTCCTGCTCCTATTTCTTATGTTCTTATGTTCAAAGGGGAGGGACATTGAAACACGTCAGCGCTACACGAAGCATCCACGTAGTGCTGCCGATAGCCCCACCCCAAGAGGAAGTTGAGTGTGCGAGACTGTGCTCCACTTCCTCTGAAAGGCGGTAAGGCCAATTCTGCATCATGGGCGGGCACATAAGAACATAAGAACTGGAGTACTGCGTGCAGTTTTGGTCACCTTACTTTGGAGGAGGTACAGAGACGATTCACTAGGCTGATTCCGGAGATGAGGGGGTTACCTTATGATGATAGATTGAGTAGACTGGGTCTTTATTCGTTGGAGTTCAGAAGGATGAGGGGTGATCTTATAGAAACATTTAAAATAATGAAAGGGATAGACAAGATAGAGGCAGAGAGGTTGTTTCCACTGGTCGGGGAGAATAGAACTAGGGGGCACAGCCTCAAAATACGGGGGAGCCAATTTAAAACCGAGTTGAGAAAGAATTTCTTCTCCCAGCGGGTTGTGAATCTGTGGAATTCTCTGCCCAAGGAAGCAGTTGAGGCTAGCTCATTGAATGTATTCAAGTCACAGATAGATAGATTTTTAACCAATAAGGGAATTAAGGGTTATGGGGAGCGGACGGGTAAGTGGAGCTGAGTCCACGGCTAGATCAGCCATGATCTTGTTGAATGGCGGAGCAGGCTCGAGGGGCTAGATGGCCTACTCCTGTTCCTAATTCTTATGTTCTTATGTTCTTATGTTCTTATGAAAGATACTACGTACTCTGAGGCTCCTGCACCCATTAGCCTGCTGGATAGAGTCCTTGGAACTGACCATTATAGTTTAACTTCGGTTTTGAGGACTCAATGTCTTTCAGGAAAGTAATTTAATTTACACTCAGTTTATTCTACATATGAGAACAATTAAGTTTGTCTTTAATAATATAGAGCAAAATAAATTGCAATTATATTATCTCAGAATTCACTCAATCTCCAAGTGGCATCAATCAATCTCAAACAGGCATCAGGTCAGGAATCAAAAGCTCATTGATGCCGTCTGGGGGAGTTTTAAGGTCCTAAAAACAGCTTGATTTTTTAAATGTCGCTGTCAACTAATATTATAAAGGCAAAGAAGAAGTTTCAGTAACCCGCCATGATGGTATCTCCAGAGAGAAATTGATTTTCTGTCTATAGCTTGAGAATGCTTATGTAATCTATCTTTACATAACCATCACTATAGTTTGTTATGGTAGAACCAACTCCAACTATAGAGCAGACTGAACTCGTGCTCAAGCATTCCTGCTACTGAGGCAGCATAATCTCAGGGTGCCCTTGCACTTACTTCATGTGATACTGATATGTGAATGTTTAATGTATTTCTATAAAATGCCTTTATCCAATATTTTAAAGGGGTTAACACCTCTGTTACAATAATGGAGAAAGGAATTTATTTTGAATTCATTAAAGATTGGTGCACTAATATCATATGGTGTAATATTCAAGTGAAAATGGACTCATTCAAGATGAGATTGTCTTGAAATCCTCTTATTATGGAATCTGTGAATGCAGTTTTATTTTGTGAGTCCATCAACTTCAATACTTGATCAAGCACTGGCTGAAATATAAATATTGTTATAGCAGTATATAGCCATCCGAGGAACCAGTTCTTTTACACATTTCATCTCCAGCCAAGGACACTGATGGCATGTGAAGTTGGAGTGTATGAGTTAATGATAGTTTGAGGTCCATGTGCTAGGTGTCAACCTTGGCTCAGTGATAGCATTCTTACCTCTGAGCCATAAGGCTATGGGTTTAAGGCCCACTCCAGAGGTTTGCTCATATATATTAGGCTGACACTTCAGTGGAGCACTGATGAAGTGCTGCTCCATCAGCGATGCCATATTTCAAATGCCATATTTAAACCGAGGCCCCATTTGCCCTCTCAGGTGGATGTAAAACATCCCACAACACTGTTCGAGGAAGACCAGGCGAGTTCTCTGAGTATCCTCGCCAACATTTGATCCCTCAACCACATCACTAAAACAGATTGTGTGGGCTTTTATCTTATTCTTGTTTGTGGAATCTTGCTGTGTGTAAACTGATTGCCATATTTCCTCTACATTACAAAAGTGACTACACTTCAAAAGTACTACATTGGCTGTGAAGCACTTTGAGACATTCTGAAGTAATGAAATTAATTAATTAATTGATTTCTTTATTAATAAATAGCAAATTTATTAACCCAAGAGCATTTTTAATATCTAAATGGAAACAGAAATTTCCATTTATTTTTTATTTTCTCAAGATACTTCTTGTTCATTCTGCCTAACTGCAGGACTAAAAATAAGATCCCAATGGATTAAAACTTTTCATTAGTGCAGCTAAAGTTACCAACCTCAATTTAGAGCGTTTGCAAGAGAAATGCCTTAATAAATGTCTTAAACATGTCCTCAAAATGGAGTCAGTAGTCAGACTGAATACTGGAAAAGGAGAGGGCTAATGCTTAATTGCTTAATAAACCATCAAGGCTTATACAAACAAAACATTCCTTACACGGATGGAAAATAGGCCATCAAGACCACAGCCCCAGAGATGGTACATTAAAGAGGAGATTATGATAACCTACTTTATCTGGATCTGTGTGCGATCCTTTTGTTAACAAAGACCTGAGAAACTATGGAGTTTATGAGCAACCTGGTATATCTAGGTGCTCATGCTATATCGATTTGGAGGTAATCGGGGTCAGCAGCTGTGTGAATTGATTGATATCAGAAGGGCTAAACTCTTCTAACATGTGTTACACAGATTGATCAATAGAATTAAGGTGATTTATTTGGAAATTAGGATATATAAGACGGCGTTTGAGACGCAGGGGCCGAAATTCCCCTGTTCTGTGTCTGCCGTTAGCACCTCCGGGGAGTGCAAACGGGATGCGAAAATGTTTTCGCCCGGGGAGGGGGCACACCTGGCTCCCGCGAAATTGCATGGGTGTTAGCGCCAACGCAGTGTGCGGTGACCCTTTTTGCCCACGCCAGCCTCGCAGGTCATGAACCGAGCCAATGACCCATCGTGGGACGAACCTTAATGGGGATGTGTGCTGTGCCACGCGCCGCCATCTTTGTTTTTTTCCCAACGCATTGGTCGGGCCTATCACCGCTCCTTTGTCGAGGTCTGGGCCACCATTGTGCAGCCCAGCACTCCTTCTGGGTGCCAGGCTGCGGCCATGGCACCCATTAGCCCTGTTGGCCCAGTGGAGGCCTTCAAATAGAGTGCAGAGTTTTCAACGTCCCTCCCCTTTAATGGAAGGGATGTTGAAACGCGTTGCGCTACACAGAGCCACTGAACTCTCCCAAGTTGCGCCACAGTTCTTAGGGGGCAAAATTCGGTTATGCCCCATTTGAGGGTGGTGACCGAGGGGGGCGAGAATTCCTGCGCCCGTCATGTAAGTCCTGCCCTGGCTGCGAAATTGTGCTTACCACCCCTCAGGGGAAGTGGAGCACAATGTCGCTCACTCCACTTGCCTTTCGGATGGGTTTGGCAGTGCTATGCAGCTTCTCTGCATGGCGCTGACGGATTGCCGGACTGCACGAAGGCCTTTAAGGTTCACCCGCGATGGGTCCCCGGTGCGGCTTGTGACCCGCAAGGCTGGCGCGGACATCGCCCGTAGCGGCCTCACGGGACGTTAGCTAATTTCCGCCGTAGGGCGGAAAGGAGCTGCCACAGGACGAAAAGGGTTTGGCACGCATGGCGATGACATCATCACCGGAGGCGCAGTGGACTGTGGCGCTACCAGTTGTGGCGTGGCGCTACCATGTTCACGCTTCCGTTAGCTCCAGCACAATTTTATGGGAGCCGGTAGCGCCCCCCCCATGGGCAAAAACGCGTTTGCGCCCCGTTAGTGACCCCGGAGGCGCTAACGGCAGGTACAGAACAGTGGCATTTCAGTTCCTTCGTTTCCAGTCTTCAGTCCTTTGCCCTTAGTTTAGTTTTCATTCTTTTAGTAGTTCTTGTAGTAGTCTTTTTATTAGAAGGTGTAGGAGTACTGTGCCTAAATGGAAGTTGTAGGAGTACTTTGCCTAAATGTCTAAAAGGACATTTGTATAAAATTGGAATAATGGAGAGAAAGTTTAAAGAAGGTAAATTGTACAACTATACCAGCCAGCTACAGGCAACAACAACAACTTGTATTTATATAGTGCCTTTAATGTAGTAAAACGTTCCAAGATGCTTCACAGAAGTGTTATTAAACAAAATTTGACACTGAGCCACACAAGGAGAAATTAGAGATGACCAAATGCTTGGCCAAAGAGGTATGTTTTAAGAAGCATCTTAAAGGAGGAAAGAGAGGTAGAGAGGCGGAGAAGTTTAAGGAGGGAATTCCAGAGTTTAGGGCCGAGGCAGCTGAAGGCACGACCACCAATGGTTGAGCAATTAAAATCAAGGATGCTCAAGAGGCCAGAATTAAAGAAGCACAGATATCTTGGGGGGGGGGGGGCGGTTGTCAGGCTGCAGGGGATTATAGAGATAGGGAGGGTTGAGGCCATGGAGAGATTTGAAAACAAGGACGAGAATTTTAAAATCAAAACGTTCCTTAACCGGGAGCCAATGTAGGTCAGCGAGCACAGGGGTGATGGGTGAGCGCGACTTGGTGCGAGTTAGGACATGGGCAGCCAAGTTTTAGATAAACTCAAGTTTATGTAGGGTTGAACGTGGGAGGCCAGCCAGGATTTCAATGGAATAGTCAAGTCTAGAGGAAACAAAGTCATGAATGAGGGTTTCACCAGTAGATGTGCTGAGGTAGGGGCAGAGTCGGGCAATGTTCCAGAGATGAAAATATGCGATCTTAGTTATGGCGCGGATATGTGGTTGGCAGCTCATATCAGGGTCAAATATGACACCAAGGTTGCAAACAGTCTGGTTCAGCTTCAGACAGATGCTGGGGAGAGAGATGGAGTCGGTGGCTAGAGAACGGACTTTGTGCTAGGGATCGAAGACAATGCCTCCGGTCTTCCCAATATTTAGTTGAAGAAAATTTCTTCTGAATGTCGGACAAGCAGTCTGACAATTTAGAGACTGTGGAGGGGTTGAGTAAAGTGGTGGTGAGTGGAGCTGGGTGTCATAAGCGTACATATGGAAACTGATGCTGTGTTTTCAGATGATGTCGCCAAGGAGCAACATGTAGATGAGAAATAGGAGGGGGCCAAGAATAGATCCTTGGGGAACACAAGAGGAACTGATGCGGGAGTGGGAAGAGAAGCCATTTCAGGTGATTCTCTGGCTATGATTAGATAGATCAGAAAGGAACCAGGCGAGTGCAGTCCCACCCAGCTGGATGACGGTGGAGAGGCTTTGGAGAAGGATGGAGTGGTCGACTGTGTCAAAGGCTGCAGACAGGTCGAGAAGGGTGAAGCGGGATAGTTTACATCGTCACATAGGATGTCATTTGCGTCTTTGATAAGAGCCTTTTTGGTACTGGGACAGGGGCGGAAATCTGATTGGAGGGATTCAAACATGGAGCTCCGGGAAAGATGGGCATGGATTTGGGAGAGGAAAGGGAGATTGGAGATGGGGCAATAGTTTGCAAGAACGGAGGGGTTAAGGGTTGGTTTTTTGAGTAAGGGGTGATGATGGCAGATTTGAAGGAGAGGGGGATAGTAGAATGAGAGGGGACCTCATAGAAACGTTTAAAATTCTGACGGGTTTAGACAGGTTAGATGCAGGAAGAATGTTCCCAATATTGGGGAAGTCCAGAACCAGGGGTCACAGTCTAAGGATAAGGGGTAAGCCATTTAGGACCGAGATGAGGAGAAACTTCTTCACCCAGAAAGTGGTGAACCTGTGGAATTCTCTACCACAGAAAGTTGTTGAGGCCAATTCACTAAATATATTCAAAAGGGAGTTAGATGAAGTCCTTACTACTAGGGGGAATCAAGGAGTATGGCGAGAAAGCAGGAAAGGGGTACTGAAGTTGCATGTTCAGCTATGAACTCATTGAATGGTGGTGCAGGCTAGAAGGGCCGAATGGCCTACTCCTGCACCTATTTTCTATGTTTCTATGTTTCTATGTTTACCTGAGGAGAGAGAACTGTTAACAGTATTAGCTAACATGGGAGCCAGCAAAGGATATTGGGTGGTCAGCAGTTTTGTGGGAATATGGTCGCGGGAGCAGAAAGTGGGTCGCATGGTCAAGATGAGTGCGGAGGGGGCAAGACAGGAAATTGGAGAGAAACTGGAGAAAGATGCGAGTTCAGAATCTTAGAGGAAATTTGGTCCAGTGGGCTAGGAGAAGGAAGGGAAGTGACAGAAGCAGATGATTGGATGGTCTCAATCTTAGAGACAAAGAAGTCCATAAGCTCCTCACACGTGTTTTTGGAGGTGAGGGTGGAGGAGACAGGGGAGGGGGGTTTAAGAAGATAATTTGTAGGAGAGAAAAGAAGCCGGGGGTTATCATTGCATTCCAGAATGATCCTGGAATAGTAAACAATTTTAGCAGATGGGAGCAGCACCCAATAATGCTATATGTGGTCCAGACAGATCTGGCGGTGAATGGCTAAACTGGTTGGCCACCATATCCAAGCCTGTGTTCTTTGGACTTAAATGAACAAAGATGGGGCCATACCAAGGGGAATGGCCAGGGTGAGAGAGAGTAATGTTTTGAATAGGGATTATTAAAGGTGGTGGTGATAGTGTGGTTGAGCTAATTAGTGGGCAGATATGTGTGTCACTTAGATGTACTGAAATCAAGGTCTGTGAGATTTAAGCCAGCAAGACCTTATACTGTTATCAGCAGAAGAGGAATTTACCCAGGAGCAGAGGATCTAGGAGGTAGCACCTATACAGATGGGGGGGGGTTCATCACTCTGACGTCTCAGAAGATAACACCGCCTTTCCTGGGGCAATTCATCCATGCCAGGTCGTAAGGACATTGATCATATAAGTCCCAGAAACATTGCCACTACATATATATATAGGGGCCAAGTTTCCACAAGAGTTGCTCCTATTTTTTTGGAGCAACTAGTTTTTTTTTTGAAGTATCTTAAAAATCACAATTTTCCACATTTAGTTTGCTCCAGTTTCAGTGAGTTAGTTCAGTTTCTTTTTATTTCAGTTTTTTTTTCCAAAGGGGGCGTTACCAGCCACTTATGCCTGTTTTGGCCATTTATGCAAGTTTAGACAGACAATAGTTACTCCAAACTAACTTAGGCCAGCGTATGTGTCCACTTTTGTATGCGCAGATAAACCTTGAGGACACTTTAGAAATCAGGCGCAGGTAGCCAGAGATGGCGGGGAAAGGGAACTTAGAGGATTTTCCAAAGCACTAAACACCTTCACAACAACATCAAAGAAGCATAAGCACATTTAAGCACTAAACAAAGCAGTACATTTAAAGCACCAAGCACTAAACCAAGCACAAAAATAAGCATTCAATAACAAATAAAAAATACAAGGAAAGCACATTTAAGACTTACAAAGCACTAAACAAAGCACAAAAAGTAATAAGCAATTAATTAACAAATAAAAAATAAAAGAAACCCTGCACCTAAAGCACCAAGACCAAAGTAATAAGCAATCAATCAATCAATAACAAATAAAAAAATAGAAGTCCTACCTTTATGTGAAGGGTAGGCAGTGGGCTGCCCATGAGGGAGAGGGGAGGAGGGGGGAGGAGAGGAGGGGGGAGGAGGAGGAGAGAAGGAGGAGGGGGGAGAGGAAGGGTGGCAGAGGATGGGGGGGGCAATGTTAAACATACGAGCCTGCCCAGGTCCCATCCTACTCACGTCTTGCCCCCAATCTCTTTGCTTTCCTGCTACCCCCTCCCCCCCCCGAACATCTCCGAGACAGTCCCAAGGAACACTCAATGGCCTCAGTCATCTTCCTTCTTGATGGTCATTTTTGCCAGCTCCTTCTCCCTTTCCTGTTTGGCTTTCTGTTCCCGGGATCTCCTGTCTCCGATGACGGACATTGCCATCTGCTCACTCTAGCGCGCAGAGGTCCCGGGACTGTTTTCAGCGCTGGGACCTGGCTCCGCCCCATGCGTTCTGCTGCGCTTCACCAAGGCCCTACATTGGTGCTGCTGCGTAGAGAATACGAAGGTAAATAATAGACGCCGTTTCTGTTCTAAAAAATCAGCGCACCACACGGAGGTGTGCAAACTTAGGCCTATAGAATGTAATCTATTCAATAGATTACTATCTAATGCTGTTAAATGGCCAGCTATCTAATGATTATAATCCTAAATTAATCTCAACTGTAAATGTATCAGCAAGCAGTTAAAGGTGAATTACTAAGACATAACTGAACTGCTTTTGTTACTTATTTTGCAAATTAACCCAATCTACTAAATATTCAATGTTTATATTTAAGTGCTGCTATGAATTTAAGGTTAATAAACAATTATTAGTTCATGACTTTGTTGTCTGACTTCTTTAGTAATTGGTAAGAAAGTGTTAGTTCATTCACTCAGTAGCTTGTGCAGATCCTGATGGGAGGTTGGCAGAGTAAAAGCTCATATAATTGATGTAAGATAGTTCAGAGCCAAATTTAGACAGCATTCACTCCTAGGAAAGGACTGGGTGATAAACCCCAAACAGTGCCTTGACAATGAAATAAGATGAAAGGATTAAGGGTTCGTCATTACCGTTGATAAATATTCTTGTCGGGGTATCGATCCCAATCTTGTTGTTACAAGGCTGCAGCTGGTAGTGAATCTTGGCATCACACCAGACAGTTCAAATACCAGTAAACATAAACCACTCATTCATCTGACCCATTCATCTGTTCAAATACCACAAGGAAAACAAACTGGAAACAATACATGACCACTTGAAAATCATTTCACAAGTCTGGCAAAGGCGAGCCACTTATCTAACTGTTTAGCACAAAGGAACACGCAAGTCTGTGGACCTGGACAAGCTCAGTAATTTTCACTGTGAACAAAAAAAACAGCAGCTGTTCGCATTGCACAGCTATGTTTGCCTTCACTAGGTGACACTGAGTAATTTATTTAAGTTTCACATACGGCCCTAAATATTTTTTGATCCCTTGCACTGAGGAGACAAAGAAGATGGATTGGACTTTTTGTGATTCTGTTAATTGCAAAGGCATTCTTCCCCAAGCATCTGACTATGAGAAGGTTCATTTATCTTTTTGCTGCTGTCTTTCTAAGCGTTGTATATTATTGTTCTGGTGAATTCACATATGAGTTTTGCCCTCTGGAGTCCTACATTCTGTGATCATTTCTCTGGTAAGATCTCAGTTTTTGAAACTAGAGAAGTGTTTTCAGAACTCTACCATCCAAGGAAAAGAGACATGTGACATATACAAGTCCAAATCAGATCAGCCATGATCTTATTAAATGGCGGAGCAGGCTCATGGGGCCAAATGGCCTGCTCCTGCTCCTATTTCTTATGTTTCTTACATGGATCTAAAGTGGCCTCATGTGGCTGCAGAAAATATTCCTATGAATTATGTGCACCTTTAGGTATTTTTCCTTCCAGTTCCAAGCTATCTTAGCACTTGTGCAACTGAGTAAGTCTGAAATAGATAGAGGAGTGGATTCACCCAGAGACATCTTGGAGTTTATGTCTGGTTCCCTAGTAACATTGTATTGGATGTTGCCACAACTATTAACGCATGATGGATAATTTGTTGTTGGGCATATAGTTGTCATAAAATAAGCAACTTCGACAGGAATATATGACAATGACTGAATTTTCCTTACAGCTTCATCAATGTGGGACTGTAGTGTAATTCTATTTTGTTGTATGACAGTTCAAATATTATTCATATTTACTTTTTACTTTATCAGTTTAAGGGAGCACTATGCTTGTGAGAAAGTATTTGGTGAAACTTATTTTGTCCATAAAGGGACCAGAGGCATGCCATTTTTGCTATACTCAAATGATACTCAAGTTGCCACAAAAAATTAACATGATGGATAGTTTGCTTTGGGCATATTGTTGTCACAAAGTAATCAACAACTTCTACAGAAATATATGACACTGATTGAATTTTCCTTACAGCTTTATCAATGTTGGAGCGTAGTGGAGTTCCATTTGAGAATCAGATTTATGTCACTGCATTAATATTTTCAAACAGACAAATAAATTTTTTTTGATATCTTTATACAGCTACTCACACAAGCACACATGACAAGATGGCTCCTTAACAAATCTGTGTCACATGACCTTTTATTGTTATTACATCAGTAGTTGCATTATATCAGTAGTCCACTAGGTGGAGCTCTACAACATTTCTCCCTCCTTATTGAAGAAGTAATCATAACAAAATAATCATTATGCATAACTTGCATGGTATACACATCAAAATAAATTAACCTATTTTTCCATATTTACAAATCAAACTTAACCACTGGTTTTCTGTTTCAAAGAATATACCTTCATTGGTGAACAGAACTTCCAATCTTGGTTTAGGACTTAGACTTTTCTAAGCTGAGCCGGGGGAGAGTTTTTCTCCAAGGGCAGCCCTTGATCTACATTTGGACTCTCTACAACTTCAGACTGTTCGTCTGCCTGACTCGGACTCAGACCTAAATTCTGTCTTTCTCTTGGACTTCTTCCTAGTACATCCGATGTAGGATTTGCTACTAGTACTCTACTTGTAACAAGACTATCTGACTCATCAGAAATAATCAAATCATTCCAACTTTCAACTTCTTCCACATCTGTAGGTAAAATATGATCTATGTGAACAAACCTAACCTGTTCATGATCAAACATCTTGACCAAATATGTGCGAGGGCGACATATCTTTACTACTTTTCCTGGTAACTACTTTAATCATTTATAGTGATGGTTCTTCATTTTCACCTTCTGATTCAATTTCACACTTCTCCCTCTTACTCTACCTCTATCATGACTCTCTCTTTCTGTCTTAATTGTTTCTCTTCTATTGATTGTGCCAAATTTGGATTTAACAACGAAAACCTGATTCGTGGCTGTCACTTGAAAAACAACACTCTGGTGTTCTACCAGCAGTTGTATGAGGAATATTCTGAGAAGAAAATTTGCCAGTTTGTGGTCCCACAACAACTGCTGTTTGTTTGGATTTAGATCCAACATTTGCTTGATGAGGGCACGTTTTACAATTTTCATTCTGCTGCACCATTTGAAGCAGGGTGGTATGGTGGAACTTTGGTATGTTTTACACCATTTCTGCTCATGAACTGTGCAAATTCTTCTGAACAAAATTGCGGCCCATTAACAGACACAATTTCATCTGGGAGGCCATATGAAGAAAACAATCTTCGCAAAAGGTCTAGTGTTTTACTTATTGTTAATTTTCCACACCAGAAACACCTCTCCAGTCAAAAATCACGTAACTTGTCGAAACATAGTAACATAGAAACATAGAAAATAGGCGCAGGAGTAGGCCATTTGGCCCTTCGAGCCTGCACCACCATTCAATAAGATCATGGCTGATCATTCACTTTAGTACCCCTTTCCTGCTTTCTCTCCATACCCCTTGATCCCTTTAGCCATAAGGGCCATATCTAACTCCCTCTTGAATATATCTAACGAACTGGCATCAATAACTCTCTGCGGTAGAGAATTCCACAGGTTAACAACTCTGAGTGAAGCAGTTTCTTCTCATCTCGGTCCTAAATGGCTTACCCCTTATCCTTAGACTGTGACCCCTGGTTTTGGACTTCCTCAACATTGGGAACATTCTTCCTGTGTCTAAACTGTCCAGTCCTGTCAGAATTTTATATGTTTCTATGAGATCTCCTCTCATTCTTCTAGACTCCAGTGAATACAGGCCCAGTCGATCCAGTCATGCCATCCCGGGAATCAGTCTGGTGAACCTTCGCTGCACTCCCTCAATAGCAAGAACGTCCTTCCTCAGATTAGCAGACCAAAACTGAACACAATATTCCAGGTGAGGCCTCACTAAGGCCCTGTACAACTGCAGTAAGACCTCCCTGCTCCTATACTCAAATCCCCTAGCAATGAAGGCCAACATGCCATTTGCCTTCTTCACCGCCTGCTGTACCTGCATGCCAGCTTTCAATGACTAATGTACCATGACACCCGGGTCTCGTTGCACCTCAACTTTTCTTAATCTGCTGCCATTCAGATAATATTCTGCCTTCCTGTTTTTGCCACCAAAGTGGATAACCTCACATTTATCCGCATTATACTGCATCTGCTATGCATTTGCCCACTCACCTACCCTGTCCAAGTCACCCTGCAGCCTCTTAGCATTCTCCTCACAGCTCACACTGCCACCCAGCTTAGTGTCATCTGCAAACTTGGAAATATTACACTCAATTCCTTCATCTAAATCATTGATGTATATTGTAAATAGCTGGGGGCCCAGCACTGAGCCCTGTAGCACTCCACTGGTCACTGCCTGCTGTTCTGAAAAGGACCCGTTTATCCGTTTATCCCAACTCTGCTTCCTGTCTGCCAACCAGTTCTCTATCCACGTCAATACATTACCCCCAATACCATGTACTTTAATTTTGCACACCAATCTCTTGTGTGGGACCTTGTCAAAAGGCTTTTGAATGTCCAAATACACCACATCCACTGATTCTCCCCTGTCCACTCCACTAGTTACATCCTCAAAAAATTCTACAAGATTTGTCAAGCATGATTTCCTTTTCATAAATCCATGCTGACGTGGATAGATCCTGTCACTGCTTTCCAAATGAGCGCTATTTCATCTTTAATAATTGATTCCAACATTTTCCCCATGACTGATGTCAGGCTAACCGGTCTATAATTACCCATTTTCTCTCTCCCTCATTTTTTAAAAAGTGGTGTTACATTAGCTACCCTCCAATCCATAGGAACTGATCCAGAGTCGATAGACTGTTGGAAAATGATCACCAATGCATCCACTATTTCTAGGGCTACTTCCATAAGTACTCTGGGATGCAGACTATCTGGCCCTGGGGATTATCGGCCTTCAATCCCATCAATTTCCTTGACACAATTTCCTCACTAATAAGGATTTCCTTCAGTTCCTCCTTCTCGCTAGACCCTCGGTCCCCTAGTATTTCCGGAAGGTTATTTGTGTCTTCCTTCGTGAAGACAGAACCAAAGTATTTGTTCAATTGGTCTGCCATTGCTTTGTTCCCCGAGATATAGTGATTCCAGTACTATGCTCATGGATGCACCAGTGTCAATTTCCACGGGTATCCTGGTTTCTGCAACGTCTACTTGGATGACGATACTTTGCAAATTGCTGTTAGATACCCTCGTGCTCCTGATGATGTATATTTCCAGAACCTCCTTGTCCTGTTGCTTCTCTTCAATGCAGTATAGTGTCTGGCTATTTCTACATATAGCATTGTGTGTCAGTTTATTCTTCAGTCAGCACGCTTTCGAAAGATACCTAGTTTTCTTGCAGCAGAAACACTCAGCCTTCACATATGGACAGCTTTGAGCAATGTATTGTCCCAGACACCGATAGCACGACTTTAATTCACTGTTACCATGGCCAGTTGCTGAAACCTTTGACTGTCAGCCTGAAGTCGATTTGGATGGCTGGAAATGACGTGAAATATTCGGGAGTGTTGATCGACCATATCCATCAACTTAGCTGTCTGACAAGCTAAATCAAAAGTTAAGTTAGGGGTTGTCAACAACTTCCTCCTGATTGCTGCATTTTTCAACTCAGAAACAAAGTGGTCACGTAATGCTCGGTCCTGCAAGTTTCCGAAATGACAGTGAATGGATAGCTTTTATAAAGCTACAATGTACTCACTAAAACCCTCGTCAGTTAATTGATTTACTGTTCCAAAATGCTAACTTTCAGCAATTTCCAGAGGCTCAGGACTGTAGTGCTGATGGTTAGAATCTCCATCAGTGGTGTGTCCTTTGGCTTGATGGGACCAAACACATTTTTCAGGGTTTCATACACCTCGGGGCCTGCTTCAGTCAAGAAAATAGCTCGTTTCCTTTCTAAACCCACCCCGGTGCGGTTTTTATTATCGGGGACTTTGACGATACTATTCGCGGTGAAAAACATTTTTAGCCACTCCACATATGCTCCAAAAGTCTCTCAGTTGCGGTGGAACTCACCCAAGCACCCTATTATACTCTTAGGCATGGCCATCTGGACTCTGGCCACGTCGACAGTTCAGCCAAGTGTACTTGAAATTTACCTTGGATTTTTAGCTGTTTTGCAAAACACAGAACCTCTCAAAGTCTCGCTGTCGGTTGGCAGGATTATCCACCAAGAAAAATGTCAGTTAGGGAATCCAAAGATCCTATCCTCATCATCATCTGTGATATCTTTACAGACAGCACTGACAAACACACACTACAAGATGGCTCCTTAGTCACATGACTTGCCACATGATCTTAAATTGTTATTACATCATTAGTTGCATTACATCAGTAGTCCACTAGGTGGAGCTCTATAACAACTTTGATGAAGGGCTAGATTTTCCACTTTTTTTTGAATGCTTAATGCCCACTTAACGTCCATTTTACCACTGAAATGACGTACAATACCCATATAGCGCCCATTTAACAACAAAAAGGAAACTGACAGGCATTTTTCAGAAACTTTTCGCTGAGTGTTACTTTCCCCATGTGCGTAACGGCAGGAAAAAATAATACCGCCCGCCCGCCCACTTTTTTTGGGTGGAATCATCAGAATGGGCGAAATCAACGGCCATAATATCGCCCAGCGTTAGTGCCCGCACGGAATTAACGCCAAGATTCAATAATACTGCCTGCCCACTTTTTTTGTCGTAAAGATCATATTTGCCGAAACTAACGGCCATGAGATGGTCCAGCATCACTTTCAACACCTCGCACACATATCACCGACAATATCGCTCGCCCAAAAAAATGCCCGGAAAAAGTGGAACTACCCGGAGCTAATCACAGCATTATGGACGCCATGTTCTATATCACATGTTGCATCCTTTAAAAGGCTGCTGTGCTTCAACCTCGAGGGAGTTCGGATGTACTCTGGAGGTCATTGGAGTTGATGTGAACGTCTGTACAAACATCCTGACCATACTGTGACCGATTAGAATTTAATAGTTGTCTTCGTCGGGACATTCATTGTTTCTGACCAATTGATGTAAAAGAGAGAGCTATTGCAATGGGGCCTGTCCTTTCTCACCCTCTCTTGATGTGCAATTACATGCTGCAAACTCAAGATGGCTGAAGGTACGCTCCACAGCATTATGTGCCCAATGTAAGACGTGCCAGACTGATGAGGAGGACCAGACATTACACCCCCCGCAAATACAGGGACAAGCGGTCTTACCTCAACTTGCATGACACAACCTGCCTTCGGCTTCCACAAAGAGGTTATCACTGAGGTATGCCAGCTCATAAGGAGAGATCTTCAGCCTGCCAGCACTATCAGTACTGCACTGTCCGTCGAGGTCAAAGTCACCGCGGCACTGTCGTTCTATGCGTCGGGTTCTTTTCAGGACTCAGCTGGCGACATTTGCGGTCGGTCTCAGCATGCCACACAATACTGCATTAGACAGGTCATTGAAGCCCTGTACTCATGCAGGAGGAACTTGATTACCAGGGAGGCACAGAGTGAGAGGGCTCTAGGATTCTCCAGAATTACAAACTTCCCCAAGGTGCAGGGAGTAATAGATTGTACGCACATCGCGATGCGGGCACCTTTTCAGGATGTTGAGGCTTTCAGGAACTGCAAGGGATTCCACTCCCTGAATGTCCAACTCGTTATCGATCACCAGCAAATTATTATGGCAGTGAATGCTAAATTTCCAGGCAGCATCCATGATGCTCACATCCTGCGTGAGAGCACTGTATCTGACTTGTTTACCAATCAGCCACAAGGTCAATGCTGGATGCTTGGTGACAAAGGATATGGCCTCGCCACCTGGCTGATGACCCCCCTGCATGACACCCACACCAAAGCCGAGAGGCGATACAATGAGAGCCACAGAGCCACTCACAATATCATGGAGAAAACCATTGGAGTACTTAAGCAGCACTTTGGATGCTTGGACCACTCAGGAGGCGAGCTCCAATACCACCCTGAGCAGATAGCTCAATTTATGGTGGTCTGCTCCATGCTGCACAGCTTGGCTATCAGGAGGGGATAAGAATTGCCTGATGAGTCTGACAGTCCACCTCACTAGAGAGAGGAAGAGGAGGACGAGGATGCAGATGCTGACATCAGCCCAGACAATCAGGCTGGCACTGAAGCCATGCCCCCGCCCCCCCTGTAGACCACATGAAAGGGCCTGTGGGGGCATGTTAGCTGCAATGGCCTCACATCAGGAGCTCATCAATGAGCACTTTGTCTGAAAGAACGTTGGTGTTATTTACAAGCCTGACACACTGCTGGCTGTGTAGGTCATACATCAATGGTGAGCATTACCTTAGTGACAATTAAAGTTTAAGTTGACTGAAGTTAAGTGTAATTATACCCTTTGAAGTTAAGGAATCACCAGCGTGTAATGGTGCAGCTATCTGAGCCAATGCGCAACAAGATTTTGATAAATAAAAAACATTTAAACTGAACATTTGTCTGAAATCATCAGTATTTCTGTAAAATACGACCGTCCGCGCCCCCCCCACCTCTTCTCATCACCACCTCTATCCTTTCCCCTTTCCCTCCTGACTCCAAACCGCCTGGCCGAGGAGCACCTGAGGCGATGCTTCATTGTGGGAGGGGTGCGGGGATGACAGCTGGACTGCTGCTTGGACGGATACGGGAGAGGACAGTCCTGAGGTGGGAACGTGCTCCAAGCCAGAAGTAAGATGTTGCTTGTGGCTCTCGTGTGATTGGTAATGGGGATGTGGCACCTTGAGGTACAGTGCCGCGGTCCGGGACCACTGGGAACCCTCTGCTACCAGTGTTCCTGGCTACCAGCTTCAGGATCTCTACCATCCCTTCCATGTTATGTATTACTTGTTGGACAAAAACTCGATGCCAACTACGTTTTTGGTGTTTAGTAGGCGTTTTGCTGCTGGTGAATCTCCCTTGTGCCTCCCACAACAGCCAAACAAACACACATCACACCCACACACACTTTCAGTCTCTGTCAGCTCCCTCTCTCTCTGTCTCCTCTTCTGCGCATGGTCATGATGACCCTTGACCTCCTGAATCACATGAATCGAGCGTTGTCATGCCGTTGCAAAGGACGGCGACACTTTACGGCAGAAGGTCAGCGAGATTTAACGCTACCACCCATTTCATATCGCTTGCGGTAACGCCCAATTTCAAAAAGGAGACTAGGTGCTTTGCAATTGGACGAGAAGCCGGAGATCTGAAAACCCATTTTTACCACCCAAACCGGAAATAACGCCCATTTTTGGGCGATAAGCACAAAAGTGTAAAATCTCGGCCGAAGAGTTTTTCAAGAACACAGGTCTTTGTTAATATGAGAGAAGTAATGACAACTTGCAGATCTGTTATCTTCAATGTTCTGGTAGCTTTTTTGCAGTACAGACTGCAATTATAACTTATAATTTAAAGATGCTCCTCATATTTACTAACTTCACTGTTATGTAACATAATTTCAAATAAAGTTGTTGATTTGTATAACATGGGCCCAGCATTTGCTGGGAAAATAATGGCGAGTTTAATGTGCACGCTATTATTACTGTGTAAATAATGCAGCAATCTGTGGCGAGGAAGAGATACGACATGAGTTGTGAATCACCACAAATTGCTGGACGATTTGTGCCATTCCACTGTTGGTCTCGTGAAAACAGGAGCGTGACATCAATCTCCCCATGAGTGTCATGCTGCATTTACTTTGTCCAAACAAATGAAACTCCCCACAAAAAGTTAGGGCTGCTACTTAATGACATAAGGACCCTTTTAATGATGAGATTTACGTTCCTGAGATGCCATTCAACCTCTCTGGCCTAGAAAAGGTTCAATTCAAACTGTAGAGTCTCATTCCTGCAGATAACAAATTGTTCCTGGAAGTTTTTAATATGTAAAATGTTAAATTTTTTCTTACTTTTCCTTTCTGTCTCTAATTTCTTTCTCTCTTAATCCAATCTTTCTTTTCCTCTCTTTATTTCTCTTTCTGTAGCTAATTTGACTCTAATTCACCCTATTTCCTTCCCTGTTATCCTCTGTTTCTTTCTCTAAGGAGATCATTCACTCAAGTCCCAGATGCCCCCTCATCAACTTGCGCTCCCAACACTTCCAGCAATTTGCGGCCAAAATAAGTTGGAGCTTAAGGTTGAGGAAAGAAATCTCACAACTGAGGCAGGCCGCGAGATACACCACTCCGGCAAAATCTGGGCCATGGTGCCAATGTTACTGGTGACCAAGGGAGAAAAGCTGAGCAATCTAAAGCAAGTTGATTAAATGCCCCAGTTCTGATGAAGGGTCATTGACCTGAAATGTTAACTCGGTTTCTCTCTCCACAGATGCTGCTTGACCTGCTGCGTATTTCCCTCCATGGCCTCAGCCCTCCTTATCTCTATAATCTCCTCCAGCGCCACAACCCCCCGAGATGTCTGCGCTCCTCTAATTCTGCCATCTTAAGCATCTCTGATTATAATCACTCAACCATTGATGGCCGTGCCTTCAGTTGCCTAGGCCCCAAGTTCTGGAGCTCCCTGCCTAAACCTCTCTTTCTTCCTTCAAGACGCTCCTTAAATCATACCTCTTTGACCTAGCTTTTGGTCACCTGCGCTAATTTCTACTTATGCGGCTCGGTGTCAAATTTTTAAATTTCATAATACTGCTGGGAAGTGCCTTGGGATATTTCACTATGTTAAAGGTGCTATATAAATGCAAGTTATTGTTGTTGTATTGGGGCTGCCTCTCTGTCGGTGTATGGTGCAGGAGAGAGGAATCTGCAGAAGAGATCATTGTAAACTAAAACAAGGAGGAAGCAAATATATACAAGATTCTTACTGTTATAGCTGACACATAGCTGATACTTACACTAATATAATCATTGATGCTTTTGTTCTATTTACCTGGCTTATATAAGTGAGGTGCAGAAAACATGGCCTCACTTGAGCTGGCCATGTTACCCTCACTGTGTAGATAGGATAACCAGTTTCTCCCCAAATTTGGAGTGCCACTGAGCCTGCAAAAATGTACATGTGCTATGATGTGCATGGTGCTTACACATGTGCGATGGTACACCAGGCTTGACAAGATAGCGTGAAGTCGAGCACATTCCTGCCATTTGGAATCGTGACATCATCGCCATGCCCCGTTAATGCCCCGACTCTAAATTGAGTATCGCCCACTGAAGCTGCGCCAGGCGATGCCAGTGACAACTTCAGGAGACACATACTGGGTGGCCGGCTGATTGTAGGGCAAGAGTTAAAGGGGAGGTGGCCGGCTGATTGTAGGACGAAAGTTAAAGGGGAGGTGGCCGGCTGATTGCAGGGCAAGAGTTAAAGGGGAGGTGGCTGGCTGATTGTAGGGCAAAAGTTAAAGGGGAGGTGACCGGCTGATTGTAGGGCAAAAGTTAAAGGGGAGGTGGCCGGCTGATTGTAGGACGAAAGTTAAAGGGGAGCTGGCCAGCTGATTGTAGGACGAAAGTTAAAGGGGAGGTGGCCGGCTGATTGTAGGGCGAAAGTTAAAGGGGAGGTGGCCGGCTGATTGTAGGACGAAAGTTAAAGGGGAGCTGGCCAGCTGATTGTAGGGCGAAAGTTAAAGGGGAGGTGACCGGCTGATTGTAGGGCAAAAGTTAAAAGGGAAATGGCCGGCTGATTGTAGGGCGAAAGTTAAAGGGGAAATGGCCGGCTGATTGTAGGGCAAAAGTTAAAGGGGAAAAGGCTGGCTGATTGTAGGGCGAAGGTTAAAGGGGAAAAGGCTGGCTGATTGCAGGGCGAAAGTTAAAGGGGAGGTGGCCGGCTGATTGTAGGCCGAAAGTTAAAGGGGAAATGGCCGGCTGATTGTAGGGTTAAAGTTAAAGGGGAGGTGGCCAGCTGATTGTAGGGCGAAAGTTAAAGGGGAGGTGGCCAGCTGATTGTAGGGCGAAAGTTAAAGGGGAGGTGGCCGGCTGATTGTAGGGCGAAAGTTAAAGGGGAGGTGGCCAGCTGATTGTAGGGCGAAAGTTAAAGGGGAGGTGGCCGGCTGATTGTAGGGCGAAAGTTAAAGGGGAGGTGGCCGGCTGATTGTAGGGTGAAAGTTAAAGGGGAGGTGGCCGGCTAATTGTAGGGCGAAAGTTAAAGGGGAGGTGGCCAGCTGATTGTAGGGCGAAAGTTAAAGGGGAGGTGGCCAGCTGATTGTAGGGCGAAAGTTAAAGGGGAGGTGGCCAGCTGATTGTAGGGCGAAAGTTAAAGGGGAGGTGGCCGGCTGATTGTAGGGCGAAAGTTAAAGGGGAGGTGGCCGGCTGATTGTAGGGCGAAAGTTAAAGGGGAGGTGGCCGGCTAATTGTAGGGCGAAAGTTAAAGGGGAGGTGGCCGACTGATTGTAGGGCGAAAGTTAAAGGGGAAATGGCCGGCTGCCCGTCAAAAAAATATCTGCTTTTTTTCCCCACCGCTGCTCACTCAACCCGGACTCTGCTTGAGTGCTGTGCTGATCGCATGATACCCCCACTTCTTGGTGATCAAGGTAAGATCTTTTTTATTCTGCAGAGTATGCAGCTTGGGCCCTTCCCATGAATTATGGGAAGAGCCCCTCCTACGCAGCAGCACTATGCGGCCCGGTGCGTAGCGCTGCTGAGCCATGCGCCCCGCTCCCGAAGCGTCTGCCCCGCTACCGCCCCTGAAAGAAAGTGGAGCGCTTGAGTTGGGGGGGTTAACCCCAATTTCTCCTGAGAGGCGAGACACCTGTGCCTAGCACAAAGTCTCACGACTCGCGAGTGGTACCACCCTCAAACGGGCGCACCTGAATTTCTCGGCCATCGTGTATAAAGTATCATGGTTTTCGACGGTATTTCAGAGTGTACTCAAAAGATACAGAAACTGAATATCTACTCTCTGTATAGAGTTAAAGGCTGATCACCTTTCTGTGTATCAATAGTCTGTTCCGTATATTCCACTACAAAGTTTCGTGCTTACTCAAAACATATTGTTGTGAACCAGAGGAGATAAGAAGTTGCTTAGTAATCTCAAAAACCATAGCACAAAGTCATCAAACTCCAAAGAGCCAACTGCATTTATTTATTCAAAAGCAAAATACTGCGGATGCTGGAAATCTGAAATAAAAACAGTAAATGCATGAAATACTCAGCAGGTAAAGCAGCATCTGTGGAAAGAGAAAATGAGCAGCCCTGCCACAACATCACCAGAGTCAGTCATTGAACCTTAGATATGAAACTGAAATAAAGAGATGGTGCTTGAGGTGGTGGTGAGTTTCCAAGTAAACACGTAAAACTGTGTTACGTCACTTGCACAATTAGCAACCACACCTACATGGTGCAGACAGTGGATTTTCTGGAATGCAAAGTTTACGCAGATGAGGCAGTGAAAGGCAGTAACTGTGGGCCCTCCGGTTTTTTTCGGCGCACTTACGTGAGGTGCGCCGACTTCCTGCGCTCAAAATGGCGCCGAAAAGATATCCCCGTATTCGAGCCCCTCTGCTGACTCTCTTGAGGCTTGTCCATTGGGGGGGCAGAGCTAGGGCCCTGTGCCTAAAAGAGTGCCGGCAACTGTCCGCATGCGCAGTGGAGAGCTCGCGCATGCGCAGTAGCTCCTCCCATGATTGTGATGATGCGTGCCTGCAGCGTGGGACCCGACACGTCCCACCCCTATCCCGGGCCGGTGGCCTGCCGCACAGGCTGGCTGCTGCCTTCCCGCACTGAGGGCTAGAAGAAACAGGTTGGTGCGGGGAGACTTTTGTTTGGGGTGGGGGGAAGAGTTATGATCGGGGGTGAGGGGAAGGAGGAGAGTTTCTTTCAATGATTTAGAAAAAGTCCCTGTCAATAGCACAATGCAACTGGCTGTTAAGAGGTGAAAATGACCAGGGAAATCTTTCCTTAGGTTTGGCTTCTCAGTACCAGCAAATATCTGGTTGTGGCTTTTGTTTTGGTAGTAGTCATGACTTAGGTCAGTTTTTTTAAAATCCCACCAATTCTTAGTGAACAACTGCATGGATGCTCGCAGATACCCTGTTGGGAACATTCCATCAGCATCCACGGGTGCCTTATTGGGGAGTAACTGCATGGGCACCCTCAGGTACCTTGCGCAAGTGACCATTGTTCATTCATGTGTAAGCCCGAGCTTTGACAATCGGAGAAAGGCAAGCTATGTGACCACGAGGGACATCACAGCCTGTTCCACTTTTCATCTGACCTCTACACATAGAACAGTTCCAGCAGGCTCAATGGATAGCGACCAGGAGCTGGAACCCCGGTTGATTTTCCGCTCTCTAACCCGATGACAACAAGGCCTATTACTCCTATCATTGCACCACCCACGATCACTACCTCATGATGGCGTGATAACACAAGATAACAACTTGCATTAACAATATAGCCCTGCTAGCAAAATATTTGATTCATAAATGGTTTTATGAAACCCTTTGACTTCTGAGAAAAATGATATTAAAAAGTGCATATTTTATGAAGCATTATATAGTGGAATGTGTAAATTATGCAAATGTTACAGTACAAGATCTATATTAGTTGTTGTGAAGGTGTTTCGTGCTTTGCAAGGTCCTCTCTGCTTCCCTTCCCCCTGCCCCCATCTCTGGCTACCTGCGCTGATTTCTTAACTCTCCGCAAGGGTTTTCTGTGCGTCCACAAGTGGCCACATACGTTGGCCTAAATTAGTTTGGAGCAACTATTAGCTGTACAAACTGGCTTAAATGGCCAAAACAGGTGTAGGTGGCTGGTAACGCCCCCTTTTGAAAAATAAACTAAACTAAAAAAATTCTAACCAACTCACTTACACTGGCGCAAATTAAATATGCAGAATGGGGATTTTTAAGATACTCCAGAAAAGTCAAGTTGCTCCAAAAAAAACGGAGCAACTCCTGGGCAAATTTGGGCCTAAAGCTGGCAATATTTTCTGAAGTAATGACAAAGTTGAAGCACATTTTCTTCATATGCATTGTTATTCAAATACTGCAGCAGATTTGTAGTGTTCACTCAAAATTAAAAAGTTATAATGCGAATGCTGTAAGATTGATTTGCAGTGCAATGGTCAGCATATTGAATAGGAATTGTGGTTTCCTTAAGGAGCTTCTGGGAATGCTTGAATCCTTCAACACCCAGTAACAGCCTGCCAATGCTGCTTTGGTTCCAATTGTTTGGAGGTTTAGGAAGTAGCTCAGGGCTGATTCTCCCTTTGACTTTCCCTTCTCTGCGTCTTCCAGTGGTTAGTTCCCCACATCAACAACAGCATGGTGGAGGGTGTGGGGGGAGGGCGGGATGCGGGGGGTGGGAGGTGGGGGGGAGGGTGGCTGCTGGTGTGGGAGGTGGGGGAGAGGGGCTGAGTGTTTCGTACTTGTAGCCGACCATTCTGTGACATTGTACATTGGTGCTCCACCACACTGCACCAATACATCACTTGTTTTGATTTTTATTTCTTTAATTTCAATGGCTCAGATTATTTATTTCAATATTGACCATCATAAATGTTTTTTCCATTAGTCTGTGTAAATTGTGCTCAAAAGAATTTCTCTGGTCGACTGTCAATGTCTCCAATGTCAAATGGTCTCCAAAAAGCCCATGAGCATAAGAACAAAAGAAATAGGAGCAGCTGTAGGCTATTTGGCACCTCGACCCTGCTCTGCCATTCAATAAGATTATGGCTGATCTGATCTTGGCTTCAACTCCACTTCCCTGCCCACTCTCTATAACCCTTGACTCCCTTGCCATTCAAAAATCTGTCTATCTCCACCTTAAATATATTCAATGACCCAGCCTCCACAGCTCTCTGGGGTAGAGAATTCCAAAGATTCACTGAGAGAAGAAATTCCTCCTAACTGCCGTTTTAAATGAGCGACCTCTTATTTTTGAAACTATGCTCCCTAGTTCTAGGTTCCCCCACAAGGAGAAACATCCTCTCTGCATCTACCCTGTAAAGCCCTCTCAGAATCTTATATATTTCAATAAGATCACCTTTCATTCTAAACTCCAATGAGTATCAGCCCAACCTGCTCGACCTTTCTTCATAAGACAACCCCTTCATCTCAGGAATCAACCTCATAAACCTTCTCTGAACTGCCTCCAATTCAACTATATCCCTCTTTAGATAAGGAGACCAAAACTGTACGCAGTACTCCAGGTGTGGTGTCACCAACGCCCTGTCCAGTTGTAGCAGGATTTCCCTTTTATTATAAGAACATAAGAAATAGGACCAGGAGTACGCCATATGGCCCCTCGAGCAAACTGCGTCATTTAATAAGATCATGGCTGATCTGATCATGGACTCAGCTCCCCTTCCCCACCCACTCCCCATAACACCTTAATCCCTTATCATTTGAGAAACTGTCTATTTCTGTCTTAAATTTATTCAATGCCCCAGCTTCCACAGCTCTCTGAGGCAGCGAATTCCACAGATTTACAACCCTCTGAGAGAAGAAATTTCTCCTCATCTCTATTTTAAATTGGTGGCACCTTATTCTAAGATCATGCCCTCTAGTTCTAGTCTCCCTTATCAGTGGAACCATCCTCTCTGCATCCACCTTGTGAGGCCCCCTCATAATCTTATACGTTTCGATAAGATCAACTCTCATTCTTCTGAATTCCAATGAGTAGAGGCCCAACCTACTCAACCTTTCCTCATAAGCCAACCCCCTCATCCCTGGAATCAACCTAGTGAACCTTCTCGAAACGGCCTTCAAAGCAAGTACATCCTTTCATAAATATGGAAACCAAAATTGCATGCAGTATTCCAGGTGTGGCCTCACCAATAGCTTATATAGCTGTAGCAAGACTTCTCTGCTTTTATACTCCATCCCCTTTGTAATAAAGGCCAAGATACCATTGGCCTTCCTGATCACTTGCTGTACCTGCATACTATCCTTTTATGTTTCATGCACAAGTACCCCCAGGTCCCGCTGTACTGCGGCACTTTGCAATCTTTCTCCATTTAAATAATAACGTGCTCTTTGATTTTTTTTCTGCCAAAATGCATGACCTCACACATTCCAACATTATACTCCATCTGCCAAATTTTTGCCCACTTACTTAGCCTGTCTATGTCCTTTTGTAGATTTTTTGTGCCCGCCTCACACATTGCTTTTCCTCCCATCTTTGTATCATCAGCAAACATGGCTACGTTACACTCAGTCCCTTTTTCCAAGTCGTTAATATAGATTGTAAATAGTTGTATAGATTGTAAATTTACTCTATCCCCCTTGCAATAAAGGCCAACATTCCATTTGCCTTCCTAATTACTTGCTGTACCTGCAAACTAACTTTTTGTGTTTCGTATACAAGGACCCCCAGATCCCTCTGTACCATGGAATTTTGTAATCTCTCCCCATTTAAATAATAATTTGCTTTTTTATTTTTCCTACCAAAGTGGATAACCTCACATTTTCCCACAATATACTCCATCTACCAAATTTTTGCCCACTCACTTGGCCTAGCTATATCCCTTTGCAGATACTGTGTGTCCTCCTCACAACTTGTTTTCCCACTTATCTTTGTATCAATAGCAAATTTGTTTACATTACACGCGGTCCCTTCATCCAAATCATTAATGTAGATTGTAAATAGTTGAGGGCACAGCACAGATCCCTGTGGCACCCCACTACTTACAGGTTGCCAACCTGAAAATTACCCATTTATCCCGACTCTCTGTTTGCTGTTAGTTAGCCAATCCCCTATCTATGCTAATATATTATCCCCAACTCTGAGCTCTTTTCAGTGCAATAACCTTTTATGTGGCACCTTATCGAATGCCTTCTGGAAATCTAAATACACAACATCTATTGGTTCTCCTTTATCCACCCTGCTCGTTACATCCTCAAAGAACTCCAGCAAATTTGTCAAACATGATTTCCCTTTCATAAAACCATGCTGACTCTGCTTGATTGTATTATAATTTTCTAAAGGACCTGCTACCACTTCCTTAATAATGGACTCCAGCATTTTCCCAATGACAGATATTCCATCATGGACATTTCAGCGTATTATTGGACTCTATAGGAACGAAAGCCCTATACCGAACATGCCATAGAGAGGACCCATCTTCATGGAGGCTGGCCAGATAGAGGGCCTCAATGTGTCACTTCAATTGAAAGAAGTGGATGCCATATTGCCTTGACTAGCTCAGGGTGAGGCAGCAGGCATAGATAGTATTCATGCCGAATTTCTAAAAACTGGCCAGGGAGTGGGGAAGGCAGATGAGGAGGAATGGCAATGGTCTTGGAGATCAATGCCAGGAACCACCGACTTGCCTTGGATCTGCCCTTCTGAGGTTGATGAATAGGATTGTGTTTGAGGCATGCATACCCTTGGTGTTACTGGGCATGCTTATGGTGTCTATGTACAGGAAGGGGGATTCTCGTGAGTCTGAAACAAAATCCTCCTGACAGTAGTGAATCTTCAGATTATTTTTTGAGTTGTCACAGCATGCATAATGAGTGCTTCAGACTACTGTCAGAGTTCTTCTTCTTCCTCGTATCAAGGATGACTTGCTTCCACGCCAAAAAGGGATGAGTTCACAGGTGTTTCAATGAAGGATCTAATATTCCAGGTCCCGATCTGCATATTGAAGGGTGGAAGATGCCTGTGCATGGATTTTTTTAACGTGTGGTGGCCGTTGCACACCTGTCACCACACGGCCTTGACAGAGTTAGGTCTTGGACCAGTGGCAAGGATTAACCAAGATCACTGGAGACCAGCTCTGCTACACGGACCTAGTGCGCACACATATCACAGTGTGGGGTGACCCATGCTGCCTCTGGGCCCACGCCTCTTCTGGGTCCTGAACTCGTACCTCTTCTGGGCCTGAATCACATTGCTCTGCAATCTCTCACCGCTCCTTCGCCCCGACCTCGCCGCTGTTGCTGTACCTGCCCACGCTCCAATCACCGACCTGGTTTATGGTGACATTGCAGGTCTCCAGTCGTTCTAGTTCAACCCTTGCCACTGGATAAAGGCCTAGCTCTGTCGAGCCCGTGAGGTGGCTGATGTTCATCCGTCACGACACGTTAAAAAAATCCATGCACAGGCATCTTCCACCACCCTCAATTGGAGTTCAGGATTGGAACATCGGGTGCTTCATTGAAACATCTGTGAACTCTTGTGGAAGCAAGTCATCCTCGTTCGAGGGACCACCTATGATGATGATGATTATGGTAACATCCAATCCAGTCGCACTCTTCATAGCCGTCGCCCTCCCAGACTGGCTTGCACTGGTATGCTCCTTTTATGGCCCCGACCTGCCGCTGATGGTCTCTCGCAGGTCGGGGTTGCCACGCTGTTCAGTGGCTGCCGCACGCCGCTCCTTTTATGGCTCCGACTTGCCATTGGTGTTTCCTTGCTGGTCAGGTTTTTTAATAAACATATAGAAGAAGAAGCTGAAGCCCCAGTACAAATCCCTGTGGAACAATAATTGTTACATCCTACCAGATAACATTCCCTTTATCCCTACTCTCTGTCCCCTACCTCCTAGCTAATTACCAAGCCATGTCACAAGGTTACATCTAATTCTGTGCCATTTCATTTTTGATAATAATCTCTACGCAACATGGGAATCACAAGATGAATAAAGACCACAATCGATCGAATTCGCCTTCTACCATCCTGATAGTTGCATGATGCAACAATATCAATTAGCCTACAACAGACCCAGACATGTGCGAGGAAAATCCCCAGCAATGGAAAGCTTTGGGAACCATAGGTCCAAAGTCACCTGTTTCTCCCAAGTATGCTATACTTACCATAAATCATGTCTCAAATTATTCATATATTGTATTCCCAAATATTATTTTCTGACAGAAATCTTATGCAGAACCTTATCAAATGCATTCTGAAAGCCCATATAGACAGCAACCATAGACACTCCCTTACCGATCATGCCAGTGACCTCAAAAACTCAGCTACGTTAGTTAACTATTACCTACCCTTCACAAATCCATGCTGACCCTCCTTGATCAAGTGCTCAGTCACTTTGTCACTGATGGTATATTACAGTAACCTCCCCATAACGGATGTTAAACTGACAGGTCTGTAGCCATCTAGTTTCTCCCCCCTTCTTTCTTAAACAATGGAGTGATATTTGCAATTTTCCAATCCAAAGGCACAATTCTCAAATCTACAGAGCTTTGGAAAATTATGATTAACATATCTGCCATTTCCTCCCCTACTTCTTACTTCTTTTAATATTCTGGGGTGGAAACCATCAGGTACTGGATATTCATCTATCTTAAATCCCATTATTTTCTCCATTAGCACTATCTCACTTATATTAAATCTAACAAGTTTCACCACTTTACTTAATTTTAGGGTTGATTGATTGATTACAATTGATTGTCGTGCTCTGTAATGGGAATCCCCAACGGAGAGCTGCAGTGACATCAACAAGCTGTTAAAGCAGCCAATCACATTGAATAATTCTCACAGACAGAAAACCAGGAAATTAAAAGCTGCTTTTATCCAGACTTAAAACAATGTTACAGTGAGCAAAATAAAGATTGGGACTTTCACATGGGGATAAGTTAGAAGTTGAAATATCATGAACAACCGTAAAACATTTTTTTAGTTATAACAAAAAATTGTACGTTTTTTTTATCATAATGGAGAAACTTGACACTCCGCAAAGGGCCAGAATGATTGTTTAGCAGTCAATACATTATTAGAGCCCCAGTTACACCTATTCCAATAAGGCTTAACATTTAAAAGGGGATTAAACAGTGATATTAGTGCGGAAAGCCCAAGTTTTTGTCAGGGGATATGGGGGAAATAGGGGGAGGGAAAGCACCCACGGCGCAACTTGTGTCTGAGCAGTAAATGACTGAGCGCATCTTTAGAATTTTCACGTTTAGATGTGCGTGTGGTAAATACCAAAGTTGCGGTCAGTTTTAGAGGGGTAATGACAGCGAACGCTGACAGTTCGCCATCATTACCCACCCCGAATCCAGGCCAAGGTAGCCAACTCAAAGTGAAGGAGGGCCAGTATTTTCAAGCTCTTGGAGGAGGACAATTAAAAGATATGATATGGTAGCCATTACAGAGAACTGGGTATGATTGAGAGCTAAATATTCCAAGTGATAGGATCTTTAGAAAGGAAATGGAAGTTGGGAAAGGAGGAAGAGTATCAATGTTAATAAAAAGAATGTACAGTAGTACAAAGAATGGATTTCAATAAGGATGATCAGGGAGTGGAAGCGCTACAGGTAGAATTAAGGAATGGCAATGGATGTAAAATTCTAGTAGAAGCTGTCTGCAGACTTCTGATTGTAATGATGCAATAGGAGAGGGGAGGCGGGTATATAAATCTAGAGATCAGTGAAGCATGTAGCAAAAACAATGTAATTACAATGGGAGATTTGATTTTCACATAGCCTGGAAGAAGCAGAACAATTCAAATAGCAGACGATGAATTTCTAGACTGCATTGGAGACTGTTTTTCAGAACAATATGTTTTAGAGCTGACCGGGAACAGGCCATACTAGATTTAGTAACAAGTAAATTATACTGTCAGAATAATTAATATGGGACTGGATTCCGCTCTCAGGAGGACAGGCTGTGGTATTTTCAAGATTATGAATGTTGTAAAGCTCAGAGGAAATTTTTAAGAAGTTTAAACCTAGTATCTTATGCAGCACTCAAGAAAGAAGTTGGAAACTATGGGTGCACATGGCTAAATCTTGGATTTTATCTGGGATATGTACTCTAGCTCCATGATGGAACCAAAGAAGCTAGATGCTACAGAAGTGAAGCACAGAAGGAGGTTGTGGAGGATGGAATTCTCAATCCTACTAGAGGACGAAGGATAATGGGCTATGGTCCCAGCCACACAGCATATCGCTGGTTTCTTTGATCAGGGCAGTCTCAGGATCATAGACAGGATATAGACTGAGCTGAACAAATTTGAAAAGAGAATGCTGGGCATGATGCCCGTGGGTTGGAAGGAGATAATGCGTTTGAGGACATTAAGAGAAGAACAGAAAGTTAGAAACGGATGATAGTTTGAGAGGATAGAGGGGACTCAAGGGTGAGGTTTTAAGGAAAGAGTTGATGGCAGGGGTTCTTAAAGTAACTGCCACAAGTTCATTTAAATCATTAACTTATGTTGCCACTTTCTTTTATCAGTGGAAACTGGAAGATAAAGAGAAATTTGGAGATTAAATAAAGTGTAAGATACTCAATGCAGTTGGTGCAGAAAGCTACTGCCCTTTGAAAGATTTAATAGCAGTCTGTGCATTACAAGTGCATAGCAGGCCTATGCATCAAACTCCTCAACTTTGTAAGTAAACCTTTGACATTATGCATCTATTCCAGAGATTCTTTGAATTATATACGCCCTACAAAATGTGATATTAGATGGTTCACTAAAATATTCATTCATTTGAATCATTAATGAAAGGCAGCAAAGATATTTTGCACAATATGCTGGTACTTTTTCAAAAATGTGAATGTGCTTTACTGAAAAATAATTTGCAAATTTAGTTTAAAGGACAAAAATGGAACTGGGCAGCTGAACTGAGAGTGCAGTGATTGTGCCTGCTGCACAGATACAGGACAGATTTAATGTGATTTATCAACTGTGTGCAAGGAGCCCTAATGCTAAAAGAAATTAAGGACATTTGGAAATAAACAAACAGTGATAAATTGCTCGCTGTATTTTGGGAGTAATTATCCCTTTTGTCAAGGACTTTACAAGAGGACAGAACATTAAAAATAGGGTGATATTCTGAGAGGATGGGGAGGATCAATAATGGGCTTGTTGTTTAACAGGGCCTGCTCTGTGACTCTGTTGGGCCACAGGAGGTCTGTCCGTATGGGGAATCTTTCATTCAAAAGACTCCCTATTCAAACATTAGAACGGGAGAGTGGCCTAAAAATGTACATAAACATTCAAATTTATATTCTTAAAATGTGCACTGTCAATAAAATAATTGTGTTATTCCCGTGAAAAGGATCACAAAATTATTTCTGGTACTTTTTAAAATGGCGAAACGCTGGCCGAGAAATTCACCTTGGGCGGTAGCACAATATGGGTGGTATCAGATTGGCCGCCCGATACACGCAGAGGCTGATATTTAGTTCCATTACAGTCAAGGGAACTGAATATCAAGCGCTGCGTGTAACGGGCGGCTGATCCGATACCACCCATTTTGCATCACCGCCCGAGACGAATTTCTAGGCCCGAGTCTAATGTCCAATGCAGGATACCACTAAGACTGAAGCAATAAAGAAAGAAAGAACCTGCACAGCACTTTTTGGGGTTAAAAACTGGTCCTGGTTGCAGACAGCCTGCAGGAGCCTCCTCCCATTCTCCTCCCCCTTCCAGAATTAACCTGAGGGCCACTGCTAGTGCGGCAACTGGCCTAAATTGGAGACTGCCAAACCAGCGAGCTCCCTCTGCAAGTAAACAGGGGCCCGTATCTCACCAGTAGTATTGAAATCAGGCCTGTGGCAGGCCTGATATTGGGCCTGGTGCGCAGGCGGAGCCATTCTGCACCCGAAAACAGGCCTAAATAAATGTTTAGCCCTTCATTTCCTCAGGAAGTCCCAAAGCACCCTCTGGTCCCGGCGTTTTTCTATTTTTTAAAGTTCCAGCCAAAGGAATTTTCAAAATAAACACAACTTTCTGACATATACAAATACAAGTGGACTGATATTGGTCAAACACATGATCCACCTGTTTCTCGGCGGTACCCAGGTGGTGCATCATTTTTTACTACCCGGTGTCGCTGGGGCCGAGTGGGCGGGAATTTCATCCCACTTTTCTCGGCGGTAAGCTGAGCGGACTGCAGCAGGCGGGAACAGAATGCAGCCGACAGTGTGCGGCGGAGGAGGCCATTTAACTCGGGAATCTTCGGCTCCCGAGTTGTGCGCACGCATGCGCAGCTCTCAAGTTCCGCCCCCCGAGAGGCACCGATGAGAGGCCAGAGACTGCCGGCCCGAGAGTGCTGTGGGGGGGGAAGAGATCGTTGACGGGTGGCCTGAGAGCGCTGTGGGGGGGAGGGGGCTGTGTGGAGCGATCGCTGTGGGGCGGCCTGAGATGGCTGGGGGGGGGGGGGCGGGGAGACATCACTGTGAGGGGGGGGGAGATCGCTGGGGAGGCGGGGTGGGGGGGAGAGAAATTGCTGTGGGGCGGCCTGAGATCGCTATGGGGAGGGGGGGGGAGACATCACTGAGGGGCGGGGCGGAGATCACTGTGGGGTGGCCTGAGATCGGTGGGGGGGAGAGACTGGGGGGGTGAGGGAGAGAGAGAGAGAGAAACTGGGGCGGTGAGAGAGAGAGAGAGAGAGACTGGGGGATCAGAGAGACTGGGGTGTGAGAGAGACTGGGGGGGGTGAGAGAGAGACTGGGGGTGAGAGATACAGAGGGGTGAGAGATACAGAGGGGTGAGAGAAACTGGGGTGTGGGAGAGACTGGGGGGAGAGAGAAAGAGACTGGGGAATGAGAGAGACTGGGGGATGAGAGAGACTGGGGGATGAGAGAGACTGGGGGATGAGAGAGACTGAGGGATGAGAGAGACTGGGGGTAGAGAGAGAGAGAGACTGGGGGTAGAGAGAGAGAGAGACTGGGGGTAGAGAGAGAGGCTGGGGGTAGAGAGAGAGAGAGACTGGGGGTAGAGAGAGAGAGAGACTGGGGGTAGAGAGAGAGAGAGGCTGGGGGTAGAGAGAGAGAGACTGGGGGTAGAGAGAGAGAGACTGGGGAGTGAGAGAGACAGGGGGTGAGAGAGACTGGGGGGGTGAGAGAGAGAGAGAGAAACTAGGGGGTGAGAGAGAAAGAGACTGGTGGGTGAGAGAGCGAGACAGAAAAAGACTGGGGGGTGAGAGATAAAGAGAAAGAGAGTGGAGGGTGGTGAGAGAGACTGGGGGGGGGGTGAGAGTGACTGGGGGGGTGAGAGAGACTGGGGGGGGGGATGAGAGAGACTGGGGGGGGGGGATGAGAGACTGGGGGAGGTGAGAGAGACTGGGGGGGTGAGAGAGACTGGGGGGGGGATGAGAGACTGGGGGAGGTATGAGAGACTGGGGGAGGTGAGAGAGACTGGGCGGGGGGATGAGAGAGACTGGGGGAGGTGAGAGAGACTGGGGGGGTGAGAGAGACTGGGGGGGGGATGAGAGAGACTGGGGGGGGGATGAGAGACTGGGGGAGGTGAGAGAGACTGGGGGGATGAGAGAGACTGGGGGGGGATGAGAGACTGGGGGAGGTGAGAGAGACTGGGGGGGTGAGAGAGACTGGGGGGGGTGAGAGAGACTGGGGGGGGTGAGAGAGACTTGGGGGGGTGAGAGAGACTGGGGGGGTTGAGAGAGCCTGGGGGGGTAAGAGAGACTGAGGGGTGGTGAGAAACTGGGGGGGGGAGAGAGAGTGGGGGGGGGGAGAGAGAGTGGGGGGGGGGGGTTAGAGACTGGGAGTTGAGATAGATTAAGACATTTTTTATTAGAGTTTATTAATAAAGGAGTAAATAATGTTTTATTAGACCATTTATATTATTGCCTAACACTAGAAAATACTACAATTCATTTAAAAATACATCAAACTGTGGAGAACTATATCAAACAAACCTGTCAGCTCTGTGTACACATCGCCCACTTAAGATCCACTTAAAAGCAACTTCTCCAGGATGGTTTGCATTTTTGGCGGTATGTCGGTGGTATGTCATGAATTTTGCAATTTTGGGTGGTATGTCGGCGGTCTGCATGGGTGGGCGGTGTGCATTCTGCCGGGCGTATGTCACTGATGAATTTTCCGCCGGTCGGTATGTTGCCGGTATGTAGGTGCTTTTTCACCAAAATCACATTTTTGGGTGGTAAGCGGGCATTAGTGGCTGGTATTTCGATGAATTTCAGGCCCAATAGAATTTAGGCACCACGAGTGACGGATTAAAACACTCTGCTTATAGTGAGGACATAGAGAGTGTCATGTATACAAACTCTTTGTATTCACTATATAACTATGTATGATGTACCACCTGAGGGCGCTGCTGTTGGATGCCCCAGGGGTTACCTGCCTAGGTATGCAGGGGCATATAAAAGGCAGTCAGCCATGCTGCCCCTCACTTTACAGTTGTATTAAATGGACTGAAGTCACACAGCTCTTACTCACCGTACAAGGTCTCGTGGAGTTATTCGATGGATAACTCCATGAGGCAGTGGATAGACATAACAACTGGTGACGAGTTACAGATCATGAAGTTTTATACAGTCATGGCTGCCGTTGGTGTTTTAGAAAAGTATGCAGAGGGTGAAGATTGGGAAGCCTTTATCGAGCAGCTTGACCAGCACTTCGTGGCCAACGACTGGACGGCGAGGCACTGGAAGGAAAACGCAGGGCGATTCTTTTGACCAGCTGCGGGTCCACGGTCTATGGCCTCATCAAGGATATGCTTGCACCAGTGAAACCAAAGGAGAAGTCATACACAGAGCTGCACACGCTGATTCGGGAACACCTCAAACCAACGCAGAGCATCTTAACGGCCAGGTATCGCTTGTACACACACCGCCGCCCGGAGGGCCAAGGCGTGGCGAAGTATGTCGCTGACTTAAGACTGCTCGCGGGACCGTGTGAATTTGTGGGATTTTTGAACGATGCATTGCGAGTCGCTTTTGTGATGGGCATAGGCCACGAGGATATACTTCGCAAGCTACTAGCTGCCGAAATTGTTGACCTGAAGAAGGCCATCACCATAAGCCAGGCGTTCAAGTCCTCAAGTCGCGATACCATACAGATGACTTCCTACCAGAATCAGAGCTCACTGGCAAGTACTGTACTTAAAATTATGCCAATTGTAGGCAGAACTGTTGAACTAATAAGAACTGTACAGAGCAGAACCTACATGCCTGCTGCTGCTCGGCCGCCAAGAGGTGTAAATGCGAAATCATTAACTCAATGCTGGCGTTGCGGGGGTAATCATAGGGCCCATCAATGTCAATTTAAAGACTATGTGTGCAAAAGCTGCAGAACAAGGGGCCACCTCCAGCGAATGTGCAAACTTACTGTGACTCACCATGTGGCAGTGGAGTCGGCAGAAAAGTCCCGATCCAGCATGGATCACAAAGTACAAGCTAGAGAGGCAACTCAGCCCGAGGGGGCAGTATGCGGGGTGCACACTTTCTCCACAAAAAGTCCTCCCATGATGATAAAAGTCAAATTAAATGGCGTTCCTGTTTGTCCATGGAGCTGGACATGGGAGCGAGTCAGTCAATTATGAGCCAGAAGGCATTTGAAAGGCTGTGGGGCAACAACAAAGCACAAAGACCCAAGCTGAGCCCGATTCAGACAAAGCAGCGCACTTACACCAAGGAAGTGATACCAGTTATTGGCAGTGTGAACATAAAAGTATCCTATGATGGAGAGGCACACGAGCTGCTACTGTGGATTGCACCAGGCGATGGGCCAACGCTGCTTGGCAGAAGCTGAATGTGGACGATTCGGTGGAACTGGGAAGATGTCAAAATATTATCGCCAGTGGCCAATGCTTTCTGTGCTCAAGTGCTGAGCAAGTTCCCTTTTTTATTTGAACCAGGCATCGGCAACTTCACAGGTGCCAAAGTACAGATCCACTTGGTCCCCGAGGCACGGCCCGTTCATCACAAGGCTCGAGCAGTCCCCTACATGATGAGGGAGAAAGTGGAGATCGAATTGGACAGACTTCAACGCGAGGGAATCATATCGCCAGTCGAGTTCAACGAGTGGGCCAGCCTGATTGTTCCAGTACTAAAGAGCGATGGCACGGTCAGAATTTGCGCCGACTACAAAGTAACGATCAACCGAGTCTCGTTACAGGACCAGTACCCACTACCCAAAGCCGATGACCTTTTTGCGACATTAGCAGGGGGAAAGGTGTTCACCAAGCTGGATCTAACCTCCGCTTACATAACCCAGGAGCTGGTTGAGTCGTTGAAAAAATTAACATGCATTAACACGCACAAAGGACTGTTCGTGTACGACAGGTGCCCGTTCCGGATTTGCTCGGGTGCAGCCATATTCCAAAGAAACATGGAGAGCCTGTTGAAATCAGTTCCACGCACCGTCGTATTTCAGGACGACATCCTCATCACTGACCGCGACACCTCCGAACACCTGCACAACCTGGAAGAAGTTTTAAGTCGACTAAACAGAGTGGACTCCGGTTGAAAGGATCCAAATGTGTCTTCCTGGCGCCAGAGGTAGAATTCCTGGGGAGGAAGATTGCGGCAGACGGCATCAGACCACACGGACTCAAAGACAGAGGTCATCAAGAATGCACCACACCACGAAATGTAACGGAGCTCGTTCCTGGGACTCCTCAACTATTTTGGTAACTTTCTTCCAGGGTTGAGCACCTTGCTGGAACCGTTGCACAAGCTGTTACACTATGGAGACGACGGGCTTGGGGTAAAAATCAAGAGGCTGCCTTTGAGAAGGCCAGAAACCTGCTCTGTTCGAGTAAGTTGCTGGTATTATTAGACCATGTAAACGTCTAGTTTTAGCATGTGATGCGTCGTCTTACGGTGTCGGGTGTGTTTTGCAGCAAGCCAATGCAGTGGGCAAGCTCCAAGCGGTTGCATATGCGTCCAGAAGCCTATCAAAGGCCAAAAGAGGCGACAGCATGGTCAAAAAGGAATGCTTTAGCCTGTAGTTACAGTGTAAAAAAGATGCACCAATATTTGTTCGGACTCAGGTTCAAGTTAGAGAGGGACCACAAGCCCCTAATCTCACTGTTTTCGGAAAGCAAAGGCATAAACACCAATGCTTTATCTTGAATCCAAAGATGGGCACTAACACTGTCTGCCTACGACTGTGTGATCCGCCACAGGCCAGTCTCTGAAAACTGCGCCAATGCTCTCAGCCGACTACCGTTGCCCACCACCGGGGTGGAAACGGCGCAGCCTGCAGACCTGCTACAGGCCATGGATACATTTGATAGTGAAGGGTCACCCGTAACGGCCCACCAAATTAAGACCTGGACCAGCCAGGATCTTCTGCTATCCCCTGTAAAAAGTTGCATCCTCAATGGGAGCTGGTCAGCGGTCCCGAGAGACATGCAAGACGAGATCAAACCGTTTCACCGTCGTAAAGACGAAATGTCGATCCATTCAGATTGCCTCTTAGGGGCAACCGCGTTATCTTGCCAAAGAAAGGCAGGGAAACCTTCATACGTGAGCTACACAGCACCCACCCAGGCATAGTCATGATGAAGGCTAGCGCCAGGTCCCACGTCTGGTGGCCCGGCATTGACTCGGACCTGGAGTCGTGCGTGCACCAGTGTAACACATGCTCACAACCAAGCAATGCTCCCAGGGAGGCTCCACATAGTCTCTGCTCCTGGCACTCAAAACCGTGGTCGAGGATCCATGTGGATTATGCGGGCCCCTTTCTGGGAATAATGTTCCTTGTTGTTGTGGACGCCTACTCCAAATGGATTGAATGTGTAATAATGGCATCCAGCACGTCCGCAGCCACCATTGAAAGCCTCAGGGCCACCCATGGCTTACCCGTCATTCTTGTCAGCGAAATTGGTCCGTGCTTCTCCAGCTCGGAATTCAATGAATTCATGACCCGTAATGGCATCAAGCATGTCAGATCTGCCCCGTTCAAGCCCACATCCAACGGCCAAGCGAATCAGGCAGTCCAAACCATAAAGCAGAGCTTGAAACGTGTCACGGAAGGCTCCTTACAAACCCACCTGTCCTGGGTACTGCTCAGCTACAGGACACACTTACCGGGGTTCCCCCTGCAGAATTACTAATGAAACGAGCACTCAAAACCAGGCTTTCCTTATTACACCCTGACCTATTGATTAGATGGAAACCAGGCATTATCAGCAAAAACACGTACCATGATCGCGCAGCTGTATCATGCGACATCGCTGTAAATGACTCTGTGTTTGTGCTGAATTACGGTCAGGGCCCCAAATGGGTCACCGGCACTGTATTAGCCAAGGAAGGGAACAGAGTGTATGTTGTCAAACTGCTTAATAGTCAAATGTGCAGAAAACATTTGGACCAAACCAAATTACGATTCACAGATAACCAGGAACCACCGGAAGAGGACCTCATCTTCGGTGACCCACCCAATCGACAACAGACCTCGCTGCCAACCACGAGGATGATCCCACCATCCCCAACAGTCCAGCCCAACCAGTCGTGCTGCAAGACAGCAGTGGCCCAACCAACTCACCCAGGCCAGAAGCGACACTCAGATGGTCAACCAGGGAGCGCAGGGCTCTGGATCGCCTTAACCTGTAATCAACTCGCATCAAAGATTTTTGGAGGGAATGATGTCATGTATGCAAACTCTTTGTATTCACTATGTAACTATGTACGATGTACCACCTGAGGGTGCTACTGTTGGAGGCCCCAGGGGGTTACCTGCCCAGGTGTGCAGGGGCATATAAAAGGGGGTCAGCCATGCTGCCCCTCACTTTGCAGTCATATTAAATGGACTGAAGTCACACAGCTCTTACTCACAGTACAAGGCCTTGTGGAATTATTCGATGGTAATTGCAGTCATAACAGAGAGGACTCATCTTCATGGGGGCTAGCCAGATAGAGGGCCTTAACATTACCACTTTAATTGAAGGCAGTGGGTGCCACATAAGATTTTTCTTGAAATAGCAAGGTCCCAATATTGTAGCTAGCCACTAAATGGATGTAATAGTTAATGTTTTTCTGCGCTCATGGTTCCCAAGAAAGCACGTTTCTATAAAAGTTTGCGCTGCTTCTGCATTTTGTGAAAACTACTTAATCCTTCCGTGTGGTTAAATATCACAACTCAAGTGACTAAAACCTTGCTGATACTAGAAGCATTTCTCATTTGTGGTATTGAAACCATTCAGAAGCTTTGCTGCTGAATCAACAATTATGATAAGTCTAACACAGCTCCTCTTCAATATGAGTGTCAAGGTAGAACGAGCAGCTGTTTAAAGAAGTCTAACTACAAACAGATAGCAGGAAGAGGGAAATTGGGTGGAGAAGATCAGCTGGGGAAGATCAGGTGCCCATAACAGCACCCGCTTGGTTTAAATGGATGGATAATTGGGTTGGCTTCATTATAGGTTGTGATCCTCTGCACCCGATGTTCCTCTATACACTCTGTCATCCAAGAACAGAAGAAAGAAAACTCGCTTATGCCTACATAGTTGCATTTAGAAAAGGGGATTTTCTTGAATGTACAAAATTGGGGTCGTTTGCGCCTCCCGTTAACAGGAAGCAAACAATTTTTCGCCCGAGCGCGACATTGCTAATGACTCCCACTAAATTCTGTGGGAGTTTAGCATCAGCGGTAACCAATAGCGCCCCACTCCGCTGTACCAGTGATGATGTCATCACTGTGCGTAGCGACCCGTTTTCACCCCGGAGCAAAAATTCGATATCGCCCCCTGAAGCTGCGCTGGGTGATGACAGCTTCAGGGGGTGTGTACGAGGCGCTGGCCACTCGCGGGGCGCTAGTTAAAGGGAAGGTGGCATGCGCGTGAGTAAAAAGATCGGCTGACTTACTTGTTGTGGCCCATTGCGTCCTTGAACGCGGGGCCCATGCCGCGATCTGGCATCCCGGCACTCCGCTCCTACGCGGCAGCGCTACGTGGCCCAGTGGGTAGCGCTGCGCCCCGCTTATGTAGCACCCACCCCATTAGCACCCCAGAGAGGAAGTGGAGTGTGTTTTTTCACGTTCCACTTCCTCTCGGGGGCGGTAACTCCAATTTCGCAAGCGGGGCGGGACTTCCATGCCTGGCACAGGAAGTCCTGCCTTGCAGATGTTGCCGCCCCCAAACAGGGCATTACGCAATTTACCAACCTAAATATTGAAAATATGGTATGCAAAGAAAACAACTCAGCTGCAGTCAACACCACTGAAACATGCTAAAACAGGAAGTCTAGTGATATCTCTGCCTATTTGTGAGAGATGTGTTTGATAATATTTGTTAAAGAAATGATCTGTAAGGGCCCATCCATAAATCTTGTTTTTCACAAGACCATGATTTTGCTGATCCCCTTCCCTTTCAAAGCATGAAAATCTACTATATATTAGTTCCTTCCAAAATAAATGTCCAGCCCCATGTGAGAGATACAGCAGGGAAACCTCCTGAATGAAATAACATACTGGCTACACATGTACATTTTTGAATGAATCAAGTACTGAACCAGTTACAAATTCCACTTGGATTTACCTTCATTGCCTCGGTAATGACTGTAACATTGGTGAATTACCCTCCTCCATCTCTGTATTCTTATAAAATACAGAATATGGTTATCGTCTTTCATTTTTCAAAAAGATAGCACCTTTTATAATATTTCAGCTGCAATCCTGAAATACACGGCAAACAATTCAAAATAAATGCAGGTCAAACACTTAACATTTATGATTATCAGTTATCATCTTTTATAAATAAAGCATGTTCAAAAAATCTGATTGAAACAATAACTCAGAGCAGTTAGCTGTTACACTATGAGGTTGAGACTCCACATAAATTATGTGAGAGTCATCAGTTCTTAAACAGAGCCATAGTGAGACATTAGGAGAGGAAATCGCCCATCTCATCCTGTGCACCCAACATTTCCAGTCAGTCGTAAAGCACCGTTGGCAATAGCTATAAAATAGCTTTCACCCAGAGCCTTCCTCATATCTGGAGGAGTGTGAATCTCAGCAAGTGGAGGAAGCAAAAGTGGAGCTCATTAAAATGGATGCTACCACTCTGAACAGAAAGGCATTGTCAACAAAGTCGGGTGACAAAAGAACCATTAGGCTGTAGCTCCTGAAGCTTGAAATCAGAACATTGTCTTCTCCCCTGAGCACAGATTTGCCACAGCAATGATCTCTCACCCGTATGTACAGTTTCTCATCTCTCAATGCCATCTGTACCGAGGCAATGAATTCTTGCCTGTCAGGGCCATCAGCTACTGCTTATAATTCTTCCTACGCGCTCCTGCAGCAAACTTTCTAAACTGTGATCCCATTCCTTCAACCTCAGAACATTCTGCTGAGTAAACTGGAATGTACGACAAGAAAAAACACAAAAGAAGGGATTTATTCATAAATGCCTATGGGAACAATAGCAGCATTACTGAACAAGATGTTTCTTTTTGTTTTCTTCCTTCTGCCACCCACTTCCAGTTTAGATTCCCGACCTTCAGTGTTGGCAGCAGACACAGATTTCCATTGCAGGGTGGGCTGGGGCTCACTGTTCACATTCACAGTCCCACTGCAACTTGCAACTAGACTGGAGATTCTACTCAGATCAAATCATGTTGCAGTCTCGCCAGGTTGTTATACACTGAATTACCAGAGTTTACTGCAGATAAGATAGATCCAAGTGGCATTTGTAACTGGTCCAGTAATTGATGAATTCAAAAATGTAAATGTGTAGCTGGTATGTTATTTCATTCAGGGGTTTTCCCTGCTGTATCACTCACATGGGGCTAGACATTTACTTTGGAAGGAACTAATATTTGGTAACGATAAAGCAAATACAACAGCAACTAGCAGGGGCTAGTAATCCATCATTATCACCATAATTATATAGACTACATCAAGGCAGCTTGAAATGTGTTCAAAACTGTTATGCAATTGAGCATTCTGTTGACATCAGAACCAAAAGAAAAGCTCAGTTTAAATATCCAGTAGAATTCCCCAGGCTGTGTTAGGTCTCTTAAAGAGCTTTTTCTTTTTTGCAATATATTATCTTGTCTTTTTTTTCTCTGTCAGTGAACTTTCTTGCTAATGTTTCACCTTTCAAGTTTGTTGCCACTATAATTTGTTTTCTCTTATTGCCAATAGCTGACACCATTATGGTTGTCAATTATACTGGCCAAGTCATCTGCAGCTAATTACCTCTTGTTAACGTTGGAGCCCTGCCAATGCAATGCTTAGTCCTTCAGAGTGATTATCACACAATGATAACGTGGAGTAAACAGACTGTACACCGACTGTACATAGGCCGTACGCAAACTGCACACAGACTGTACACATACTGTACACACAGGCCGCACGCAGACCACACACAGATTGTACACAGATTTACACAGACGGGTGTCAGTGTTGACTAGTTGACTGGATAAAAATAAATCTAAACCTGAATAAAACCACCGTGTATAATCCACAGTAAATTCTATAAATATAATATAGACATGGAGTGATTTCATGGAGGTAAACTCATCTCGGATCAGATGACAATTATAAATGACTCAAAGCTTTGTTCTTGTGGCTTGTGATATCATCTGAATCCAGTAATTAGATTTCATAGAAACATAGAAAATAGGTGCAGGAGCAGGCCATTCGGCCCTTCGAGCCTGCACCACCATTCAATATGATCATGGCTGATCATGCAACTTCAGTACCCCACTCTTGTCTTCTCTCCATACCCCCTATAAGGGGTGGTCCCGGGAGTCAGGTTCTCCTCTGACCTTCCTGAGCGGTTCAAATCCCTCCCACTTCCTTGGGTTCTAGACTCTGGATTTATTTGGGGGATGTGATAAAATGCAAAAGACCACTGGTTTGGTGCAAAAGAACTTTTTTTATTAAGGATAAGAAAATACAATGTCACACTTATAATTACACTAATAAAGGACAGTACATCACACATTCAAAGGGGTTACAGTGAAAATTACACGTCCCACCTCCCAAATACCTAATACTGGCTGGGTTAAACACCAGGGCAGACAGGGATTATGCTTACCAATCCTTTCTGGTCAGTTAGCAGTAGTTCACGATTTCAGGGTTCGTTGGATTCTGTAGGTTCTGCTTGACATACCCCGAACGTCAGAGAGGACTTCTTACTGCACAATCTTCAGTTGGGTTGAGTCCGCTGATGCGGTATGGTGCGTTTTGGATTTGTGGGGTAAGTACCCATTTTCTTTCGTTAGAATTGGTTTCAAAGTCCTTTTAGGTAACGTTTTCATCTGTTGGTAGTCAGGCCTAGATTGTAGAGTGGAAACTTTCGATTCTTTGGTTTCTCCCTTGTGAAGTTTTGTTTCGAGGTTGATCGATCGCGGTGGTTTCAGTGGTACCACGTTGGCTGAGGTCGATTGCTGCCGCGATGGTGATGTTCTTCCTTCCTTTTTGATTTCAGGACGTCGAGGCTGGAGAAGTTAGTTTACAACTGTCGTGTTGGTTTCTCTCCCTTCTTGATGGCATAGGCGTAGTGTGCCACTAGCACTAGCAAAAGCAGTGTCTCTCGAGGCAGTAGCATAAGCAGCAGCAAAGCATAGCAGCATACACTTTGTTAAAGCAGCGCCCAGTTATACATTTTGAGCTGTCCTAATCTTCACGCCAAATCAGTTCAGAATTCTTTGTTTAATTTTGGCAGGCCCGAGAATTCTTTGTCATATTTTGGCAGGCTTGTTAAAAGTTAATATGTCTCAGTTGGGTTGATCTCCTAAATCTGTTTCTTGATGGAAATATTAGCTTGGTAATCGCAATATCCTTTGTGCTTGGTTTTCGTATGCAGGCTGGAGTGGGCCTTTTGTTTTTATGCATAGGCTGAAAATGGCTTTCCAGGTTCAGGTTGATGGCTGGCCATCTGAGTTAATTGTTGCAATGTTAATGTCTCTTGTGGAGAAGGGTTTTCGAATATCCATTTTCCAGACAATTTACTTTAGTCTCAATGTCCCAGGCAGTTTCAATAATCAAACTGGTTTATTTGAGGGAGAGTTCCTTAGCCCTGCCCACACAGGTTCAATCTGCTTTATAAAATCCAAAATTCGATTAAAGTTCATAGTTTCTTCCATGAGCATTTTAGGACTTCAAACTTTCTAGTAGATAGTTCCAAATTAAATTTCCTTTCCAATGAGTCCAAACACTGGGGGGATTTTACCACAAATTTCTCCCTTCACTTACATCCCAGATCCCTTTAGCCGTAAGGGCCACATTTAACTCCCTTTTGAATATATCCAACGAACTGGCCTCAACAACTTTTTGTGGTAGAGAATGCCATAGGCTCACAATTCTCTGGGTGAAGAAGTTTCTCCTCATCTCGGGCCTAGATGGCTTACCCCTTATCCTTAGACTGTGACCCCTGGTTCCTCAGCATCGGGAACATTCTTCCTGCATCCAACCTGTTCAATCCCATCAGAATTTTATATGCTTCTATGAGATCCCCTTTCATTCTTCTAAATTCCAGTGAATATAAGCATAGTCGATCCAGTCTTTCTTCATATGTCAGTCCTGCCATCCCAGGAATCAGTCTGGTGAACTTTCGCTGCACTCCCTCAATAACAAGATTGTCCTTCCTCAGATTAGGAGACCAAAACTGAACACAATTCTCAAGGTGCGGTCTCACCAAGGCCCTGTACAACTGCAGTAAGACCCCCCTGCTCCTATACTCAATTCCGCTCGCTATGAAGGCCAACATGCCATTTGCTTTCTTTACTGCCTGCTGTACCTGCATGCCTATTTTCAATGACTGATGTACCATGACACCCAGGTCTCATTGCATCTCCCCTTTTACTAATCTGTCACCATTCAGATAATAATCTGCCTTCCTGTTTTTGCCACCAAAGTGGATAACCTCATATTTATCCACATTATACTGCATCTGCATTTTCCCACTCTCCTACCCTTTCCAAGTCATCCTACAGCCTCTTAGCATCCTCCTCACAGCTCACACTGTCACCCAGCTTAGTGTCATCTGCAAACTTGGAGATATTACATTCAATTCCTTCGTCTAAATCATTAATATATATGTTGTAAATAGCTGGGGTCCCAGCACTGAACCTTGCGGTACAACACTAGTCACTGCCTGCCATTCTGAAAAGGACCCGTTTATTCCTACTCTTTGCTTCCTGTCTGCCAACCAGTTCTCTATCCACGTCAATACATTACCCCCAATACCATGTGCCTTAATTTTGCACACTAATCTCTTATGTGAGACCTTGTCAAAAGCCTTTTGAAAGTCCAAATACACCACATCCACTGGTTCTCCCTTATCCACTCTACTAATTACATCCTCAAAAAATTCTAGAAGATTTGTCAAGCATGATTTCCCTTTCATAAATCCATGCCGACTTGGACCGATCCTGTCACTGCTTTCCAAATGCGCTGCTATTACATCTTTAATAACTGATTCTAGCATTTTCCCAACCACCGATGTCAGGTTAACTGATCTATAAGTCCCTGTTTTCTCTCTCCCTCCTTTTTTTTTTAAAGTGGGGTTGCATTAACTACCCTCCAATCCATAGGTACTGGACCAGAGTTCATGGAATGTTGGAAAATAACCACCAATGCATCTACTATTTCTAGGGCCACTTCCTTAAGTACTCTGGGATGCAGACTATCGGGCCCTGGGGATTTATCGGCCTTCATTTCCCATCAATTTCCCTAACACCATTACCTGACTAACAAGGATTTCCCTCAGTTTCTCCTTCTCGCTAGACCCTCAGTCCCCCAGTATTTCCGGGAGGTTATTCGTGTTTTCCTTAGTGAAGACAGAACCAAAGTACTTGTTCAATTGTTCTGCCATTTCTTTGTTCCCCATTATGAATTCACCTGATTCTGACTGCAAGGGACCTACATTAGTTTTCACTAATCTTTTTCTCTTCACATTTCTATAGAATCTTTTGCGGTCAGTTTTTATGTTCCCTGCAAGCTTATTCTCATACTCTATTTCCCCCCTCCTAATTAAACCCTTAGTCCTCCTCTGCTGCTTTCTTACCACTCCTAAATATTCATTTATGTCTACATAATATTCATGTATAATAGAATACAAGACAGAGGGTATAAATGAAATGGCTTATATATGCATCAAGAAAACAAAGAAAATTGGGTGCTTTTGATTTGCAGCATATGTGATGGCCCAGAAGAGCCGAGAGCCCACGGGCAGCACGGGCCGGCCCACACTACGATATGTTTGCGCACTAGGTCCGTGCAGCAGAGCAGGTCTCCAGTCGTCCTGGTTAACCCTTGCCACTGGATAAAGGCCTAGCTCTGTCAAGCCCGTGTGGTGGCTGGTGTGCAAGTCACCACACGTTAAAAGGCATCTTCTACTCCCTCAATTGGAGTTCAGGACTGGAACATTGGGTCTTTCATTGAAACATCTGTGAACTCATGTGGAAGCAAGTCATCCTCGTTCGAGGGATCGCCTATGACTGACTGGATGTGATGGAATGATACATCCCAATGTCACACACATGCACATGCATACGCACACACACAGAAAAGGCTGCAGGTAGAATCCAGCACGAATAACAAGTTCATAATGGAGTACAAATTGGCATCCTCATTGGAAACTTGACCTCAGTCTGGACTTGAAAATGTACTTCCATGAGTCAAAAGAAACTGTGAAAGACAAAAGTTTTATTTGAACCATCACAGCCACCTAAGTTGCAACTTAATGGTAGTGCTCTTCAGTGGAGTACTGTGGGAACACTGCATTGTGAGACATGTTGTTTTTTGGATGAGACTTTAAACTAAGGCCCCATTTCTCTGCTCAGATGGAGTTAAAAGATTACACTGCACTATTTGAAGAAGAGCAGGGGAGTTCGCCAATGTCCCTCAACCAACAGCACCAAAACAGATTAATTGGTCAGTGCATTTATATAGTGCCTTTCATGTCCTCAGGACTTCCCACAGTACTTCACAGCCAATAAATTAGTTTTGATATGTAATGACTGTTGCTGTGTGCAAACTGACTGTTGATTTCCGTACATAACAAGGTCCCACAAAGAGTGAAAGAGACAGATGACCAGTTAATGTGTTTTGTTGGTGTTGGTGAAGGGTTGAATGTTGGCCAGGAGAATCAATAACTTGTTTTGGAAATGGTGACGGGTTTCCATTCCTGTCAGCTGCCCGACTGACCCAAAATATTTTGGATATGTTTCTAGTGGGCACTAGTTACACTTGTGCACCAGGGAGGAAAGAGCCAAAGTAAGGAATGGAAGCTTAAATATACAGAGTCACAAATTTTCTCCCCAAAATAAAATAGCTTCCCTTCCAAAAAAATAACCAAAATAGTCATATCCCCGAAACAATTTAAGAATGATGCATAACAATACTAGTACATTATGTCCAATTGCCTCAGGACCAATTAGAGGGCACACATCATTATTTTACAACTGTCCTGCATTCATCACCATAAGCATTTCCAAATTAAAAACAAAACATATATAAAATAGAGCTATTGTGAATAGAAAACAACTGAATTTGCTGTGTATTCATGAATAAAGCTTATTTAGAAAGGTTGTTATTGACACCCATTTGTGGTATTTGTTTAGCTTTTAGTGAACTTTTATGCCCCCCTTGCACTTATGTGACTGGTTCCAGTCAAGCTCATCATCAGATAATGCCACCTCACTCAGATCACCCACCAGTAGGTCTCTGGTTTTCTTCAAAACTCAAAATACCACTATCCATGAAAAAGCACATATGTGTGGTGTTATTACCCTACAGACTTGTGCCTGTATATGCACAGTGATGCTCAGAGTGGCGAAGGAAACTGCAGCACCCTCTCTGTGCCCCAAGCATAATCTCAGGATTGCTACCAGTGCCACGTGCTAGTCAGAGTAGGAATAGCAGGATAGTTCAGATGAATACGTGGCATGAGGAATTGTGCAGGGGGGAGGGATTCAAATTCCTGGGATATTGGAACCGGTTAGGAGGAGGTGGGACCAGTACAAACCGAATGGTCTGCACCTGGGCAGGGCCGGAACCAATGTCCTAGGCGGAGTGTTTGATAGTACTGTCGGCAAGGGTTTAAACTAATATGGCAGGGGGATGGGAATCTATGCAGGGAGGCAGAGGGAAGTAAAAAGGGGGCAGAAGCAAAAGGTAGGAAGGAGAAAAGTAAGAGTGGAGGGCAGAAAAATCAAGGGTAAAAATCAAAAAGGGCCACATTACAACATAATTCTAAAAGGACAAAGAGTACTAAAAAAATAAGCCTGAAGGCTTTGAGTCTCAGTGCGAGGAGCATTCGTAATAAGGTGGATGAATTAACTCGCAGATAGCTGTTAACGGATATGATGTAATTGGGATTACGGAGATATGGCTCCAGGGTGACCAAGGCTGGGAACTCAACATCCAGGGGTATTCAACATTCAGGAAGGATAGACAGAAAGGAAAAGGAGGTGGGGTAGCATTACTGGTTAAAGAGATTAACGCAATAGTAAGGAAGGACATTAGCTTGGATGATGTGGAATCTATATGGGTAAAGCTGCGAAACACCAAAGGGCAGAAAACGTTAGTGGGAGTTGTGTAGAGACCACCAAACAGTAGTAGTGAGGTTGGGGATAGCATCAAACAGGAAATTAGGGATGCGTGCAATAAAGGTACAGCAGTTATCATGGGTGACTTTAATCTACATAATAGATTGGGCTAACCAAACTGGTAGCAATACTGTGGAGGAGGATTTCCTGAAGTGTATAAGGGATGGCTTTCTAGACCAATATGTCGAGCAACCAATTAGAGAGCAGGCCATCCTCGACTGGGTCTTGTGTAATGAGAGAGGATTAATTAGCAATCTTGTCATGCGAGTCACCTTGGGGAAGAGTGACCATAATATGGTAGAATTCTTCATTAAGATGGAGAGTGACACAATTAATTCAGAGATTTGGGTGCTGAACTTAAAGAAAGGTAACTTCGATGGTATGAGACGTGAATTGGCTAGGATAGACTGGCGAATTATATTTAAATGGTTGACGGTAGATAGGCAATGGCAGACATTTAAAGATCACATGGATGAACTACAACAATTGAACATCCCTGTCTGGAGTAAAAATAAAATGGGGAAGGTGGCTCAACTGTGGCTAACAAGGGAAATTAAGGATAGTGTTAAATCCAAGGAAGAGGCATATAAATTGGCCAGAAAAAGCAGCAAACCTGAGCACTGGGAGAAATTTAGAATTCAGCAGAGGAGGACTAAGGGTTTAATTAGGAGGGGGAAAATAGAGTATGAGAGTAAGCTTGCAGGGAACATAAAAACTTACTGCGAAAGCTTCTATAGATGTGTGAAGAGAAAAAGATTAGTCAGAATCAAGTGAATTCATAATGGGGAACAAGGAAATGGCAGACAAATTGAACAAATACTTTGGTTCAGTCTTCACTAAGAAGACACAAATAACGTCCCAAAAATAATAGGGGACCGAAGGTCTAGCGAGAAGGAGGAACTGAGGGAAATCCTTATTAGTCAGGAAATGGTGTTAGGGAAATTGATGGGATTGAAGGCCGATAAATCCCCAGGGCCTGATAGTCTGCATCCCAGAGTACTTAAGGAAGTGGCCCTAGAAATAGTAGATGCATTGGTGGTCATTTTCCAACATTCCATGGACTCTGGATCAGTTCCTATGGATTGGAGGGTAGCTAATGTAACCCCACTTTTTGAAAAAGGAGGGAGAGAGAAAACAGGGAATTACAGACCAGTTAGCCTGACATCGGTAGTGGGGAAAATGCTGGAATCAATTGTTAAAGATGTAATAACAGCGCATTTGGAAAGCAGTGACAGGATCGGTCCAAGTCAGCATGGATTTATGAAAGGGAAATCATGCTTGACAAATCTTCTCGAATTTTTTGAGGATGTAACTAGTAGAGTGGATAAGGGAGAACCAGTGGATGTGGTGTATTTGGACTTTCAAAAGGCTTTTGACAAGGCCCCACACAAGAGATTAGTGTGCAAAATTAAGGCACATGGGATTGGGGGTAATGTATTGACATGGATAGAGAACTAGTTAGCACACAGGAAGCAAAGAGTGGGAATAAACGGGTCCTTTTCAGAATGGCAGGCAGTGACTAGAGGTGTACTGCAAGATTCTGTGCTGGGACGTCAGCTATTTACAATATATATTAATGATTTATATGAAGGAATTGAATGTAATATCTCCAGATTTGCAGATGACACTAAGCTGGGTGTCGGTGTAAGCTGTGAGGAGGATGCTAAGAGGCTGCAAGGTGACTTGGGCAGTTTAGGTGAGTGGGCAAATGCATGGCAGATACAGTATAATGTGGATAAGTGTGAGGTTAGGCAGGAAGGCAGATTATTATCTGAATGGTGACAGATTAGTAAAAGGGGAGGTACAATAAGACCTGGGTGTCATGGTACATCAGTCATTGAAAGTAGGCATGCAGGTACAGCAGGCAATTAAGAAAGCAAATGGCATGTTGGCCTTCATAGCGTGAAGATTTGAGTATAGGAACAGGGGGGTCTTGCTGCAGTTCTACAGGGCCTTGGTGAGACCAAGTATTGTGTGCAGTTTTGATCTCCTAATCTGAGGAAGGACATTCTTGCTATTGAGGGAGTACAGCGAAGGTTCACCAGACTGATTCCCGGGATGGCAGGACTGACATATGAAGAAAGACTGGATAGACTTTATATTCACTGGAATTTAGAAGAATGAGAGGAGATTTCATAGAAGCATATAAAATTCTGACGGGATTGGACAGGTTAGATGCAGGAAGAATGTTTCCGATGTTGGGGAAGTCCAGAACTAGGGATCACTCTAAGGATAAGGGGTAAGCCATATAGGACCGAGATGAGGAGAAACTTATTCACCCAGAGAATTGTGAACCTATGAAATTCTTTACCACAGAAAGTTGTTGAGTCCAGTACGTTGGATATATTCCAAAGGGAGTAAAAGATGACCCTTATGGCTAAAGGGATCAGTGGGTATGGAGAGAAGGCAAGAGTGGGGTACTGAAGTTGCATGATCAGTCATGATCATATTGAATGGTGGTGCAGGGTCGAAGGGCTGAATGGCCTGCTCCTGCACCTATTTTCTATGTTTCTATGTTTCTGGCCTTACATGTTTTATTCGCTTATGTGAGCCATCAGAATGAAAGGGTGGGGCTGATGTTAGTAAAGGGAGATGGAGTGTGTTTTCATTGTCAAGCCACAGATTAGAATCCAGGACAAAGTCCCACCTTCCACTTTTTAAACTGCCAAGCCACTAATTTAGGTAGGTCTTAGTGCAGACTTTGTAGCTAAGTTGGAATTAGGTTTAGTTGCTCTGTACTACAATTTTCATACTGTATTATACTGCTATGAAGATAAGTTTGGTGCAAAAAGGTTCGTATGACAACATACAAGGTAGACAAACTAGTTTATGGACATTGGCCTGAATGTTAATCATCAGGCGGGTTGGTTGGTTGGCGGTTGCCGGTGGGGGGGTCGGTGGGGGCGGCGCGGGGGCTTGGAAGCAGTTGGGAAACGCGGGAGAACGTGTTTTCTGCAGTCCCTGCCGAATTTAACAGCAGGGGATGATTTAAGAACATAAGAGATAGAACCAGGAGTAGGCTATTTAGCTCCTCGAGCCTGCTCCACCATTCAAAAAGATCATGACTGATCTGATCATGGACTCAGTCCTCTTAGCTGCCCGCTCCCCATAACCCTTTATTCCCTTATCGCTCAAAAATCTGTCTATCTCGGCCTTAAATATATTCAATGACCGCGCCTCCACAGCTCTCTGGGGCAGAGAATTCCACAGATTTACAATCCTCTGAAAAAAGAAATTTCTCCTCATCTCAATTTTAAATAGGCGGCCCCTTATTCTAAGACTATGTCCCCTGGTCTTAGTTTTCCCTATGAGTGGAACTATCCTCTCTACATCCACCTTGTCGAGCCCCCTCATTATCATAAGTTTCAATAAGATCACCTCTCATTCTTCTGAACGCCAATGTATATAGGCCCTACCTACTCAACCTATCCTCATAAGTCAACCCCCCCTCTTCTCCAGAATCAACCTAGTGAACGTTTTCTGAACAGCCTCCAATGCAAGTATATCCTTCCTTAAATATGGAGACCAAAATTGTACGCAGTTCTCCAGGTGTGGCCTTACCAATACCTTGTACAGTTGTAGCAGGACTTCTCTGCTTTTATACTCTATTCCCCTTGCAATAAAGGCCAACATTCCATTTGCCTTCCTGATTACTTGCTGTACCTGCATGCTAACTTTTTGTGTTTCGTACACAAGGACCCCCAGGTCCCTCTGTACTGCAGCACTTTGCAATTTTTCTCCATTTAAATTATAATTTGCTTTTCTATTATTTCTGCCAAAGTGGATAACCTCATATTTTCCCACATTATACTCCATCTCCCAAATTTTTGCCCACTCACTTTGCCTGTCTATATCGCTTCGCAGATTTGTTGTGTCCTCCTCACAATTTGCTTTCCCACCCATCAGCAAACGTGGCAATATTACACTCGGTCCCTTCATCCAAGTTATTAATATAGATTGTAAATAGTTGAGGACCCAGCACTGATCCCTGTGGCATCCCACTAGTCACTCTTTGCCAACCGGAAAAAGATCCATTTATCCCGACTCTCTGTTTTCTGTTAAGAACATAAGAAATAGGAGCAGGAGAAGGCCACACAGCCCCTCGAGCCTGCTCCCCCATTTAATACAATCTTGGCTGATCCGATAATGGACTCCACTTTCCTGCCCGCTCCCCATAACCCTTATTCCCTTATCGGTTAAGAAACTGTTAGCCAATCCTCGATCCATGCTAATATATTACCCCCAACCCCATGAGCTTTTATCTTGTGCGGTACCTCATATGTGGCACATTATCGAATGCCTTCTGGAAATCCAAATACACCACATCCACTGGTTCCCCCTTATCCACCCCGCTCGTTACATTCTCAAAGAACTCCAGCAAATTTGTCAAACATGATTTCCCTTTCATAAAACCATGCTGACTCAGCTTGATTGAAACATGCTTTTCCAAATGTCCCGCGACTGCTTCCTTAATAATGGACTCCAGCATTTTCCCAATGACAGATGTTAGGCTAACTGGTCTATAGTTCCCTGCTTTTTGTCTGCCTCCTTTTTTAAATAGGGGTGTTACATTTGCAGTTTTCCAATCCGCTGGGACCGCTCCAGGATCTCATAAGGCCCTAGGATGTAAGCCATCAGGCCCAGGGGACTTGTCCGCCTTTAGTCCCATTATTTTATTTAGTACTACTTCATTAGTGATGGTGATTGTATTAAGTTCCTTCCTACCTATAGCCCCTTGATTATCCACTATTGGGATGTTTTTAGTGTCTTCTACTGTGAAGACCGATACAAAATATTTATTCAACGTCGCAACATGGGGGAGAGGGGGGTGGAGGAGAGGCCTGCAGGGGGTTGGGGGGCGGGGGTGGTGGTGGGGGGGAAATTGAAGGCCCGGGCGGTGGGAGAGGATCAGAGGCCTCATGGGGCGGTCTCTGATCATGGATGTTGGGTTAGGCAGGGGTACTGGATCCAGGAGGTAAGTGTAAAGGCAGTTACCTCCTGGATCCAGAAGTCCTCATCTTCCATTAGCTGGCAAGTTTCACGAGGGTTGCAAAACCCGACCAGCATGCCAGCCTCATTACAATATTTAAATGGGCATCTCTGCTCCTGGGAAAGACGAGGCCAACAAAGTATTTTCACATGATAATCAAACTGCCAACCTCGGCCCAACTCACTGAAATTAGTGTAGTTATTGATTTTAAAATGAGATTGAAGTAGTATAAATAGAGGGCGGAATTGTCCCTTTTATAGCACCGTTAGCATCTCTTTTGGCCCGGGGGAGGGGGGCTTTATTGACTCCCGGGAATTTGCCTGGGAATTTACGGAGGTGCTGCCATGGCAACACCGTGCCCCACTGTTAGCGATCCGGGCCGCCACACAATCGGCAATGATGCCATCGCCACGTGCAGTGACGCCTCACCACCCCCAGTGACGCCTCACCACCCCACACCGACCCCTTAATGCCCCACTGGCCACGAGGCTGGTGTGAGCGGATGTCAACAGCAGTTTTGCAGGTCTCGAAGCTGGCCGACATCCGCACATGGGGCGGTCCTTAAAGGGCAGGGCGTAGCGCCCCAAGCCAGCATTGTTTTTTGATTGCCGACTCTCTGGTCAGCTCTACAATAGCGGCCCTAGCATGATCCAGCCCGCCAACTTGCAGCCCAACATTCCATTTTGGGTGCCAGGCTGCAGGCCTGGTCCCATGCTGCCCTGGTGGTCTAATGAAGGCCATCAGAGGCTTTGCAGATTGCGCAGTGGCCCTCTCCTTGAAGCAAAGGGGAGGGGCGTTGAAGTGCCTCAGTGCTACGTAGAACATCCGCACAGTGCTTCCTACACCGCCCCATTAGCGCCCTGGTAACCGCCCCCAAAGGAAGTGGAGCGTGCGAGATTGCGCTCCGCTTCCTTTGAGGGATGGTAAGCCAAATTCAGCGGTGGGGGCGGGACTTCTGCACCAGATGCAGAACGTCCTGGCCCCAGCTGGTTACTGCCCCCAGTCGAGGCGCAGGGCAATTTCACTCCCAAAGCGCTTAACTGATCTCTCAAACTCATATCCCAGAAAAGCTGAAGTAAGAACTAAGTTCCAGCAGACATTAATCTGGACAATGTGATGTTTAATTAGCTGCTACATTTCAAACATATATCCATTGTTTGATTTTGAAGGTTTTTTGGGGCCTTCAATTAAAATTTAAATGAAAAATTAACAAAAGGTCTGATTTTTAAAGTGTTATAATTTCAAAGAATATTTCAAATGTATATAAGTACTACAGATATGAGAAATCTGCATATAGTGTAGTTTATTACTGATAAACTTAAAATTATCATTTTGACGGCTTACAAAACACTGGGCTATTGTCCAGAAAGGGCCGCGCAACTTGGCAGCCCCAATGGCAATGAAGATTGGGACATGCATTGGGTCAGACACTGGACTTTTACCTCTGCAATCACCCCAGAAATAAAAGTCTACTTTTATCTGCTGCCTGTAAAGGTCTATGTGGTCAGTTTCAATCCTGTTCCTAATGGGCATGGGCCCATAGTTCAGAACTAGCCCCAATGTAGCACGCATCAACAATCCCATTCAGACAGACCACAGGTTAACTGGTGTGGGCAGTGAAAATTGCTGCTGATGTTTGTCCAAGGTTGAAACTAAAGCACATTTTTGGAGTAGAGAAGTCTTTACTCTGTATCAAACACTGCTGTAACTATGGGTGCTTGATGCTGGCACTTGAGGGGTGGTGCGGAAAATCGCATGGCAGGACTGCACCAAGAATATTTTAATTAATAGTCAAAAAATCATGTGCCATCTATTCCCAAATTTTCAATATATGCTCGCAGCAGGCATAGCTTCCTGCCAGAAGTGTGAAATTGGAAAATTACCCTTTAATGCACAAAATGGAAAGAGTTCCATTTCCAAGTAGAGACATCCAACACCGTGACAACCAAAGTTACATTTCTTCCCTACACTTTTTAAAGAATGAGGACACAAATACTTCTTCATGCAAGTAGTTTCCTTGCAATACTTGGCTACATAATCTGAAGACTTGTGCTCTCCCATGTACACTGATAACACCCAGCTCTACCTCTCCAGCAGCTCTCTCAGATCCCTCCACTGCCTCTGTGCTATCAGGCTACTTGTCTGACATCCAGCATTGAGCTGCAATTTCATACAGTTAAACACTGGGAAGACCAAAGCTATTGCCTTCGCATGTACCACAGACTCTGAATCCTTGCCCCTGATACCATCTCCCTTCCTAACCACCACCTCAAGTTGAACCAGACCCCAGACTGTTTGCAACCTCGGCATTGTATTTTACCCAGAGCTGAATTTCCAACCAGATATCCTCCTCGGCACAAAGAACACCTGCCTCCACCTCTGTAACACAGCCTGTCTCTGCCTTTGCCTCAGCTGCTCTGCTGCCGAAACCCTTATCTAATGCCTTTGTTAGCTCCAAATTCGACTCTTCCAATGCTCTCCAGGCTGGCCTCCCATCCTCCATAAAGAAAGAACTAACTTGCATTTATATTACGCCTTTCACAATTCAGGATGTCCCAAAGTGCTTCACAGTGTCGTGTAGTCACTGTTATAATGTAGCATGCAAATTTAAGCTCATCCAAAACCTGCTGCCTGTATCCTATCCTGCACTAAGTCTCACTTGTCCATCACTCCTGTGCTCACTGACCCACATTTACTCCTGTTTCCCCAGTGCCTCCAGTTTAAATCCATTCATGGCTTTACCCCTGCCTATCTTTGTAACATTCTCCAGTCCTACAACCCTCAAAAAAATGTGTATTCCTCCAACTCTGGCTTCTTGTGCATCCCCACTCCCTTCACCCCACCATTGGCGGCCATACATTCAACTGTCTGGAAGCTAAGCTCTGGAATTTCCTTGCTAAACATCTTCGACTCTCTCTCATTTACCAAGCTTTTAGTCACCCATCCTAATAACTCCTTCTTTGGCTCGGTGTTGATTTCTGTCTGATTATGCTTCTGTGAAGGATCTTGGCATTTTTCACGTTAAATGTGTTATATAAGTTCAAGCTGTTGTTGTTATTACCAAGCATTTTAATGTAGCTTGTCCCACAACAGAATCAATTTCCCCCTGTTGGCCAAGAACCAGTGCTTTCTGCAGCCATTGCTGAAACCAGTAGAATTTTTGCATATGTAAATGCAATTCTATTGATTTCAAACTCATTTTAGTTTCAGTGGTAGGAATATCATGATTGGCAAATAAGGAAGGGCCTGTCAGCTCAGGTTTGGGGTTAACAGTAACATCAGACATTTTTAGCCTTGGGATAAAGCACAAACAGGTTACTTTACTGGGGATGTCAAAAAGTGCATGGGCCATATTCCATTCAAAATAGGTCTGATAACAGCAGCAAAAATAATTCACAAAAATATTTTAGGAAGTTGTTGGGAAATTTACACTTTTGTGTAAATGTAACTAGTGGAACTGCAACTAGCTTGTGTTCAAACAAAACAAGCCCAATATCTTTTGTTGGGGCACCTATCAGCACCAAAAATGCATATAAATAACATTCCACCAAGATGGGTGTGATCGTCAGTGAACCCAGGACTAATGGACACATATGCCTAGAAAGTCGATATCGGAAACCTGCTGGTGCTACTGCGGACTGGTGTTAATGGCCACCAAAAATGATAGTGTTGGCAGGACTGAAAAATTGGCACTGGTGGCAAATTAACATTAGCTAAACCTACTATGCAACGCTGTTCTGGTGACGTTAATCCCAGCAGGTGGCCGCAATGTAGCATGGCCATAGCATCATTGCAGCAAGAACAGCCTTCTCCTAAAGCAGTTCAGTCCCTTAAAGAGGAACAGCCCTCTGAAACAAAAAATAAATAAAATTGATGTAAAAATAGGCAGTATTCACCCCTACAGCTCAACTGCCTTCTGAAAAAAAAATGAATATTAAAAAGAATTCTCAAATGACAGTCTTCAGTTCTTAAAGCTGAAATACCTTCAGCACCTAAAAAAATGGTTAAAGTGCTTCAGCACTAAAACAAATGGCTCAGCATGCCAGGAAAGGGGCATGCAGCACTCCAAATTTATGCAGGGGGTCAACATTGCAAGAGAGATCCTCGGCCCACAGGGGCCAGGAGACCTCCAGAAAGAAGGATATGGGAACACATCACCTAGGCCATCACTGCCAGCAGTGTTGCCCCCACGACCTGGCTCCAGTGCACAAAGAAGCTTCATGACCTCAGACGAGCAGTCAGGGTCAGTGGATGCATCTTCAAAAGCCGTCTCCTACCAACTGCACCACTAGCCTCATACACTTCTCAATGCATGACTCCACCCTCCCCACCGAATCACTCACCTACCAACAATTTGTACTAAACATGAGGCGCATGTTGTCATGTATCCTACATGGTTACTGCTTGGACTATTACAAGATGTGCCACCAGGGGGCACCTCAGTGGGAGACTTGTAGGTTACCTGTACAGGTTTGCCAGGCCTAGTATAAAAGGTAGGCCACCAGGTGTGATCCTCACTCTGGAGTTATCAATAAAGAACTAAGGTCACTACAGTTCAAGTAAAACACATTGCCTCATGGAGTCATTCTCAAAGCATCTAAAGACATAACAATTGGCGACGAGATTACGGACCTTCACGCGAAAATGGCTACCCTTGGTATATTGCAGCAGTTCACCGATGGTAATGATTGGGACGCTTTTGTGGAGAGGCTCGACCATTTCTTCACAGCAAACGACTTGGCAGGTGACAATCCGGCCACAGTGGCTGATAAGTGCAGAGCTATCCTGCTAAATTGTGGGCCCACTGTCTATGGCCTCGTCAGGGATTTGATGGCACCAGCAAAGGCAATAACCAATCATACGAGGAGCTTATAACGCTGATCCAAGAACAACTCAAGCCCAAAGAGAACATCCTCACAGCCAGACACCGGTTTTACATCCACCGACGGCCCGAAGGCCAGGAAATTGCAAAATATGCTGCAGACTTCAGGAGGTTGGCGGCACCATGTGATTTCGGCGACCACCTCACCGAATTGGAATCAGCCATGAGGGTCTTCTTCATAAGCTACTGTCTGCGGATGCCACAGTCACACTGCAGAAGGCCATCTCCGTGAGCCAGGCATTTATGACCTCGACCTGTGGCTCTAGGCAGATGACTCATCCTCAGGACTCAAACCCGGCAAGTACTGTGCACAGAAGAGTGGTGCCGTTTAGAGGCTGGACTGTAGAATGTGAACCTTCTCAGGGAAGAGAGAACAGGTCCCCTCACTCAGAGTCCGCCCAGGGGGGCTAACCGAGTAGCACCATGTTGTCGTTGCGGAAAGAATCACAGGGCTGTGATGGGGGAGCCTGCGCTGTCAAAGGCATCGACAGCCATGACCATCTCAGCGCTTTGCTCTGCTGCCCCCTCAGTGGTGGCCAGTGGAAGCCTGCTGAGCACGTCAGCGCAATTTTCGGTGACTGGCTGGTGCCATATGGTGTAGTCATACGCAGCTAGCGTAAGAGCCCATCGCTGTATGTGAGCTGACGCATTGGCATTGACAGCTTTGCTGTCTGACAACAGGAATGTTAACGGCTTGTGGTCCGTTTCTAACTCGAACCTTCTGCCAAAAAGGTACTGGTGCATCTTTTGCACCCCGTAGACACATGCGAGTGCTTCCTTTTCAACCATCCCATATCCCCTTTCTGCTTGGGAGAGCGACCTGGAGGCATAAGACATAGTTTGGAGTTGGCCCTCATCATTACTCTGCTGCAACATGCATCCAACCCCATAGGATGATGCATCATATGTCAAAACCAATTTCTTACAGGGTTGTACAGGGTCAATAGCTTATTTGAATAAAGCAGGTTCCGCGCCCGATTAAACGCCCGTTCCTGACAGTCCCCCCAAAACCAATCGCAACCCTTACACAGGAGCACATGTAGCGGCTCCAACAATGTGCTTAAGTTTGGCAGAAAGTTCCCGAAATAGTTCAAGAGTCCCAGAAATAAACGCAACTCCGATGTGTTGCCGGGCCTGGGCGCACGACGAATCGCCTCCGTTTTGGATTCGGCAGGCGGGATCCCGTCTGCGGCAACCCTCCTGCCCAAAAACTCGATCTCTGGGGCCAAAAACACACACTTGGACTTCTTTAGTCGCAGGCCTACCCGATCCAGTCGGCGTAGCACCTCCTCCAGGTTGTGGAGGTGTTCCTTGGTGTCTCAACCCATGATAAGGATGTCGTCCTGAAATACAATTGTTCTAGGGATGGATTTGAGCAGGCTTTCCATGTTCCTGTGAAAGATAGCGGCTGCTGAACGAATGCCAAACCGACACCAGTTGTAGACAAACAGCCCCTTGTGCGTGGTGATGGTGGTCAGTAGCTTGGATTCTTCGGCCAGTTCCTGGGTCACGTAGGCTGAAGTGAGGTCCAACTTGGTGAACAGCTTGCCACCTGCCAGCATGGCAAAAAGATCCTCTGCTTTCGGAAGCGGGTATTGGTCTTGTAGTGACGCTCGGTTGTTAGTGGCCTTGTAGTCACCACAGATCCTGACCGAGCCATCCGTTTTTAGGACAGGGACAATGGGGCTTGCCCAGTCGCGAAATTATGCCCTCTCTTAGTAACCTGTCCAAATCACTCTCAATTTTCTCCCGCATCACATACGGCACAGCTCTGGCTTTGTGGTGCACTGGTCTGGCATCTGGGGTGATGCGTATCACTACTTTGGTACCTTTGAAAGTCCCGATACCAGGTTGAAATAATGACTCAAATTTCTGTAGGACCTGTGAGCATGAACTTCGCTCCACAGATGAAATGGCGTGCACATCCCCCCATTTCCAGTTCACCTCGGATAGCCAGCTCCTCCCCAAATGCGCGGGACCATTTCCCGGGACAATCCAGAGTGTCAGCCGGTTCTCTGATCCATTATGTATGACCACCAACATTGCACTGCCTAGCACTGGGATGATCTCTTTAGTGTACGTCCGTAATTGCGTGTTAATGTGTTCTAGTTTGAGTCTGCTAGCTCTGAGTGGCCATAGTTTCTCGAATTGTTGGACACTCATAAGTGACTGGCTGGCCCCTGTGTCCAGCTCCATGCGTACCGGGATGCCGTTTAATAGAACTTTCATCATCATAGGTGGCGTTTTTGTATATGAGCTGTGGATGTTTGCCACCTGAACCCGCTGAACTTCAGCGTCCATTGCTGTGTCCCAAGCATCACCCTGCCTTGCAGACCCCTCTTGTGGTTCATCTGCCTCGTAAATTAGTCTCGCTGCGGGCTTCCTGCACATTCTGGATAAATGTTCACTGAAGTTACAATTTCTACAGATTAATTGTTGGAACCTACAGGTTTTTGCAGCATGTCTGCCCCCGCACCTCCAGCATGAGCTGAGATTGTTGTGAACAAAAGGGCTGTTACCAGGCATTCCTCTCTGATTGTCTCTTTGATTACTCTTGAGCACTCTGTTAGTGAATGTCAATGGCCCCCATTCCGGGACGTATTGTCCCTTGTGATGGTGTAAATGTCCATTCAACCTGCCATTGCCTCTGTTGATGACCCACTCTAGAGTCTGTTACTGCCTGGTTGGTGTCGAATTGTCCTTGCCTGCCTGCGGGGTTCTGAGTCGCATTTACAATGTTAACTCCCTGCTCCATCACAACGTTGGGAGCAGAGGTGCACGCATATATTATCTTGGTTTCCTCCTACCCGGCCATGAAGGTCTGAGCCATCAACACCGCCACTTCCAAGGTCAAGTCCTTGGTCTCAATTAGCTTCCTAAAAATCCCAGCATGACCAATGCCCTCAATGAAGAAATCCCGTAACAAGTCCCCCCTGTAGGCGTCTGTGAACTTCGAGGCTGGCCAAGCACTGAAGGTTCGCAACAAAGTCCGGTATGCTTTGCCCTTCCCGACGTCGGTGTGTATAGAATCGGTGTCGGGCCATGTGTATATTCTCGCTGGTTTGAGGTGCTCACCGATCAGTTTGCTGAGCTCCTCGAAGGTTTTGTCCGCCGGCTTCTTGGGTGCGAGCAAGTCTTTCATCAGCGCATACGTCTTAGGTCCACAGCTGGTCAGTAGATGCGCCCTTTGCTTGTCAGCCGCTGCCTCTCCCAGCCAGTCCTTCGTGACAAAGCTCTGCTGGAGCCTCTCAACGAAATCGTCCCAGTCCTCACCAACACAGTACTGTTCCTCTGTGCTACCGGTGGCCATTCTCGTGAATCCTTGATTCCCGTTTCTCGTCACCAAATGTTGTGTCCTTACACAGTACTATAAATTCACATGAGGCACATTCTGCAGACAAAGTCACTCTGTGACCTAACTTTTATTCACAGGACCAAGAAGTGATGACCCTGCATGGGACCTCCCTTAATATACCTGGATGACCAAGTGAGGAGTGTCTCCCACAAGTTCACCCCCTGTGGTCAAGGTGCGCATTTCTTAGGTGTATACAGTATGCAGTGTTGTTACATGAAGGTTACAGTTACATGAAGGTTACATACATGACAGATTGGTTACGCGCTTCCTGATCAGCCTCCATTAAAACTGCAAGTGGGAGAGTTGGGGTCGGGTTTTGACTTTCCACCATCCCACCCACCCTTTGGGGTTAAAATTCCCCTCATTATCCCTTTCAAATCCTAAATTTTCCAGCCTCAAATGAGTTCTTTACAGGATTAGAATGTCAAGTGAAGGAACATTATTCAATTCATCTCTGCATCATAAGAGCTTCCAGTGAACATCCTACTACATTAAAACAGCACCAAAAGTATTTCATTGGCTGTAAAGTGCTTTGGGACGCCCTGAGGTTGTGAACGGTGCTATATAAATCCAAGTCCTTCTTTTTTTCTACTGTGTTCTTTCTCCTGACTAAAAGTACAGAATGGGATAGTCAACAGCAAATAGTTGTGCAGGGCAGCAGCATGATTCCTTGAGCTCCTAACAAAGGAGAATAAAAGAAAAAGCAACACACTGCAGCTGCTGGAAATTGGAAATAAAACTCTGTAAAAAATTAGAACAAAAGTGTTGTTAAAGGACAGGCCAGCGATTACAAATGTTATAAATCGCATCTACTTCATATATGAAGGTCTGGTACATCTGGTGTTTCAGTACGCACTGACCCGCAGAGCAATCCTGCTTAGTAAACTGTAGCGGCAAATGGCTCCATGTCTCCCTTTCTCTGCAAACTGTGAAATGACAAATCTAAAGAGACAAATAGTAGCAGGTTCTTTACTGCACAGAGCTGGTAGTGATATATTATTGCCTATTTTTACTACCTTAATTTTACTGGATGTACGATCCAATCTTATTGGAAGTTACACTTCTTTCAAATATTGATGGCCCAATTCCTGTTAGTTTTGTGAAATGGCAGAGTTACTTTGTAGTTGTGGCTTATTTTAAAACTCTGACCTACCAATTCAGAAGGGTGTTCCAATTCTCTCACAAGAAGGAAAGAAAATAAACCAATTTTAAAAAGCCTGCGCACTGTGCTTTGTGACATTTTCCCAGTAAGAGGCTGAGGGGGAGAAATTTGCATCATTTGCGCACTAACAGGGCACAAACAATTTCTCGCCTGGGGTGGGGCGGGGTGCTACTGGCTCCCGAGAAATTGCGCGGGAGTTGGCGGAGGTGCAAAACCGGCAGCATCGTGCTTCTGCCGGCAGCGCACCGGCGATGATGAGGCGAGGCTGCCGCGGGCGATGTTAGCGCAGCGATTAAACTTGGGAGAAGAACAGAACACCAGCCGCCCAACTCCAAAAATGTTATAAATCGCCTCAAATGGGGCGATACTGAATTTCAACTGCTGAAGATCTAATGAAAAGTCGCATGGCATTTGAACTGCTGGTTCAGATTAATGACTAAAGATTTATGACTAAAACACAGCAAAAAGTTAATCAGAGATGTAAAGAGAGACTTAGAAAAAAGCACCGCTACAGAAGCAATCATAACAGTGAAACCTTCTTCCAGTACTACAATAGCAAGAAGTCTGTCAGAGAAGCAGCGAGAACATTAAAAGATGCAAATGACTTGAAAGTAATGGACACAATAATACATACTCTGAAAGATTAATTTCTCATTGTATTCCCAAACAAAGTGAGGAACAATGTTCTCTTCACCAGCCCCCTGCCTCACCCCCGCCTCCCAAAAAAGTACAAAGGCAAAATTCAAAAATTCAAATTAAATGAGAAAGAAGTCCCACACAAGTTGAGAGGATTTAAAACATATAAATCCCCAGTGTTAGATGATATTTACCACAACAACTTGAATTTATATAGCGCCTTTAATGTTGTAATACGTCCCAAGACACTTCACAGGAGTATTATAAGACAAAATAATTGACACTGAGCCACATAAGGAGAAACTAGGGCAGGTGACCAAAAGCTTGGTTAAAGAGCTAAGTTTAAGGAGTGTCTTAAAGGAGGAAAGAGAGATAGAGAGGTGAAGAAGTTTAGCGAGGGAATTTCAGAGCTTAGGGTTTTGGCAGCTGAAGGCACAGGGATGTTCAAGAGGCCAGAATTAGAGGAACGTAGATATCTCGGGGGGTTGTGGGGCTGGGGGAGATTATGGGGCCAAAATTGTCTCCCTCCTTAAGGCCCATGACCATAATGGAGCGGATAGGCCTCACCGACCAGTGGCAGACGGATGGCCCAACCCATCCAAAATTGTCCCAGGGTAGGAGCAGCGAGAACGGGTATCCTCTTTCCACCCCACGTGGAAAATTGCCTCGCAGGAAATTGCCCCACGGGAAATTGCCCCACGAGAACAGAGCGGCCACCGGTTGATGTCACTGACAGGTTTCCCCTGCAGGAAGCTGTGTGTACCTGGGCGGCACGTCCACCCTTAACTGGGAAGGTGCACTGCCGTGGACGCCATTTTATTTTATTCATCGGCCGACTCCGAGGTCGTCTCGACAATGGTGGCCATGGGTTCGGCCAAGCCGCCAACAGGCCCCCTCTTGGGTACCAGGCCGCTGGCCTGGTCAAAACGCTCCCTGGTGGCTCAGTGGGCCAAACTAAACAGTGCAGAGTTCGCAGTGGCCCTACCCTTTAACTGAAGGGGAGGGACATTGAGACGCATCAGCGCGATGTGGCACGGCTGACCCGATCCAACGGCATTCCGCCCTGCTGACAAACCGGCATCTGCCCCGACTAAAAGAAAAAATACCAAGACCTGAATATCGCGCGATTCTCTGCCCCTTGGACTTGTGGACTTGTAGTATAAATGGTTGAATTTACTTGCCAGGCACTCGAGGCCTGTAGCAACATTGTTTTTTGCATTTTGAATTTTTTCAAGTTGTACAATTTAATTTCCAGCAAAATAAAAGTTCAATATTATAACCTCCGGATGCATTTTATCTAATCAGTGATGGCAACTTAAGAACATTGGTCTCAAAACTCTGTGGGCCAGCAATCCCTGCAATAACATCGGAATCACACCTGGCGAGAACCACCATCGTTGATCCTGGTGGACTTTCCAAAATCAGTTGGAGGCTCCCTAATTAACAGGTGCCCCTGCCACACGTCTGCCAAAGGGCACCTCCACCAATAACATACATCCCCAACATTGAAGCACTGACCACACTCGATCAGCTTCAGCTTCGCTGGGCAGGTCACATAGTTCGCATGCCAGACATGAGACTCCCAAAACAATTGCTCTACTCGGAGCTCCTTCCTGGCAAACAAGCCAAAGGTGGGCAGCAGAAACGTTACAAGGACACCCTCAAAGCCTCCCTGATAAAGTGCGATATCTCCACTGACACCTGGGAGTCCCTGGCCAAAGTCCGCCCTAAGTGGAGGAAGTGCATCTGGGAGGGCGCTGAGCACCTTGAGTCTCAATGCCGAAAGCATTCAGAAATCAAGCGCAGGCAGCGGAAAGAGCACGCGGCAAACCAGTCCCACATGCCCCTTCCCTCAACGACTATCTATCCCACCTGTGACAGAGTCTGTGGCTCTCATATTGGACTGTTCAGCCACCAAAGAACTCACTTCAGGAATGGAAGCAAGTCTTCCTCGATTCTGTGGGACTGCCTATGATGATGATGATGACATCCCACTGCACTCCCAGAACATGGGAACTTCTGATATAGGGATTGTCACCTCAGTCCTGGTCCCCCTCGCATGCTGATGCCCATGATCGGGATGGGTGGTGTCTCCACCTCCAGCAGGCTATCGTAGAATGCTCGATTTAAAACCTGAATCCAGCATCTCTGAATTCTGGTCACATTTCCTGCTGTTCCAACATACAGCTGTCGAAGTTCTAGAAGGAGTACACCAGAACGGCCACAAATTTTCCGGGGCCATTATGTTAGAGTTACAGATTGGAAGAAAAATATTATTCAAACCTCCTAAGATATTCTTACTGTATTCCAAAAAAAAATTCTGTTATTCCACTTATTTGATGGATGTTCTTTGCTGCTGGCTTTATCCCATCTGCAGTAAACTCCCACCACTTATCTATATGATGGCATAATGTGAAGATCGTACTTTGAAGTATTGACCATCTTCAAATTGTCAACATTTTTTGTGACTGGAAGAATTTACGTGGGCGTGTTGATCAGGCAGGATTCCAGAGTGAGAGAGCTCTTCTGCACTAATTCTAGTTAAATTGCAAATGCATTCCTTACAACATATTTGTAGTTTTACTACAATAAGTGCACAGAGGAAATGTCCCCCAAGGTTGTTCCCTGTAGGCGGTTTCCATATCCAAGTAACCAGTGTCAGGAATGTGGCTACATCCCCCCTTATCATTTGGTGAATATTTAGGACATGCATCATCTGCACAGATTTTATTTACTGTGCAGGCTAATTGTATTAAACTTGAAGTGACATGAAGCTCAGGTTTCTGCCTTTAACTAACAACCACAATCTGTACAAGAATTGAAGCCTCCAGCTTCGGTACTTCAATCACAGGCCTCTATTGACTTTAACAATCTACCTTCCAGGAGCAGGACAATGTATTTTGCGCTGTTATTAGTATGTCCATCTATCTATAAATCAATGATCATGCCAGCAAAACCAAAAAATATATCTCAGTGGGTTTTACAGATGTAATTTGTTAGAGGCTGAAGTCTATTCATTTTATAACCAGGCATTTTGATTCACTCTGCAATTTGAGTACTGAAAATGTTAGTCATGAAATCTGCATTCATCACATTTTCTAGGAAATTGTGCAACTAGTTTCAAAATAATGGGCCAGAATTTGCAGTCGGAGGCTTCCCATGGGTGGATGCCTCCGACCGCAAAAATTTCTATGAAACTACCTGGTGGTCCGGGAGGTTCGGATACTTGTGATCCTGGGCCTCTACGCGATGGCCTTCGTAGAGGCCCACGTATCCCAGAAGCATATGGGCTTCGTACGCATCACAGGGATCACGTGGGCTGGCTCAACCTATCAGAGTAGGGGTATTCCCATTCATACTTATGTGAGTTCTGTAGATACGGAATCACCATAAATATGAATGGAATACCCCAAAATACACAAACACTGAAAATAAATTATAAAAACAACATCACATATTTCAATTTAATCAAAATGGAATTTAATTAATTACTTAAAACAAAAATGTGATTTTTTGAAAAAATAAATATTTTAAAGGGTCTAAAAATAAACTTACCTTATAGGATTTTAAATGTTTAAATTATTGGAAAAATGTATTATTCTGTGCTTTAAAAGTCTTACACTGATAAAAGCAGGCCTTACATCTGCTTTTATCAGTCGTAAGAATTTGAAAGACATTCGCTGGGCAGGAGTTAGGCAAATCACCCAACTCTCTGCCCGTGGCGGCCCTTTAGTTTTGGAGACGTGCGATCTGTCAAGAGAATTCTTGATAGATCGCAAGTTCCGGGTTTAGGTGCATGCGCATTGCATGCTAAACCCGGAACTTGTGGGGACATGTGCACATCTCATACGCGCCCGTGAGGAGCGCGAATTCAGGCCCAATATTTTTGCAACATGAAAGATAATATTGGGTCACAGAGTTCATTCCATGACAGACTATAAAAACAAACAGAAGTTCTGATGAAAGGTCATCGACCTAAAATGGTGGTGAAATTTGGTCCTAACTCGGCCAGCGGGAAACTGACAAGTTTGGGGTACAATGTTAGTTTTACACTCTGATGGATTTAACTCTCCATTGAAGTAAATTAGTGGAATATTGGGCGGGCGTAACACCGGTGTTGTACCAGATGCCGTGGGTTTCCCGCTATGCGAGTTAGGTTAAAATGATCCCCATTAACTCTGTTTCTCTCTCCACAGTTGCTGCCTGGCCTGATGATTGTTTCCAGCATTTTCAGTTTTTATTTAAAAAATCATTTAATTGGAGTACTGGATCAGACCTTCAAAAGTCAAAATAATTCAGGGCAGGAGGGCAGGGATGGGGCGGGGCGGTGGGGTGGGTGGTTGCATGGCTCTGGTCCCACCACCACTTGATCCAGGAAATAACTCTTTGACATGCAGCACTGGCACCCCTTCCAGAAATAGCTAGATCTTCTACTGCAGAGCAGTTGCTTTCACAGGCAAAATAGAATAGCTGACAAAGATTAATTTGCTCACTAGTTTAATCAACACTTTAGATTTTTCTTTTGTTTTGTTTTTCGGCTCTTGCTCTATTTCTGACCAATAGGTGGATTTGTAAACTTCTCCTAACTCTGCCGGGACATGTGGTGAAACTTCAAAGTCTTGCCCTTGCACCACTTTATACTCCATGCCTACCTTTTCAGTGTAATTACAATAGCCTGGAATTTTGGCCCCATATCTCTAAGATCCACAAATCATCATGCTTCAACATTCTGAAATTCCCGTTTGTAAACAACACTTTCAATCAGTTGAGTCACAGACAGTAGCAAAGAATTTCTGTTCTCGTGTTGTGAGTAATGCTGGCAAACTGGCATATATTGCCACAAAAGTTTTAGGTAGGGAATTCCAGGATTTTCACCCAGTGACAATGAAGGAATGGCATTATATGCACTACATATGGCCCGAGAAGCAAATGCAGGCATATTTACCACTGGTAAAAGGTTTGCATGAAGAGGGAACCTAGGATCCCACCAGATACTGGGATGAAGGGGTTAGGTAGAAGAAGTTCCTGCTGCACACCCCACCCCACTGGTGCCAGAAAGGGATGAAATCCAGTGGATTCCAGTTCCACCCTAATTTTCTGCAATTCCATTCTCAGTCTGCTAGATTTCTGCTAAAATAAGCAGTATTTGTTGATTCAGATTAAGCTCTTTGGGTTTTGCAAGAGTGTGATAGATTCACAGAGCACACAGCACACAAACTTTTAAGATGGAGCAGCTTTCCGGAACTCTCGAGATATCTGCTTCTTGTCAGGTGACCTGACTTGTTTATTAAACACTGTTGCTGCAGTAACACAATACGCCCACAGTGTGGAGCTACAGACATTACACTTCTCCCTCCTTAATGAAGAAGTTATTATAACAAACAATCATCATACATAACCTGCATGGTTATACATAGCAAAGGATAGGGACTTATTTTGCCATATTTCCAAATTAAGCTTAACCACTTGTTTTCTGTTTCGAAGAGGATAACTTCGCTCTCGAACGGAACCTTCCAAACATGGTGTTGAATTTAAACTTATTTGAGGCTGATCCTGAGGAAAGTTTTCCTCCAAGGAATGCCCTTGATTTCCATTTGAACTCTCTCTAACTTCAGACTGTTTGTTTTCTCGGACTCAGACTTAAACTCTGATTTTCTCTTGGATTTGTTTCCAGTACATTAGAGGTAGGATATGCTACTGGTGTATCAAAACTATCTGATGAGTCAGAAATAATTGAATCATTCCCACCTCCAACTCCTTCCATGTCTGTAGGTAAAATATGATCAATGTGAACACACCGAACCTGTCCATTATCAAACATCTTGACCAAATATGTGTGAGGAACACATACCTTCACCACTCTTCCTAGTAACCACTTTACCCATTTATGGTGATGGTTCTTCTCTCTCACCTTCTGATTTATTTTCACACTTCTCTCTTTTACTCTACCTCTATCATGATTCTCTTTCTGTCTTCATTGTGTCTCTTCTACGGACTGTGCCAAGTTTGGTTTTAACAACGAGAATCTGGTTCGTGGCTGCTGTTTGAGAAACAACGCTGCTGGTGTTCTACCAGTAGTTGTATGAGGAGTATTACGATACGTAATTAGAAAATTAGCCAATTTGTGATCCAATGACAACTGTCGTTTCTTTGGATTTGGATGCAACATCTGTTTGACGAGGGCGCATTTTACAATTTGTCCAGTGCGCTCTGCTGCACCATTCGAAGCAGGGTGGTACGGTGGAACCTTGGTATGTTCCACACCATTTTTGCTCGTGAACTGTGCAAATTCTTCGAACAAAATTGTGGTCCATTATCAGAAACAATTTCTTCTGGGAGGCCAAATGAAGAAAATAAACTTCGCAAAATGTCTAATGTTTTACTTGTTATTTTCCCCATTGGAAACACCTCAACCCACTTCGAATGGCTATCAATCACAATGAACAATTGTTGTCCTTCTAGATCATCAAAATTGATATGTAGCCTTTGCCACACCCTGGGAGGCCATTTCCATGGCTGTAATGGTACTGATGGTGGTTGCTTGCTTGCTTATCGATTGACATGTCGTACACTGACTCATGATGTACTCTATATCTTTATCAAGACCTGGCCACCATAAGTAACTACGTGCAAAACTCTTGGTCAAGCACATTCCCAGGTGCTGGTCATGGAGGTCTCCCAATAATTTGGACCTAAATTTATTTGGTATAACCACTCTTGCACCCCACATGATACAATCTTTATCGACTGATAATTCATTCCTACGAATTAAGAATGGATGAATATCTTTGTCTGTTACCTGGTTTGGCCATCCATTTGCAATATAATCATACACCTTTGCCATCACTGGGTCACATTTGGTTGCTCTACCAATCTCTTCAGCTGTGACTGGCAGCTTATCAATGTATGAAAAATAGAACACCTCTTCCCTATCGAGTGTAACTTGTGATGGGGAAGGCAATCTAGACATTGCATCAGCATTACTGTGGTCAGCTGATCGTCTGTGTTCCATATCATATGTATATGCTGACAAAATCAAAGCCCATCTCTGCATTCGGGCTGCAGCTAATGTTGGAACTGGGGACTTTGGATGGAGGATTGCTGTCAGGGGCTTATGGTCCATAACGATAGTAAACTTACGGCCATACAAGTATTTGTGGATCTTCTTGACGCCAAAAATTAATGCCGAAGCTTCCCTTTCAATTTGTGCATAATTACTCTCACTGGCACTGAGAGTGCGTGAAGCAAAAGCAATTGGTCTCTCCTCCCCACTACATGATACATGAGAGATCACTGCCCCAACTCCATACAGAGAGGCATCACATACTAGCTTGATCTCCTTCGATACTTCATAGTGAACTAACATGATGCCATCTACCAATTCGCTTTTACACTCCTTGACTGCTGTATCACATTCTTTTGACCAACTCCAATGGACCTGTTTTTTCAATCGTTCATTCAGTGGATGTAACACTGTATCTAAATTTGGTAGGAACTTCCCATAGTAGTTCAAAAGACCCAAAAATGATCGAAGTTCAGTGACATTCTTGGGAGTGGGTGCATTTCTGATTGGGTTCAGCTTTTCCATGGTTGGATGTAAACCATCTTTGTCTACTCTGTACCCTAAGTACTCCACTGAGTTTTGAAATAACTCACACTTATGAGCAGACACTCGTACTCTGTGTTTCTCTAGCATTTTGAGGACTTAATTCAATATGTTATTATGAATTTGCCTATTTGGTGCTGAAATCAGTATGTCATCTAATAACATACTATCCCTTCAATACCTTGCAAAATCTGGTTCATCACCCCTTGGAATATGGCAGGGGCAGAAGACACTCCAAACAGTAGCCTATTAAATTGATACAGGCCTAAATGAGTATTTATAGTCAAGCATGACTTGGACTCCTCATCTAGTTCAAACTGTAAGTCGGCATTCGTAAGATCTGACTTTGAGAAGATCTGACCACCTTTCAGTGTTGAGAACAAATCTTCTACATTTGGCAATGCATTGGGGATATTACCCTTTAGAACCTGGTTTACGGTTACTTTATAATCACCACACAATCTTACCGTACCATCGGACTTAGGTACAACAACAATGGGTGTAGACCAATTACATCGATCTATCTTAGAAATAATGTTCTCAGTCTCTAGTCTTTTGAGTTCTTGCTCAACCTTCTCCTTGAGTGCATATGGTATGGAACATGGCTTGCAGTAAACCGATCTAGCGTCCTTCTGTACCCTGACACTTGCCTTGAAGCCTTGGATCGGACTGCCCGTTTCGCAGAACACCTTCGGATAATTCTTGATGATATCATCTGTTGATGCAAATCTCATTTCAACACGAAAAATCTCACTCCAATCCAGCTTCAGTGATCCCAACCAATTTCTTCCTCGTAAGGCAGGCTTGTCTCCTACCAGCGCTATTAGAGGCAAGCTCTGAAATTGATCCTTGTACTTCACCGGTACAGTGATACGACCTACCACATGTATGTTCTCTCCCGCGTAGCCTCGCAGCTATATCTTGGATTTCTCCAGTTGGAAATCGCACAATTTGTCATGGTATAGCACGGTACTACACTCATGGATGGACCCGTGTCAATTTTCATGGTTATCTTGAATCCCGCACACATATGTGGATTATGATACTTTTTGAATCGGTGTCCGTTAACCTCATGCTCCTGATGACATTTAACTCTAACATCTCTTTGTCCTGTTGTTGTTCTTCAATGCTATATTCTCTGGAGATTTCTACTCATAGCTTTGAAAGCTGGACTCATAGCCTTGAAAACTGGTTTACCATTCAGTCGGCATGCCTTTGCAAGATGCACAATTTTCCTGCAGAAGAAACACTCTGCCTTCACATATGGACAACTTTGAACAATATATTATCCAGGCACCGATAGCAGGACTTCAATGCTCTGTTACAATTTCCAGTTTCTGAGACTTTGGGCCCCCGTCGCCTTTTACTTTGAACCTGCAGGCGATTCACCTCGATTGTCTGACGACTGAAAATAGTATGAAATTCTCGGGAATACTGGTCGGCCATGCTCATTGACCTAGCTGTCTGACAAGCTAAATCAAAAGTCAGGCGTTGTCAATAACTGCCTTCTGATCGCATCATTTTTCATCCCAAAACAAAACGGTCCTGCGGTACTCGGTTCTGAACGTTTCTGAAATTACAGTGAATAGATAGCTTTTTTAATGCGACAATGTACTCACTGATATTTTCATTGGCCTTCTGATTTCGTATACTGAAACGATAGCTTTCAGTAATTTCCAAGGGTGCGAGGTTGTAATGTTGTTCCAACTTAGTTAAAATCTCCTTAAGTGTTGTGTCCTTTGGCTCGGCAGGCACCAGCAAATTTATCAGCGTTTCTTACAACTCAGGCCCAGCTTCAGTTAAGAAAATTGCTCTTTTACGTTCCAACACCGGACGGTTCTGGTTTGCATTCTCTGGGACTTCGATTATGTTATTTGCAGTAAAATATATTTCTAGTCGATCCACATATGCTTTGAACCTTTCCTGGTCATGTTTATATTCCCCTAAATGCCCCATCACTGCTATAGGTGCAGCCATTTTGACTCTAGCAGTTCAATAGTGTGCTCATAATTTACCTTGAATTTGTAGCTGTAGATGTCATGTATCTTACATTATTATATATAACTGTATCCTAACATGCTATACATGACTGTAATAAGATATGACCTGTAACCACCAGCATACCTTACCACCAGGGGTGCACTTGCAAGAGACAGGTATATAAGGACAGGTCTCAGGCAAGTGCAGCATTCCAGAGCTGTGAAATAAAGGTGCAGGACCAGAGTGACCTTGACTTCACTACATGCCTCGTGTGAATCTGTACTGAGGGGACAGGACTTTGCAGTAATCAAAACAAAGAAGCTCTCAAAGTCTCTCTGTCGGCTGGCTGAATCCTTCACCGACAAAATTTTCAGCTTTATATTATCCGAAATATCCCATATTCATCGCCATTTGTGATAGATTCACAGAGCACACAGCACACAAGCTTTTAAGATGGAGTAACTTTCCGGAACTCTCTCGAAGTCTGCTTCTTGTCAGGTGACCTGACTTGTTTATTAAACACTCTTGCTGCAGTAACACAATACGTCCACAGTGTGGAGCTACAGACATTACAAAGAGTATCTCAAAATACATGAGAGCTGTCACATTATGTTAGAGTAAAACCAATCCATTACCTACAGCAGGATAAAATGAATTGCATAAAAAAAATCCTGATCTCGATATTAAGGTCTTGAGATAGTTCAATATTAGCAATTTTCAATTAAACTGTTTCATCTCAGGAATGCAGTTGTAAGGAAGAAGCTTCTTCATGTCGTTGCGCCCAGTGTCAGAATCAAGATTAAGCTAATGGTACCACTACCGTTAGATGAATTAATGTGGAATGGGTTGATTTTTAATGTGCTGTTGATGAATAACTGGAGAAAGTGCAAGCTTTGGAAGAAAAAATACACAAAGTACAAAGAGTTTTCTGGGGCGAATTATGCCTCCATTGAGCTGAGAGGAATTTAGTTTTTTATTTTCAGCTGTTATGAAGACCCAGGTATCCTTCATATATGTAGAAAGTTCTTTACCTTTTTAAACATTTTTATATCATGAATTGAATTTAAACATGCGATCATTGAAAAAGATCACTGCACAATGACGCCTGCAGAGGTTTGTACAACTTGATGCTTCAAGCTGCAGCCTTAAACTGGCCACAGTTCCAGAAAAACAGCAATGTATTATATAGCATCACAATGTCCATCACTTCACAGTCTCTAACGCACGATCACTCGTAGCGTCCATTCAAAATGACTAAAAATAAAAATTTAAATCGGGAGTGGGGGATGGAAATTGGACACGTTACCAAAAAACAATGATCTCAAGTCTCATATTAATAAACTTTAAAATAATGAATAGCACACACTATGCACAGTGTCATTTGGTGAGCATCTTAAACCACCCAACATATTTTTATAATCGTCGCATGCAGTTCAGCTACAGCTGAAACTCAAATTGTGAAAATACTTTTGAAGGAGCTGGGCAGCTTAATTAACTTCTGTGAAACTCTAGTCACCTAATGGTCAGCTTCAACATGTAGTTATTTAGAAAAATATTATTGGAGCTCACTATAATATTTTGTATAACTCAGGATATACTGCTTTTATATATCATTTTTTTCTTGTGTCATTACTTTTTCTTATAATGCAATGAAAGAATCAAAAGTTATTGTTTCTCTTTCTCTTTCATCTAGAGCCTCCATTCCTCAATGGAAAATGCAAAACGTTATCCTTACAAAGTGAGAATATTGTGAATGCCAGGAATTGCGCTAAAGGTGCCTTACTGGAACCGAATATTCAATTTTTCCATCTCTGTCCTGTACAAAATTTCCTATCCTCCATTAACCTTCTGCTCCAATGGTTGAACTGAACTCAGGAACTCACTACTTGAGGATTGACTTGAATGAGCTCTTGCCCACCAATCTGTAGCTTTTTTAAAGTGTATTTTTGCATGTAGCGCAATGTAACACTGCATTCGCTTTAATCGCTGGAAACTAGCATCTGTTTGCCAATTTACTGACAGTCACTTTTTCCAATTTGATTATTTCTCAGGGTTTCTTCTCTTATTCATAACCTTCTCCTCAAATGGCATTGTATTAATGTTTCTTTTCTGATTTCTGTTGCCAATTTTTCAGCTGCTTTTGAAAGTCACAACTGAATCCTTCAGTAGGAAATAATCTTCTTTGCTTATCATTGGTTAAGATCATTTTAACCCATTTTTAATTGTTTCCCCATTGGATTTCCTTTATTTTCACTCATAATTCTTTGGATAAAATGCAGCAACTTACTTTCTCCAAAGCTTTGGAAAAGGCCCTCTAACCAATTGCAATTACTACATGCAGTACAGTCAATTTATATTTTTATTTGCACATAGCTTCTCCTTTATCTTGGAAGCTAGAAAGTGTTAGTAATGAGTTCACACCAATTCTCTGTCAAAATCATTTCAAGCTTTCAACAAAATGGCATAAAAAAACAGAGTATGAAATTCTCAGAGCAGCAGTAAAAGAACGATGAACATAAAAATGTTTGCCATGGTACCATGCAATCCTGGGAGATGACTCATCAATCAGTTCAATTCGGGTACTGCTGCTTAAACACTACATACACATGAAGTCTTTGATAGATGCCTGCTATCACATATCAACTTTTGACATTGGCCTACTTACCAGTGGTCTGTTTTCATCTTCGTCCTTGTAGTAGTGAAGCTGGTCCCCTCTCAGCACAAACCATCGCGTGTGCCAAGTCTTCACAAAGCCTCCTTGCTTTCTCAGCCATCCACACTTAATGACATTTTGCCGAGCTCGGACAGACTGGGGGACGTCCAAGGAGCCACTATGGTCATCCATTATAAGACTAATAGATTTTCCTGGTAAAGAAAAACAACAGACAATTAGGAGCATATAAGTACACATACATCATCCTGGAATAAATAACAGACCTTATATTACAGGTACACATCCATATATCCTGCTACAGACTAACCTACTTCCTCACAGGGAGCCTGGATAGGAGCTAACTCACACTCGAAGGTTTATAGAGGTAGCTCCCACCAAGGAAAACAAATGATCAAAGATCTCTTCAACTGCAGATGAAAAAGAATCCATTCCATGCTACACGATGGATGCCAATATTACAAAATCAACACAGGATTATTTTGCCCTCTTCTGTGCCCATGAAGTCTGTTATTCGCACTCAATGTAAACACACACTCACCAGTTTCTCCACAAATGTGACTGTCACACACTTCAAATAAGTCAAACCTTATCTTCATAACTATGAGCACTTCAGTATGTAACACCCAATTACAGTTGAGGGAAAGCTGAACATGTTCTGTGATCACGTAAATGATTTTGCCAGAAACTGAAACTGTTAGCACAGCAGCTGCGGATCACATGGTAAAACCAGTCCAAATATGTACATATTCATTTCGAACCTATGTACTGTTTACTTATTATTTCTGTTCCTGGTTACGTTATGAGTAACTTTGTTCTCATATAAGTCAAATGAGGGAACTGTTCGACCCAGATGACTTTTCTGGGTTGACGCAATTCAAATGAAATGCAATTCAAAACTGTCAAACATCAAAGATTTTTACCACATATAATATTAATCATTTTATAATGGAGGGTATTAGAATTAAGTGTGTCAAATATTTTTTATTGTTTCAATGAGAATTCTTTAAAATTATTCCTAACGAATTTTATCTGTCGCAAATTAGCTGTATCTAATTAATGTTCAAAAACAAAACACATATCGACAAAAGCCTTGCAGGTTTCTCTAAAAATGCTTTTTGTCCAATCACCCCTCCCCTTCGGCCATATTAGGACCCCCATTTGTGTGAAACAATGTCTGCTTTGCTCCTTCACCTGAAAAGATGGTGTAGTCGATCTGGATCCTGTGTGGTTGCCATCACTACTCACAATTCGTCAAAAGGAGATTCGTTTCAAAGGTGTAATGTTATACTGTTCCTCTGTGGATCAACCCATTAACTGAAGGCGATGATATTAGAAATTCCGTCTTTGACTTGAAGTTGTACTTGGGTTCCCAAGACAGAAGTCCTGGATTTTAGCACTTCCATACAGTTGCTAACCTTCTCTGTTTCTGTTTTACAGAGACATAAATATTGCTTCAAATAATTGAAATACTTTAGGATCATCCATCTTTTTCTTAATGTGCTACATCACAATGTAATAAAACACATTATTTTTTGATTTTCTGTAACATTTTCCAATTGGAGTGTTACTTTATACTCAGGTTAATATTTTCACTGAAGTTAGTAAACATAGGAATTTCGCTCTCCCACCCCTCAACCACCATCCAGTTTTTATAAGAGATGGACAATACATTAATGTTACAAACTTCATTGTGGTGCTGGTTCAAGGCAGTCAAAGTTTCTAAAATAATTGACTACTGACACTGTTAAGACTAAAATAGCGCCTCCTTGAGGCTTCAACCGACATCATCAACGTCACATTAACCCAACTGACATTTCCCATCTGTCAAAGTATATGGTGCAGTATCAGCAGAGAATTTGATGTATTGTTGAACTGTGTCATTCTATTAACAAAATTTTTATTTTGGGAACTGAGAAGAGCAAAGACAAATGTGCATCATTTTAAAATTCAATCAAGTTTCACACCAGTGCAGAGTGATCTGCTTGGCAGAATTTTAAGCTGGAGGCATATAGGGAGCAGGGGGCTCGAATGCGATCGAGAAACCCGGGAGAACGAGTTTCCCTCAGGTCCTGCTGAATTTAACCGCAAGGCTTGATTAACATTTTTTTTCCCTCTTTCGCGCCCGCATCCAGCCAAATGGAGAGGCTGTCGGATGGGTAGCAGAGAGGAGGAAGGGAGGGATCGGCGATCTGGATGGGAACTTAGGCAGGCCAGGGATCAAAGGCAGCCAGAGATCTGGGGGGCGGGGCAGTGGGAGGGTGCGGGGTAGGAATGCCGATAATCAGAGGGGACCGGAGATGGGGGGGGGGTGGGGTAGGAATGCCGGGGATCAGAGGGGGCTGGAGATCAGGGGAGGGGTGGTTGGAAGCAATGTTCTCTCTGCAGAGCGCTGCACGGCAAATGGGATGTTGGTAAGTAGGCCAAGGATTGGTGGGGGCTGGGGGTCAGAGGCAAGGATTGGAGATTGGAGTGGGGGGGCGGAGGCCTAGGGTCAGAGATAAGAAACCAGAATGGGGGGGCGGTTGGAGGCTTCTGGGGGAGGCTGGAGGCCTCATGAGGGAAGGTGGGAGGCCTCCAGGGAGAGGTTGGGGGGAGATCAGGGGAGGGGTGTCTGATCGCGGGGGGTTGGCGAAGCAGGAATGCTTGATCCAGCAGGTAAGTAGAATGGCACTTACCTTCTGGATCCAGCAGAGCTTGCTTTCCTTTAGCTCCCCGAGGCCCAGGAAACCCAACTGCCAAGAGTTAGGAACATAAGAACAGGAGTAGGTCATTGAGCCCCTCCAACCTGTTCTGCCATTCAATGAAATCATGGCTGATCTGCGACCTAACTCCATATGGGCTGGCCCATATTCTTTAATAGCTTTAGTTAACAAAAAGTTATCAATCTCCGATTTAAAATTAACAACTGACCCAGCATCAATTGCCGTTTGCAGAAGAGAGTTCCAAACTTCTACCAACATTTGTGTGAAGAAGTGTTTCTTAATTTCACTCCTGAAAGGTCTGGCTCTAATTTTTAGACTATGCCCCCTAGTCCTAGAATCCCCAACCAGCGGAATTAGTTTCTCTCTACCTACCCTATCTGTTCCCCTTAATATTTTGAAAACTTCGATAAGATTGCCTCTTAACTTTCTAAATTTGAGGGAATCCAACCCTAATTTGTGTAACCTCTCCTCATAACTTAACCCTTGGAGTCCAGGTATCATTCTGGTAAACCTACGCTGCACTCCCTCCAAGGCCAATATATCCTTCCTCAGGTGTGGTGCCCAGAACTGCTCACATAATCTAACCAGGGCTTTTAAAAAATTGCTGCAGCATAACTTCTACCCCCCTTGTATTCTAGTCCTCTAGATAGAAAGGCCAGCATTCTATTAGCCTTTTTGATTATTTTCTGTACCTCTTCATGACATTTTAATGATCTATGTACCTGGACCACTCCCACCCCCCACCCCCCCTCCACCCCCAAGTCCCCAAGTCCACCCCCAGTTTTCAGGAAATGGGAGGGAGAACAGCCAGTTGTCGTGGTGCACATTGGTACCAACAACATAGGTAAAAAAAGGGATGAGGTCCTACGAAAAGAATTTAAGGAGCTAGGAGCTAAATTAAAAAGTAGGACCTCAAAAGTAGTAATCTCGGGATTGCTACCAGTGCCACGTGCTAGTCTGAGTAGGAATCGCAGGATAGCGCAGATGAATACGTGGCTTGAGCAGTGGTGCAGCAGGGAGGGATTCAAATTCCTGGGGCATTGGAACCAGTTCTGGGGGAGGTGGGACCAGTACAAACCGGTCCCAATGTCCTAGGGGGAGTGTTTGCTAGTGCTGTTGGGGAGGAGTTAAACGAATATTGCAGGGGGATGGGAACCTATGCAGGGAGACAGAGGGAGACAAAAATGAGGCAAAAGCAAAAGACAGAAAGGAGATGAGGAAAAGTGGAGGGCAGAGAAACCCAAGGCAAAGAACAAAAAGGGCCACTGTACAGCAAAATTCTAAAAGGACAAAGAATGTTAAAAAAGCAAGCCTGAAGGCTTTGTGTCTTAATGCAAGGAGTATCCGCAATAAGGTGGATGAATTAACTGTGCAAATAGATGTTAACAAATATGATGAGATTGGGATTACGGAGACGTGGCTTCAGGATGATCAGGGCTGGGAACTCAACATCGAGGGGTATTTAACATTCAGGAAGGATAGAATAAAAGGAAAAGGAGGTGGGGTAGCATTGCTGGTTAAAGAGGAGATTAATGCAATAGTTAGGAAAGACATTAGCTTGGATGATGTGGAATCTATATGGGTAGAGCTGCAGAACACTAAAGGGCAAAAAACGTTAGTGGGAGTTGTGTACAGACCTCCAAACAGTAGTAGTGATGTTGGGGAGGGCATCAAACAGGAAATTAGGAGTGCATGCAATAAAGGTGCAGCAGTTATAATGGGTGACTTTAATATGCACATAGATTGGGCTAGCCAAACTGGAAGCAATACGGTGGAGGAGGATTTCCTGGAGTGCATAAGGGATGGTTTTCTAGACCAATATGTCAAGGAACCAACTAGGGGGGAGGCCATCTTAGACTGGGTGTTGTGTAATGAGAGAGGATTAATTAACAATCTCATTGTGCGAGGCCCCTTGGGGAAGAGTGACCATAATATGGTGGAATTCTGCATTAGGATGGAGAATGAAACAGTTAATTCAGAGACCATGGTCCAGAACTTAAAGAAGGGTAACTTTGAAGGTATGAGGCGTGAATTGGCTAGGATAGATTGGCGAATGATACTTAAGGGGTTGACTGTGGATGGGCAATGGCAGACATTTAGAGACCGCATGGATGAATTGTACATTCCTGTCTGGCGTAAAAATAAAAAAGGGAAGGTGGCTCAACCGTGGCTATCTCGGGAAATCAGGGATAGTATTAAAGCCAAGGAAGTGGCATACAAATTGGCCAGAAATAGCAGCGAACCTGGGGACTGGGAGAAATTTAGAACTCAGCAGAGGAGGACAAAGGGTTTGATTCGGGCAGGGAAAATGGAGTACGAGAAGAAGCTTGCAGGGAACATTAAGGCGGATTGCAAAAGTTTCTATAGGTATGTAAAGAGAAAAAGGTTAGTAAAGACAAACGTAGGTCCCCTGCAGTCAGAATCAGGGGAAGTCATAACGGGGAACAAAGAAATGGCAGACCAATTGAACAAGTACTTTGCTTCAGTATTCACTAAGGAGGACACAAACAACCTTCCGGATATAAAAGGGGTCAGAGGGTCTAGTAAGGAGGAGGAACTGAGGGAAATCTTTATTAGTCGGGAAATTGTGTTGGGGAAATTGATGGGATTGAAGGCCGATAAATCCCCAGGGCCTGATGGACTGCATCCCAGAGTACTTAAGGAGGTGGCCTTGGAAATAGCGGATGCATTGACATTCATTTTCCAACATTCCATTGACTCTGGATCAGTTCCTATCGAGTGGAGGGTAGCCAATGTAACCCCACTTTTTAAAAAAGGAGGGAGAGAGAAAGCAGGGAATTATAGACCGGTCAGCCTGACCTCAGTAGTGGGTAAAATGATGGAATCAATTATTAAGGATGTCATAGCAGCGCATTTGGAAAATGGTGACATGATAGGTCCAAGTCAGCATGGATTTGTGAAAGGGAAATCATGCTTGACAAATCTTCTGGAATTTTTTGAGGATGTTTCCAGTAAAGTGGACAAAGGAGAACCAGTTGATGTGGTATATTTGGACTTTCAGAAGGCTTTCGACAAGGTCCCACACAGGAGATTAATGTGCAAAGTTAAAGCACATGGGATTGGGGGTAGTGTGCTGACGTGGATTGAGAACTGGTTGTCAGACAGGAAGCAAAGAGTAGGAGTAAATGGGTACTTTTCAGAATGGCAGGCAGTGACTAGTGGGGTACCGCAAGGTTCTGTGCTGGGGCCCCAGCTGTTTACATTGTACATTAATGATTTAGACGAGGGGATTAAATGTAGTATCTCCAAATTTGCGGATGACACTAAGTTGGGTGGCAGTGTGAGCTGCGAGGAGGATGCTATGAGGCTGCAGAGTGACTTGGATAGGTTAGGTGAGTGGGCAAATGCGTGGCAGATGAAGTATAATGTGGATAAATGTGAGGTTATCCACTTTGGTGGTAAAAACAGAGAGACAGACTATTATCTGAATGGTGACAGATTAGGAAAAGGGAAGGTGCAGCGAGACCTGGGTGTCATGGTACATCAGTCATTGAAGGTTGGCATGCAGGTACAGCAGGCGGTTAAGAAAGCAAATGGCATGTTGGCCTTCATAGCAAGGGGATTTGAGTACAGGGGCAGGGAGGTGTTGCTACAGTTGTATAGGGCCTTGGTGAGGCCACACCTGGAGTATTGTGTACAGTTTTGGTCTCCTAACTTGAGGAATGGCGTTCTTGCTATTGAGGGAGTGCAGCGAAGATTCACCAGACTGATTCCCGGGATGGTGGGACTGACCTATCAAGAAAGACTGGATCAACTGGGCTTGTATTCACTGGAGTTCAGAAGAGTGAGAGGGGACCTCATAGAAACGTTTAAAATTCTGACGGGTTTGGACAGGTTGGATGCAGGAAGAATGTTCCCAATGTTGGGGAAGTCCAGAACCAGGGGTCACAGTCTAAGGATTAGGGGTAAGCCATTTAGGACCGAGATGAGGAGAAACTTCTTCACCCAGAGAGTGGTGAACCTGTGGAATTCTCTACCACAGAAAGTAGTTGAGGCCAATTCACTAAATATATTCAAAAGGGAGTTAGATGAAGTCCTTACTACTCGGGGGATCAAGGGGTATGGCGAGAAAGCAGGAAGAGGGTACTGAAGTTTCATGTTCAGCCATGAACTCATTGAATGGCGGTGCAGGCTAGAAGGGCTGAATGGCCTGCTCCTGCACCTATTTTCTATGTTTCTATGTTTTTAGCTTTTCACCATTTAGAGAGTACCCTTTTCTATCCTTTTTAAGTCCAAAGTGGATGACCTCAACATTTACTTACATTGAAATCCATTTGCCACAATTTTGCCCATTTACTTAATTTGCCAATATCCCTTTGTAATTTCATGTTTTCATCTACACTGCCTACAATGCTGCCTATCTTTGTGTTATCGACACATTTGGATATGTGACTTTCTATGCCATCATCTACGTCATCAATAAACAATGTGAATATTTGAGGCCCCAACACAGATCCCTGCGAGAGATCACTGGTCACATCCTGCCAATTCGAGTAACGACCCATTATCCCGACTGCCTGTCTCCTGTTGCTCAGCCAATTTCCTAAACAGGTGAATAATTTGCCCTCAATTCCATGGGCTTCAATCTTAGGCTCTTATGTGGGACTTTATCAAATGTCTTCTGCAAGTCCATATAAATAACATAGACATAGACATTTTCCTCTACACTATCATCACCTCCTCAAAAAATTCAATCAGGTTTTTCAGGCATGACCTACCTTTCAAATATTAATTTTGGCTCTCTCTGATCGACTGAAAATTTTTGAGGTGTTCAGTCACCCTATCCTTTATTATAGACTCTAGCAATTTCCCAACAACAGACATTAGGCTAATTGGTCTATAATTCCCTGGTTTCCTTCTCTCGCCATTCTTAAATAACAGATTGACATGTGCAATTTTCCAATCTAAAGGAATGGTTCCTGAGTCAAGAGAACTTTGGAAGATTATAGTTAGGGCATCTGCAATGTGCTCTTTTAAATGTGCTACTTCCTTTAAAACCCTGGGATGGAAACCATCTGGTCCTAGGAATTTGTCACTCTTAAGTGCCATTATTTTCTTCATTACTGTTATCTTACATAAGTATATTTAATTGAGTCCTCATCCCTGATTCCACATTAGTTTCCTTGGGATTTCTGGCATGCTATCATCTTCCTCAAATTTAAAATGGTGCTTCAAAATGAGGCACACAGCCTCATTATATATATTTAAAGTGACAAACCTCTTCCTGGGTGTGGGTTGGCTGCCCACCCCTGTCCCACCCTCTGTCGCACCCCCTGTCCCACCCTCTGTCCCACCCCCTGTCGCACCCCCTGTCGCACCCCCTGTCGCACCTCCGTTAAAACTGGAAGTAGGCGGTATGGAGGTGGGTTGGGGTTGGGATTCAGATTTTTAACACTTTAACCTCCACCCGACCCCAACGCACCCATTTTTTTATGGTTAAAATTCCTCCCAATGTGGCAGAAATTGCATTGCATCTGTTTCTTGGGGATAAAATGGGCGCAAAGCATATCAAATTAACAGTTGGACAGCCTATGGCAAGAGTTGGGCCTGCCCTGCTCAGGATTTTTCAGTGCAAAAGATTTTGTTGAACAAAGAAACCCTTCTTGTGAAGCCAGAAGAGGCAGGAGTGCTCCCCCGACAGCCATCACAATCGCCCCCCAAACAGAGCCCACTCCACCCACCCCATACTTATTGGAGGGCCACTGCCGGTGAAGCAGGATGTGTTAAACTGATGTTTCCAGTTGGGTGAGCTAACTGTGGAGGTGCAACCAGCCTCCTTGTGGCTCGTCCTGAGTATGCTGGTGAGGACCGAGAACTCATTTCTGTTGATCCCCAGGCTCACGCCAAGTCTATGTGGGCCCAGACAAACGTTTACCCAATTTATGTAAACACATCTTGCGTATCTCCATGTAAATATATGAGAGAAAAAACGATTTGCAAGGTCAAGGCTCCCCTTTAAACATTAACAAAAACTACCTCAAAGCAGAAGACGCCTATGAAATAAATCATGCAGAAGATAATTGCCTCTGACACAGTATTTATCTTCAATGGCAGCGCTAAACAGCCGCTCACATATTGGCAGCCTGTTTTACACTCCGCCTCATTTTCTTTTCCATTGGCTTCTGCCCGAGATTAATTTAAACCTCACTGTGACACACTCACCAATGCTACTCAAATTGTCCAACTGGATTCAGTCACCCACTTCGATACTGGGCATGTCTCAGTTTTATCTAAAACTACAAATGCACAAACTGTTGGCAACAGTCAGGTTTTTTTCTTTATCAGCGTATTTCGCCACAGACATGTTGTGACATTAAGACACATCTGTCGCTTCTCCTTAATCTTCCAATTCTGTTGGTTCTCATCATTTAATTATTTAAGCACAGTCAGCAAACATGGATTTCAAAGAAGAAATTGCACCTTATCATGTTTCTCGGGAATGCCCCAAAGAGCTTCACATAAGTAAAGATGCAGCACCTCTGTTTTGTAAAGCTAGATCACGCTGGATTTTAAATGATCTCATTCTGCCCCTTTGTGACAGAATCTAAATGTTCCCATCACTGATGCTTTCTATAATTAAAAATACTATCTAGTATCATTCAAATGGATGTTATAAACCATGTCAACCATTCAGAAGAATGAGAGGGGATCTCATAGAAACGTTTAAAATTCTGACGGGTTTAGACAGGTTAGATGCAGGAAGAATGTTCCCAATGTTGGGGAAGTCCAGAACCAGGGGTCACAGTCTAAGGATAAGGGGTAAGTCATTTAGGACCGAGATGAGGAGAAACTTCTTCACCCAGAGAGTGGTGAACCTGTGGAATTCTCTACCACAGAAAGTTGTTGAGGCCAATTCACTAAATATATTCAAAAAGGAGTTAGATGTATTCCTTACTACTAGGGGGATCAAGGGGTATGGCGAGAAAGCAGGAATGGGGTACTGAAGTTGCATGTTCAGCCATGAACTCATTGAATGGCGGTGCAGGCTCGAAGGGCCGAATGGCCTACTCCTGCACCTATTTTCTATGTTTCTATGGGCCCAAGTTTCCACACGATAAAAAACGGGCGCCCTTCCGAGCTGGGCGCCCGTTTTTCGCGCCTAAAACGGCGCCGGAAAAAATACTCGCAATTCTGGAGCATTCTGCAGCTCCTTGTCTGCCTGGCGCGGTGCCCAGGAGGGCGGAGCCTACACTTGCGCCAATTTTGTAAGTGGAAGGGGGCGGGTACTATTTAAATTAGTTTTTTTCCTGCCGGCAACGCTGCGCGTGCGCGTTGGAGCATTCGCGCACGCGCAGTGTGAAGGAAACAGTGGCACTCAGCGATTATTGTAGTTCTTTGTAGCTGTTTCATTTTTGAAAATTTTTTAATAAAAGCACATTGCCATCAGCACATCAGCACTTGCAGCCTTCTCACTGTCTCCTTCACCCCCCCCCCGCGGGAAGAACGGGCACCTCCTCCCCGCCCCCCGCGGGAAGAACGGGCGCCTCCTCCCCCCCCACCGCGGGAAGAACGGGCGCCTCCTCCCCCCCCCCCGCGGGAAGAACGGGCGCCTCCTCCCCGCCCCCCGCGGGAAGAACGGGCGCCTCCTCCCCCCCCCCGCGGGAAGAACGGGCGCCTCCTCCCCCCCCCCCGCGGGAAGAACGGGCGCCTCCTCCCCCCCCCCGCGGGAAGAACGGGCGCCTCCTCCCCGCCCCCCATGGGAAGAATGGGCGCCTCCTCCCCCCCCCACGGGAAGAACGGGCGCCTCCTCCCCGCCCCCGCGGGAAGAACGGCCGCCTCCTCCCCCCCCCCCCCGCGGGAAGAACGGGCGCCTCCTCCCCCCCCCCGCGGGAAGAACGGGCGCCTCCTCCCCGCCCCCCATGGGAAGAATGGGCGCCTCCTCCCCCCCCCACGGGAAGAACGGGCGCCTCCTCCCCGCCCCCACGGGAAGAACGGGCGCCTCCTCCCCACCCCCGCGGGAAGAACGGCCGCCTCCTCCCCCCCCCCCCCGCGGGAAGAACGGGCGCCTCCTCCCCCCCCCCCAGATTGTAATACAATTATTTTTGTAACTTACAATAGGGGGGCCACCCAGAGGCTAGTTTCCTTGTTTCTGGCGGGCAGGAGGAAGCCACCGCTTCTTCCGACTGTGCACACTTGTTGGATTCCCCCGTGGTGTTGGCCAGGCAGCTGTGTGTCTGAATTGTGCTCGTAGCGGCATAGGTGTCTACCAGCCCCTTCTCATTAGATGCCACCAACCCCCAGACCATGCATACTGAAACAAGGTCAGCTCTATAGGTCACAGGTAGGCATGCACTGGAGGGACCTGGAGGGACCATGACTCATTGCAAATTCAGCCTCCTGACTCTTTACTATAAAGTATTTGGCAAACAAGTTCTTTCCCATTCGGCATTCGATACCAAATACTATGATATAAATGCTAAAAGTGACACATGGCTCTTTCTCTCTCTTGGAACTATGGAATTTTAGACATTTACAGGATAGAAGGAAGCCATTTAACCCATTGATCTGTGCTGATTCTTTATGTAAACATTCAAAATGAATCCCACAGCTCTGCTCTCTCCTCATGGCCCTTTGTTTCAAATGTTTATCTATTCTTTCCCTAAAAGATCCAATGATCACTTCCTCTACTATTCCCTGTGGCAAAGTATTACCTGCTCATACAATTGTCTATAAATACATTTCTCAGCCTTTTTCCTCAAGTTCTTAGTGACAAATATTAAATTCATGACCTCCACACCACCAGAGGAAATAGCCTTCTCATCTGTAAAGGCTCTAATCGTATGGAAATGTTCCAAGGGGGGAATCTTTGCCTTCACTACCAGAACAGTAATCTGGCAGAGTTGATTGCCCAACCTTTACAGAATCCTTCTGATTTTGTTTCCTTTAAGTTAATGGAATAGATAAGGGAGAACTAGTGGATGTAGTGTATTTGGATTTTCAGAAGGCCTTTGATAAAATCTCACATAAGAGGTTAGTGTGCAAAATTAAAGCACATAGGATTGGGGGTAATGTATTGGCATGGATTGAAAATTGGTTAACTGACAGGAAACAGAGAGTAGGAATAAACAGGTCTTTTTTGGGGTGGCGGGCAGTGACTAGTGGGGTACCACAGAGGTCAGTGCTTGGGCCCCACCTATTCACAATATATATATAAATGATTTGGATGAGGGAACCAATGTAATATTTCCAAGTTTGCTGACGACACAAAACTAGGTGGGATTGTAAGTTGTGAGGAGGATGCAAAGACTATGCAAGGCGATTTAGATAGGTTGAGTGAATGGGCAAACACATGGCAGATGCAATATAATGTGGAGTTATTCACTTTGGTTGGAAAAACTTAAATGGAGATGGCTTGGGAAGTGTCGATGTACAGATGGACCTAGGTGTCCTTGTACACCAGTCAGTGAAAGTAAACATGCAGGTGCAACAAGCAGTTAGGAAGGCAAATTATATGTTGCCCTCCATTGCAAGAGGATTTGAGTACAAGAGCAAGGATGTCTTACTACAAGGTCTTGGTGAAACCGCACCTGGAGTATTGTGTGCAGTTTCAATCTCCTTACCTAAGAAAGAATATACTTGCCATCGAGGGAGTGCAGCGAAGGTTCATCAGACTGATTCCTGGGATGGCAGGACTGTCGTATGAGGAGAGATTGGGTCGACTCAGCCTGTATTCACTAGAGTCTAGAAGAATGAGAGGGGATCTCACTGAAATGTATAAAATTCTGACTAGGTTGGATAGACTGGATGCAGGGAGGATGATTCCCCTGGCTAGGAAGTCTAGAACAAGGGTCACAGTCTCAGGATATGGGGTAGGAAATTTAGGACTGAGATGAGGAGAAATGTTTTCACTCAGAGGGTGGTGAACCTATGGAATTCTCTACCACAGAAGGCTGTGGAGGCCAAGTCACTGAATATATTTAAGAGATAGATAGATAGATTTCTAGAAACAAAAGGCATCAAGGGGTATGGGGAAAAAGTGGGAATATGGTGTTGAGATAGAGGATCAACCATGATCATATTGAATAGCGGTGCAGACTCGAAGGGCCAAATGGCCTACTACTGCTCCTATTTTCTATGTTTCTATGTTTCTATGAACAGAAATCGGGTGGGTTCTGCAACAGGCGGGCAATCTGCTCCACTAATTTACTGCCTAGGTGGTGAAGACGAAGGTTTACCCTTAGGAATATCAAGTCTATTCTAATAACAATAGTTTTTCCTCCCTGATATCAGCATGGCGAACCTATACACTACTTCTTTACTCTTGTACTGTATGCCCCATTTATAAAATCCAAAATGCTGTTGGCCTATTTTTAAGGACTTTATCGACCTGCTCTTGCACTTTCAATGAATTATGTATTTGAATCCATATGTCTCTCTGTTCATCCACATCTTTCAGCAATTTTCCACTAATTGTTCAATCCTGTTCCTCGTTATTGCTCCCAAAACACATAGCGCATAGTACCCTAGTGTGCTAGATGCCTGGTCCTCCTTTTACTGTCTTCAGCTTATCTATTGCTTTCTTATTCATTGGGCGATATCAGATCAGCCGCCCATTATCCATCTCTCGTGATTTTAGTTTCCATTGTCTGATTTGGGATTTCGAGCTTGGCACAAGCTGGAGTCCCCGTATGCACTTTACCAAGCCAGTGCTGGGGCCAATGCTGGGAGTTCCCACTTCCCTGCCCCATATAGTACCAGCACAATCCTGCAGCCCAATGAGATGAGGCTAGAGTTTCTGGCAGCATGTCGTGGCACAAGTGCCTACTGCCTCCATGTGAATAAGGTGCCCTCCTGTTGACCCTGCATAGCACTGAAGGACACTGGCAGGTGCTGCTGGGATCATTAACCACAGATTGTTGGCCCCATAGCTTTTCGTTATGATATTGCTAGAAAGCTTGGTGCGTGTCAGGTGCTGCACTCACACACTGTGCTCTTACTGGCATAAGCTTATTTCTGGGTTGAGGACAGTTGCACGGCCTAACATTTGCCAGGGATGCGGCCGCCCTTCGGCAGCGATCTGCACTCAGAATCAGCAACTGAAATTCAGTCGTTGCTGAAGAGGCCTGCTATAGCAGTAATGGCCGACAGTCTGTGCTGTAGCAGTATACGTCATTGGTTAGATTATTATTTATTTTCTTCAAACGTAACTGTGGACCTCCTGTGTCTTTTCTCACAGGTAGTGTGGCATACAGACATGGTGTTTGGCTGGAACAGTGGATATGTTGTATTAATGTGTCCCTTCAACACCTCCACATGTGGGTAACTGGCCCAAAGAGGCAAAAGCAGGCAATTGGGAACTCGTGCAACATCAACTAATGCCTAGGCCATTATCCTTTCACCCCTTTGGCCTGGATTTGAATGCAGTCTACACTGACAAGATTGAATTCTCCTCTCTGCTGAAATCAGTTTGGAGAGCCCAAACTTGACTCTTTGTGCACACAAGTTAAAACTGACAATAATTAAGCACTCAAACACAGGGGCTGAAATTGCCCTGCACTGGGTTTGGGGCACACTGTTCGAATTAAAAGAAAATTTAGCGCCCGGCAAGACGGGCTGCTAAATGTTCTGGAATTGGGCTCTTAGAGCCAAAAAGTGTTGTGTGCCGGTAACAGGGCGGTCGCGGGGCACAACGCTCAGTGCCGCACTCAGCACAACGCGAGGTGCTACGTCATGGTGATGCGCTACGTCATGGTGATGCATCACCACATCCCTCCCTTTCTTTTAAAGGGGAGGGTCGCTGCAAACTCTGCAGCCACTTTAGTGGGGCCCACTGGGCCACCAGGGAGGGCGTCGGCTGGGCCAGCGGCCTGGCACCCAAGAGGGGGTGTGGGGCTGCAAGTTGGCAGCTCGGGCACACCAGCATCCGGTATTGTCAGGCTGACTGAAAAGTCAGTCGACACAGAAAAGATGGCAGCCGTGGTGCTACTACCTCCCTCATAAGGGCGGCCGGGGTGCCTCAGTCACCACAGCTTCTCGCCCCGCGAAGCTGTCGGTGGCATCGCCTTGCACCAATCTTGCGTCCCGCCAGGCAATTTCCCCCATGGGGTGCAAAGGGATCAGCGTGGGGCGATAAAGGGTCGATGCACATGGCAATGACGTCATAGCCGTGCCTGCGTCACATTGGTGCGCTAATCGCGGAGCACGGCGCAAAGCACTTTTCGCGCTCCGAGCCTCGGGGGACATTCCAGGGGTAAGCGCTCTGGCCACTGCACCCAGACAGAAACCCTTTAGCCCCCAGAGGCACTAACGGGCCTTTCTCAGAGGGGCCATTTTGACCCCATGGTTGTTGAAAATAGAAATGCAATACTGATAGATCTGTGAGTATATTTCTGAGGATGGAGTAAGGTTGCCAACCCTCCAGGTTTGTCCTGGAGTCCCCAGGAATGAAAGATTAATCTCCAGGACATTGCTGCAAGCAACCAGGAAGAAAAATATTTGAGCATTAAAATAATGTTTTTTTTTCCCATTTTCCTTGAATATTTTTGTTTATTAATTATAAAAATATTGGAGATGAGGAAAAGGGCTGTATGACTGACAGTCAGGAATCATCCAATCGGATAACGACGATTCTGTTCACTTTCCAATTGGCATGGGAAGGCGGTGCTCCGTGGTATTGGGCGACCAATGGCGGGAGTGTGGGGGCAATAAGTCACATGATGAAACCTCCAGGAATATGTCCAACCAGAGTTGGCAACAGAGTTGGAGTTGAGGAACATTGTTGTCGCTTTATTCTAAAGAAACTATATTTTTCATCCAATCCATGTTATCCTTAACCTTGGAGTGCTTGATGCTGACACAAGATGGCAAAACTGGAGAAATATTCTATTTTCCTGCACTGGCACCTTTGAAGTGTACAAAAGTCATAAAAAGTAAAATTAAATAAATCATATTTAAATTTAATGTATTGGAGGCACAGTGAATATAAATGTGCTTAAAAAGTAGCATCACTTCCTCTTGCTGATTGAATGCGAATTAATTTGTCACACAAGAACTTCTTCTCATTCACTTGGGGCTTTTGAGTACTTTTTAAGCAGAAAAAAAATTATCTCTCATCAACATCTGACACATTTGCCATGTTCTAACTTTGCTGTTGTTTCTGTTGAGTTTTTAACAAGAACAGATTACCACAGATGTAGCCTTAAGTCATGTTGATTCGAATTGTAATATGAAAGTAACATTTATTGATAGTGAGGAATGTTTACCAATCCACCCATTTATACCAACTCCGAAAAGAAAAGTAGCATTTAAGCTGCACTTATTATTCAGCAATTTCCTTGACTTGTGGCATGAATTCAAATAAAGTCCAGGAAGCAAGGTTTGTAAAGGGAAAATGTCACAGTCTAAATTACTTCCTCTAGAAGTGGAGTACTTGCCCCTTTAAAACAGTGTTAAATTAAGACTGTTTTACACAACGTGCACAGGTCTGAAGGAAGCCTTAACAGGACTCTATTGCATCAGTTCCCCCAAGTGGAATTGACGCATCAGCCAGTGATGTATCAGGTGTGTCCATCTCTAGTCATCTGAGGTTTATCCGAGTTAGGATCTGTGCTGAGCCTTTTCTTTATGTTCGAGCATTGGGATTGTCATGTATGAGCAGGGAGGATGCTTAGATGAACATATATTAAGAAACTAGATAAACAAATAATTTTTCAACACTTCCTTTCTTTTAAAAGGCCAAGTGCTCGACATTCAAAGTAGCTTCCCTTTACTAAAGTATCATTTCACTCTGGAAAGTTACACCGCACAACTCTACCATACAAAGCAATGTCACTATTCCCAGAATGCACTGAAAGAGGCATACGGGATCATTTCTGAGTGGCAGTGGGGTGGTGGTATCTGACAACATGAAGTGATGGAATTACTAAATCATTATTTTCTGATTGCTTTTAACACAAAGAAAAGGAGAGGAGATGCTTGAGTTGAGAGAGGAATTTAAGGAAGAGACCAAGCTGAAAACCTTTCGAATCACAAGGGAAATCATATTAGAAGGCTTGTAAGAATTCGGCGAAAACATACTTTTGGATTTAAGTTTTGGAATTTGGCTGTTATTGCAGAAGGACAGACAGCAGATGTAGGACAAGTCTAAACATGTCCCACAGGAATACACATCAGGTGGACAAGGACTCAATGGCTGAAATGGTTGATGGACAGGCCCTTTGTCATACAATAAGCGAGAGATCAAGAAGATTGGACGGTGCTCAGGATACAAAGCGAAGCTATCTCGATCCACCCAGACTGGTTGGAGCCTTATCGAGAAAACAGCCAGTAACAAAAGAACAGGCCGAGGACATTGATTTTGCTCTTTCAGTTGTACTGCCTCAGGCGAAAGGACAGTTGAACTTTTGGCACGAGAAGAAGCATTTTGCAGGTATAAGAGTGGCAGTTTGCAGCCATCTCTCTCTCTCTCTCCCCTCTTCTAAGCCTGCTGGCGTCGTTCAACGGACAAGGACTGAGCACTCCGTCTGGGACGGAGAGAAGAAACACCATCTACGAGCAAAGAGAGCCTCGCTATTTCAACTGGGAAACTGACCTTGAGACTGGACTTTAATACCACAGATTGGTACAGAACCAGAAGATACGCCTCATCAGGAGAAGCAGCGAGTAAACCAGAGGGGTAATTGGTGAGCATTTATCCCAGCCCACATATTTTTAAGACCAGTGCATAGTGTGAAAGGGTGTCGTGTGTCCCAACCAAGCCTTAGGGGTTTTAGTGGGGAGGTTTTTGCAAGGATCATAAGCGTACGCAGATTCGATGGTGTACTTTTGAATCCGAGCAGAGGTGTTTTAGTCGCGTTGGGGGCTTGTTCAGATGGACCAGGGTTGTGTATTGTACCGTGTTTGTTTGTTTTACACCACCAGGATGTGTTTTACTGGGTGTAGGTGTGTGCTTTAATTTGAATAAAAGCATTGGGACGGTTGAGACCGAAAGATCCGGCTGTAACTGTGTATTTATGTTCACCACTATATTTCCAGTGTCTAGAACTGTTGTAAAGGGGTTGATTCGAAACCACCAGGGCAAAGCCACTTACAGGTTTTAGGAAGTCTAAAGTAAACAATGTTTCAGGCTTTGATCATTTCCATCCAGAGTTCTGTTGGAGTTAACTGAGGAGATTTCAAATCCTCTCACTGTTATCTTTCCAAGGTGACTGGAATCAAGGTCCCAATGGATTAGAAGATAGCAAATGCAATCATTTACATATTCCCTCCAATACAGAGACCAAAACCGAACACTGTACTCCAGATGTGATTTGCCAATGCTAGATACGACTTCTATATCAACTCCTTTGACTTAAAAGTCACACCCCTAGCATTGCATTCCAACATTTTATCTGCATTTCTTATCCATCTGTAAACACTAACCTGACAATATAAAGAGGCAATAAATATGCCCTCAAATTACAGTCTTGCTTTGACTGTGGGGAAGTCTTCAATACTTGGACAAGGGATAACAGTTGAGATCATCTGGAAGGAAAGGGTCTGATTAGAGAAAGCCAGTATGGATTCAGAAGGGGCAGGCTGTGTCTGACCAATTTACTGGGTTTCCTTAAAGAGGTTACTGATCTGGTGGATAAAGATGAGGCAGTAGATGTTGTCTACTTGGATTTGAGGAAGGCATTTGACACTGTCCCACATTGATGTATGGCTGAAAAATAATTAGCAATGGGTAGCATAGTGGTGTGTGGGGTGGTATCGGAGTGGAAAGTCAGCAGTGGCATTAGGCTCACTTTTTTTTTTAATAAGTAACAAAGAACACAAAATATTGTCCAGTGTGCATGGACGAGATCAAATTGGGTGCAGCGGTCAATGCTCTTAACCACTGTGTGACCTTGACAACCAAAGGGTTCTGGACAAGCTAGGTCATTGGGCAAAGAGGTGGCAGAGAGTGAGGGTGAACCGGAAAACCATGGCAGGATTTTAAAAAGATTTGAATGAATTCCCGATAGTAAAGGGGAGACAGGGCGATGAGTTCTAGAACCATATTAAGAAACCTGATGGGAGGTTTGGAAGGGTAGCTTACATGCATCAATGGTCTTCTATGCAAAAAAATACTGTGTTACTATGTTCTCATCTAGCTAGCCCCTTCCAGTAGTATCAAACTGCAATGCTACAAGCTAGATTTCTTCACACACAGCAGAATACTACAATGTTCAACAGAAGATTGTTTTAATGAGCAAATATTGAAATTTACGATTTAAAAATAGGGTTAAATATAAATTGTAATGAGAGGCTATTTGTTTGAAGTAAAAGACAAATGAGATCATAAATAATGAGCAACTAGATAAGAGTTGGTCTTATGGTATCAGCTCTATAGTACCTCCAAGCTCTGTATCGTAAACCACAAGGCCACAGGTCTGTTGAAGATGATGCCTTTTTTTAATGTTTCGTGGCTGCACAAGCTTTTTGTTTTGTACTCTACTCTCCCCCAATGAAAAGAGTCTGTAAAGTCCTGTCCCCTCAGTACAGATTCACACGAGGCATGTAGTGAAGTCAAGGTCACTCTGGACCTGCACCTTTTATTTCACAGCTCTGGAATGCTGCACTTGCCTGAGACCTGTGCTTATATACCTGTCTCTTGCAAGTGCACTACCGGTGGTAAGGTATGCTGGTGGTAACAGGTCATATCTTATTACAGTCATGTATAGCATGTTGGGATACAGTTATATATAATAATGTAAGATACATGACATCAATGTCCCCCAAGGTCTTATTGTCTTTATAAGTTCAGTCTCTCAGGTGGTCTACGCTCTCGCGTGGAGCGTCTGAGTTGTGGTTCAGTTGTTTGCCTTGGTGTCTGTTTTTCTTTGGGTGTGGTTGCTGGTATCTCGCCTGGGCTGTCTGTTTCGATTGGTGTGATTGTTGTTGACTCGCCTGGGCTGTCTGTTGGGTTGTTCCCTCTGTCTGTCCACCAGGTGTGGTGCGAGTTCCACATTGTAGTCTGCCTCTGGTTCCGCAGTGCTGTTGGTAAATCTGCTTTTGACTTGGTCTACATGAATCCAGCAGGTTTTGCTATTGTCCATTTGTACTACCAGTAGCCTGTTTCCTTCCTTGCCCGTTACTGTCCCTGCAAGCCATTAGTACAAACACTTTGTCCCCTATCTCATTCCATCTCCCCCTCGAATTTCTGTCATGGTACTCAGTCAGCTTACATGGCTTTGCCTCAACGATTTCGTGCATGTCTGGGAGGATTAATGAGAGCCTTGTTTTTAAAGTCCTTTTTATCAACAGTTGCGCGGGGGGGATCCCAGTCAGTGAGTGCGGACGAGATCTGTATGCCAACAGCAGTCGCGACAGGCAATCCTGCAGCGTGGGACCTTGGATTTTAAGCATGACTTGTTTAATGATTTGCACTGCTCTCTCCGCCTGGCCGTTGGAGGCCGGCTTGAACGGTGCCGTCTTGACATGATTTATGCCGTGGTCAATTATAAAGTCTTGGAATTCTGCGCTGGTGAAGCACAGACCATTGTCACTGACCAATATGTCAGGGATTCCGTGCGTTGCAAACATGGTTGCGAGGCTCTCCACAGTGGTGGAGGTTGTGCTCGAGTTTAAAATGGTGCATTCGATCCACTTTGAAAATGCATCTACAACTACGAGGAACATTTTGCTCATGAATGGGCCCGCATAGTCTACGTGCACCCGCGACCACGGTTTGGTAGGCCAGGGCCAGGGGCTCAGTGGAGCCTCCCTGTGGGCATTGCTGAGTTGGGCACAAATGGTGCACCTTCGGATGCAGAGCTCCAAGTCCGCATCAACACCAGGCCACCAGACGTGGGATCTGGCTATGGCCTTCATGAGAACGATCCCTGGGTGCTCGGGGTGGAGCTCCCGGACAAATGCCTCTCTGCCTCGCAGAGACATGACTACTCGGCTGCCCCACATCAGGCAGTCTGCTTATAGTGATAGCTCATGCATGCGCCTGTGAAAGGGTTTTAATTCCTCGGGGCAGGCATCGCGAGCCTCTGCCCAGTCACCAGTTAGGACACATCTTTGTACTAAGGATAACGTGGGGTCGCTGGCCATCCAGGTTCTGATTTGGCGAGCCATCATGGGCGAACCTGTGGACTCAAAGGCATTGATTGCCATGACTACTTCACAATCCTGTTCGTCAGACCCTTCCATGGTTGCCAGGGGTAGCCTGCTGAGCGCGTCGGTACAGTTGTCTGTGCCTGGTCTGTGCCTTATGGTATAGTTGTAGGACGCCAGCATGAGTGCCCACCGTTGAATTCGCGCCGAGGCGTTGGCGTTTATTGCCTTGCTCTCGGATAGGAGGGACGTGAGGGGCTTGTGGTCGGTTTCTAACGTGAACTTGGTCCCGAAAAGCTATCGGTGCATCTTTTTGACACCGTACACGCACGTGAGTGCCTCATTCTCTACCATTCCGTACCCGCGCTCTGCCCGCAAAAGTGACCTGGAGGCATAAGCTATGGGTTGTAATTTGCCCGCACTATTGACATGTTGCAAAACGCACCCGACCCCATATGCTGACGCATCGCATGTGAGAACCAGCTTTTTACCTGGGTCAAAGAAAGTCAAAACACTGTTGGAACACAGAAGTTTGCGTGCCTTATTGAAGGCGCGTTCCTGAGTGTCCCCCCAAAAGCAATCGCACCCCTTCCTGAGTAACACGTGGAGAGGCTCCAGCAGCTTGCTTAAGTTCTGCATAAAGTTCCCAAAGTAATTGAGTAGACCGAGAAAGGCGTGCAGTTCTGAGACATTCCGGGGCCTGGGTGTCAGGCAAATTGCTTCTGTTTTAGACTCTGTTGGGCAGATTCCATCAGCGGCAATCCTTCTGCCCAAAAATTCAACCTCGGGTGCGAGAAACAGGCACTTGGATTTCTTAACTCGTAGGCCTACCCGATCCAACCGCTTTAGTACTTCCTCCAAATTACGGAGATGGGAGTCGGTGCCCCTGCCCGTGATAAGTATGTCGTCTTGAAATACAACCGTCCCCGGGATGGACTTGAGCAGACTCTCCATGTTGCGCTGGAATATGGCAGCTGCCGACCTGATGCCGAATGGGCATCGATTGTACATGAAAAGGCCTCGATGTGTGTTGATGGTGGTGAGTAGCTTGGATTCCTCAGTCAATTCTTGCGTCATACACGCAGATGTGAGGTCTAATTTTGAGAAAAGTTTACCTCCAGCCAATGTGGAAAATAAGTCCTCCGCTCTGGGCAGCGGGTACTGGTCCTGTCGGGAGACTCTGTTTATGGTAGATTTGTAGTCCCCACAGATTCGTACGGATCCATCAGGCTTCATGACTGGGACGATGGGACTTGCCCAGTCGCTAAATTCCACAGGTGATATAATGCCTTCCCGCAGAACCCTGTCTAGTTCATGTTCAATCTTTTCCCTCATCACATAGGGTACAGCTCTGGCCTTGTGATGGACCGGTCTAGCATCCTGTGTGACGTAGATTTTGACTTTTGCCCCTTTGAAAGTGCCCACACCTGGCTGAAAGAGATGCTCAAATCGCTTTATAACTGTTGAGCAGGAGGTCCGTTTCTCTCATGACATGTCATGGACATCATCCCATTTCCAGTTTAGTTTTGCCAGCCAGCTTCTCCCCAGTAGTGCTGGGGATCTCCGGGGACAATCCACAGGGGAAGTCGGTTCACTGTCCCTTTGTGTGTGACAGAGAGCATGGCGCTGCCGAGGACTGGTACGATTTCTTTGGTGTAGATCCTGAGTTTGGTGTCGACCCTTGTGAGTTTTGGTCTGTCTCTTTTATGCGGCCACAGTTGTTCAAATTGTTGAGCGCCCATGAGAGATTAACTCGCTCCCGTATCCAGCTCCATGTTGACAGATATCCCGTTGAGTAAGGCCCTCATCATTATAGGAGGCGTCCTGTCGTAGGAGCAGCGGCCATTGATCGTGTTGACCCGCTGTACATCGGTGTCCCGGGTACTATCCCCACCGTCTTCTGGTCCGCTTTCCGACCCATCCGATTCGTATACCAGCTGAGCTGCCGTTTTTTTGCACATGCGGGCCAAATGCCCTGTATATTCACAATTTCTGCAAATAGCCTGCTGAAATCGACATGCTCACCCTACACCTCCAGCACAGACTGCTTGCAAAGAATGAGCTGCGTTTGGCTGATCTCTCTTGAGCTTCTCTCAGTTTGTAGTTGATTGCTCGCATTGTGGGTTGATGAGGTGTGAACGGCCGTTCCTGTAGCCCTTGATGGCTTCTGTTGCCACTGCTTGCTGTCGAAAGTCTGTTCTGCCGGTTTTGTCTGTGTGTGGGGGTAGCAGCTTTTCTAATGCTGTGAACTCCTTGTTCCATTATTTCGTTAGTTGTCGTACCTGCATTGTAAATCAACCTCGTTTCTTCTTCCCCTACCAAGAATGTCTGTGCAACCAGTGCTGCTGCCTCTAAGGTCAGGTTCTTGGTCTCTATGAGCTTTCGGAATATGCCCGCATGGCCTATTCCTTCAATGAAAAAATCTCTCAGCATTTCTCTCCTCAGTTCATCGGAGAACTCACATAAACTAGCCAACCGCCGAAGTTCCGCCACGAAGTCGGGTGTGCTCTGGCTCACACAGCGTCTGTAGTTGTAGAACCTGTGTCTGGCCATGTGTAGGCTGCTCGCTGGCTTCAGGTGGTCTCTTACCAGTGTGCTCAATTCTTCAAACGACTTGCGTGCTGGTTTCTCAGGTGCCAAGAGATCCTTCATTAAAGCGTATGTTTTCGAGCCACAGCTGGTCAAGAGATGGGCTCTTCTCTTGTCTGCCGTATCGTCGCCTAACCAGTCTTTGGTTACAAAGCTTTGCTGGAGCCTTTCTATAAAGTCCTCCCAATTGTCTCCCGCATTGTACTTTTCATCTGATCCGTTGTTTGCCATTCTGTAGATTCTGTAATCCCGTAACCCGTCGCCACTGTAAAGTCCTGTCCCCTCAGTACAGATTCACACGAGGCATGTAGTGAAGTCAAGGTCACTCTGGACCTGCACCTTTTATTTCACAGCTCTGGAATGCTGCACTTGCCTGAGACCTGTGCTTATATACCTGACTCTTGCAAGTGCACTCCCGGTGGTAAGGTATGCTGGTGGTTACAGGTCATATCTTATTACAGTCATGTATAGCATGTTGGGATACAGTTATATATAATAATGTAAGATACATGACAGAATCTGGCTTCAATAACAGAGGCACATGAGGTGGTGCCATGCTGTCAAGCTTTATTTTAATATCTTAGAGACATGAAGGCTGCCAAATTCTGGTCCACACTCAGTATGTTTCCTTGATTCTGCGAGTGTCACCTATTTGTTTTCTTGTCTATTCGCAATGCTCAGTGACAAAAATAGGCTGCACGCAGATGCCTTTAATGGAAAACATTTCAAACTGCTCATAAAAACATAGAAAATAGGTGCAGGAACAGGCCATTCAGCCCTTCAAGCCTGCACTGCCATTCAATATGATCATGGCTGATCATGCAACTTCAGTACCCCTCTCCCGCTTTCTCTCCATACCCCTTGATCCCTTTAGCCATAAGGACCACATCTAACTCCCTCTTGAATATATCCAACGAACTAGACTCCACAACTTTTTGTGGTAGAGAATTCCACAGGTTCACCACTCTCTGGGTGAAAAAGTTTCTCCTCATCTTGGTCCTATATGGCTTACCCCTTATCCTTTGACTCTGACCCCTGGTTCTGGACTTCCCCAACATCAATAACATTCTTCCTGCATCTAACCTGCCCAGCCCTGTCATAATTTTATAAGTTTCTATGAGATCCCCTCTCAGTCTTCTAAATTCCAGTGAGTATAAGCCTAGTCGATCCAGTATTTCTTCATATGTCAGTCCTGCCATCCTGGGAATTAGTCTGGTGAACCTTCGCTGCGCTCCCTCAATAGCAAGCACATCCTTCCTCAAATTAGGAGATCAAAACTGCACACAATACTCAAGGTGTGGTCTCACCAAGGCCTTGTACAACTGCAGTAAGACCTCCCTGCTCCTATACTCAAATCCTCTCGCTATGAAGGCCAGCATGCCATTTGCTTTCTTTACTGCATGCTGTACCTACCTGCATGCCTAACTTCAGTGACTGATGTACCATGGCACCCATGGTCTCGTTGCTCCTCCCCTTTTACTAATCTGTCACCATTCAGATAATAATCTGCCTTCTTGTTTTTGCCACCAAAGTGAATAACCTCACATTTATTCACATTATACTGCATCTGCCATGCATTTGCCCATTCACCTAACCTGTCCAAGTCACCCTGCAGCTCCTTACCATCCTCCTCACAGCTCACACTGCCACCCAGCTTAGTGTCATCTGCAAACCTGGAGATATTACCTTCACTTCCTTCGTCTAAATCATTAATGTATATTGTAAATAGCTGGGGTCACAGCACTGAACCCTGCGGCACCCTACTAGTCACTGCCTGCCATTCTTCAAAGGGCCCGTTTATTCCCACTCTTTGCTTCCTGTCTGCCAACCAGTTCTCTATCCACGTCAATACGTTACCCCAATACCATGTGCCTTAATTTTGCACACTAACCTCTTGTATGGGACGTTGTCAAAAGCCTTTTGAAAGTCCAAATACACCACATCCACTGGTTCTCCCTTATCCTCTCTACTAGTTACATCCTCAAAAAGCTCTAGAAGATTTGTCAAGCATGATTTCCCTTTCATAAATCCATGCTGACTTGGACCGATCCTGTCACTGCTTTCCAAATGCTCTGTTATTACATCTTTAATAATTGATTCCAGTATTTTCCCCAACACCGATGTCAGGCTAACCAGTCCATAATTCACTGTTTTCTCTCTCCCTCCTTTTTTTTAAAAAAAAGGGGTTACATTAGCTACCCTTCAATCCATAGGTACTGATCCAGAGTCCATGGAATTTTGGAAAATGACTACCAATGCATCTACTATTTCTAGGGTCACTTCCTTAAGTACTCTGGCTTGCAGACTATCAGGCCCTGGGGATTTATCGGCCTTCAGTTCCATCAGTTTCCCTAACACAATTTCCTAACCAATAAGGAGTTCCCTCAGTTCCTCCTTCCCGCTAGACCTTTGGTCCCCTAATATTTTCGGGAGGTTATTCGTGTCTTCCTTAGTGAAGACAGAACCACAGTATTTGTTTAATTGGTCTGCCATTTCCTTGTTCCCCATTATGAAGTCACCTGATTCTGGCTGCAAGGGACCTACATTAGTCTTCACTAATCTTTTTCTCTTCACATATCTATGCTTTTGCAGTCAGTTTTTATGTTCCCTGCTAGCTTACTCTCATAATCTATTTTCCCCCTCCGAATTAGATCCTTAGTCCTCCTCTGCTGAATTCTAAATTTCTTCCAGTCCTCAGGTTTGCTGCTTTTTCTGGCCAATTTATATGCCTCTTCCTTGGATTTAACACTATCCCTAATTTCCCTTGTTAGCCACGGCTGAGCCACATTTCCTGTTTTATTTTTACGCCATTCAGGGATGTACAATAGTTGTAATTCATCCATGTGATCTTTAAATGTCTGCCATTGCCTATCCACCATCAACCCTTTAAGTATCATTCTCCAGTCTATCCTAGCCAAATCACTTCTCATACCATCGAAGTTTCCTTTCTTTAAGTTCAGGACCCTAGTCTCTGAATTAACTGTATCGCTCTCCATCTTAATGAAGAATTCTACCATATTATGGTCACGCTTCCCCAAGGGGCCTCGCATGACCAGATTGCTAATTAATCCTCTCGCTACAAAAGACCCAGTCTAGGATGGCCTGCTCTCCAGTTGGTTCCTCGACATATTGGTCTAAAAAAACCATCCCTTATACACTCCAGGAAATCCTCCTCTACACTATTGCTACCAGTTTGGTTAGCCCAATCAATATGTAAGTTAAAGTCACCCATAATAACTGCTGTACTCTTATTGCACATGTCCCTAATTTCCTGTTTGATGCCATCCCCAACCTCCCTGCTACTGTTTGGTGGTCTGTACACAACCCCAACTAATGCTTAAAGGTACAATGCTAAAGAGAAGGCCTCTGCTTTGAGAAAGAGCCAGACAATAAATTGTGTACTGCAAAGTATTTTGTGGCAGATATCAGATTACTAAAACATATGTACATTGATTTGAATGGGATCTGTGGCCATGGTTACGTTCGTCAAGGATCAAAGCACAGTTGAGTAATGCAGCAAATGTTTAAAACGATATATACTTTTAGGATATACAGGAGCAGCATTTAATCACTCTGGTCTTGGATTTTTTGATCAGGACTATTTGGCAAAGTGGAGGTTGTTTGTTTTGGACTGCACATCAGTGCACCAGTGCACTAAATCATAGAAAGGAAGAACTGGGCCTCCACTCACTGCCTCCCCCAATGGGACACCTGAGCTCAGGAAGTCTCGGTGTGAGGAATCATACACTTAAACATGCATCCAGTCGCTCTGTGGCTTTGCTCATCTTGTAAATAGCCTGGCTAAAACAGCCGCACTTGTCATTATTCCTCAGTAATAAAACTTTACTGCAGAAATAAATGTCTTCATACGTTATCCACTGCTGTAAAGCTAAAATCACCTTAATAGCTTCCTTTTTGAATTTACTTTAATTGTTATATCACTGAAATCAGGTTGAAATAAAATCCAAATTAATGTACAGCCACCATTGCAACACAGCTCCAAGAAACCAAATATATGCATTTTATAATGTACTGCATCGTGAATGTTCGACAACACAGCTCAAAACTGAACACAAGAAAGGCAGGACAATAACCATACACCAGAGTTTGGGGTTGAAACTGAGAGAATTATAATGAGGCTGAGTTCTATCATGTAATATTCCGTTATAGGGAAGTACTTTATTAAAATATTTTCTAGTGTGATATCCTGATAATATGGATCATGGATTGGAATTTAGCATTGGAGAATTACCTCAGGAAGTCATTAAGTATGGAATTATATCGCCACAGCTTTCCTGGCATTTCATTATAAACTTAAGCAAACCTTTGCATGCTAGACCAGTTGGAATAGAGCTTTCGGAATATGCCCGCATGGCCTATCCCTTCAATGAAAAAGTCTCTCAGCATTTCTCTCCTCAGTTCATCGGAGAACTCACATAAACTAGCCAACCTCCGAAGTTCCACCACAAAGTCGGGTATGCTCTGGCCCACACAGCGTCTGTAGTTGTAGAACCTGTGTCTGGCCATGTGTCGGCTGCTCGCTGGCTTCAGGTGGTCTCTTACCAGTGTGCTCAATTCTTCAAACGACTTGCTTGCTGGTTTCTCGGGTGCCAACAGATCCTTCATTAAAGCCTATGTTTTCGAGCCACAGCTGGTCAAGAGATGGGCTCTTCTCTTGTCTGCCTTATCGTTGCCTAACCAGTCTTTGGTTACAAAGCTTTGCTGGAGCCTTTCTATAAAGTCCTCCCAATTGTCTCCCGCATTGTACTTTTCATCTGATCCGTTGTTTGCCATTCTGTGGATTCTGTAATCCCGTAACTCGTCGCCACTGTAAAGTCCTGTCCCCTCAGTACAGATTCACACGAGGCATGTAGTGAAGTCAAGGTCACTCTGGACCTGCACCTTTATTTCACAGCTCTGGAATGCTGCACTTGCCTGAGACCTGTCCTTATATACCTGCCTCTTGCAAGTGCACCCCTGGTGGTAAGGTATGCTGGTGGTTTCAGGTCATATCTTATTACAGTCATGTATAGCATGTTAGGATATAGTTATATATAATAATGTAAGATACATGACAGTGGTAGTCGCCAATTGCGGCAGGAGCTAGAGAGATGCCGCGATCGGCAGGAGGAAGGCCGAAGGCTTCCATGAGGGGTCAGGGGAAGCACTCCTGCTCCTCCTGAACCACAGGAATGCTATAAAAAGCAATTACTTTCTGGAGCCAGGAGCCCCCGCATCCATTTTTGAGCCCTGAGTAACCTGGCCCGCATCAGTTACATTTAAATCAGGCACCCAATTGCACTGTAGGAGCCTGACTGAAATATGATAATGAAGTGTTCCCCGTCTCCAAAATGGGACACTGGCATGCTTTGCTACCAGAAGCAGTAAAAACAGCAACGGGCACGTATGTGGTCGGTTGGGGACATGTTCCCCATTTGACACCACCCTGCTCTCCCGCACACACCCGCCCCCCCGCAACCCCCGTCATGTGGTGCTAATATCGAGTCCATTGCTTCTGAGTCACAAATCACATTCCACTGCTGATCTATTGGGGGAGAAATTGATAATCGCCCTGCTTGGAGGCGTTAACCTTTGAGAGGCGGGAAACTCAGTGCCAGGTGCTAATGTTTCCTTCCTCTCAAAAAATTTGCTTTAGTTCTCCAGTCAGACCTTTAAAGGGAAGGGCTATCACTGCAGGCTCTGCAATTAAAGAATCACCTCCCTGAACCACCAAGGGAGCGGGAGACCCACGCGATCGGCCTCAAGCATAGTGCCGGGCTGATCGATCGCGTGCAGGACCCCGCGAAGAAAACGGAGGAACACAGCGAAAACAAAGGCATGGTTTTTTTACTTACATCGGCCACCTCACCTTTAATTATCGCCCCGGTAGCAGCCGACTACCCGATGCATGCCTCCTACAGCTGCCGGTGTTTTCACTCGGCGCTACTGCAGGGAGCAAAAGTCAATTTCGGGGCCGAGATGCTAATGGGACGATGCGCACGGCGATGACGTCACCATCTCCGGGCGCAGGAGATCGGGACGCAATGCTGTAGCGCCGTTGCTAAGCTCCCGCCCAACATGGCGGGAATCGTTGTCAGCGCCACGCCCGGACTCTAATGCATTTGTGCCCCGCTAGTGCCCCCCCCCAAATGCATTGAATTTCTAGGCCATTATCTTTTCCCGAAAGCTTCAGTAAATGTTTTCAAATCAGATTGAAAGAGTTTTTGCCATTGCAGATAATTCATAATCAACACAGCTCAGAGGAGCTAGTTCAGGAAGTGAACCCCCCTGATAACTCGAAACAGAGATGATAATGCACCTTGAATGAACCAAAATAATATAAATATTCTTAATTACGATTCTGGTTGATTAAAATAATCAGCACTAGAGCAGTATCCCAATCTTGATCACATTGGATGATGAAATTCCTCTCATCGCAAGGCTGAAAGTCATCATTCTTTTTGCCTCAACACATCGCTCCTGATCCACATTTTTTGTTTTCTGAAAAGCTCTCCTGTCTCAGGTGTAATGTTGACAGCATTAATTTTCCAGCAACAAAAAGGAAAGGATCTCCCTTTTTATTAAAACCTTCGTACAAATCCTCCTCTACCACACCCAGAAAACATACACAGAGTTCATGGTTTGAAATTTAAAACCATGTGAACTAAGCAGACCTCCTCCTTGACACCATTGAGACACACCATGTAACAGACAAATAAATAAACACAAATCTACTATCTAAGTAATATTTTGGATTTACTTTGTTAACAATAACAAGTAGCTATGCAAACATGACTTCTACCTGATCAGTCACTAAGATCTTTGTTTTCGGAATTAATTTCATGCCATGTGTGTGGTCCCAGTCCCGGAACTCTGGAAATATAGATTGTCTTTCCACATGTCTGGGCTCATCAGCTATGAGGACTGGGACTACTTTCTCTTCATCCCTCAGTCCTTGTTAAACGCAACAGACCTGACAATCTCACATATGAGGGAGGCAGATGTTACTTTTGTCACATCTTTTTTATGAACCTTCATTTCTCTACCTAGCTCTCCTTCCCTAAACCGTTGTTCTTGCCCCCTTCTACTGCATCTTTGTTGTGTTCCCCTAACTGTACACAACTTCGGCCCATTGCCTTTACTTTTATGTTGCCCCATCTGTCTCACCCCTTCTATTTCCCTCCAGCGGTGGCTTTCTAATTCTCTTATTTACTCTACTTTCAGTCTACCTGTCAGTTGTTCTACTGAGGGAGTTAAATTTACCCTCAAGCTTTCCCTCGGCCATTTCTCTACATTGTTATCCCTTACTCTAATACTCCCTCTGAAGCAGCTGTAACTGTATTAGAGAGATCTTGGGGGATCAGGGCATGAAGTATAAGTAACCACAGCATAGAAAATAAAATCCTCCCTTAAAGTGATGTCTTAATTTATTCACAACACTCAAATCATGAATACAAGTAAACATTCGCACATTTTAACAATGAAAGCACAGTTACACATTCATTCCAGTTTAGCAATTTACTAACGACACTTTGGAGGGGAGAGTGGGCTGAGGGAGGGAGAGAGCCCTGTGGGAGACTGTCTGCTTTAAATCATGGCATAATATGAGTTTTCTGGCTCCCCCTGCAGCAGAGTAATCCCAGTTAAAAGTAATTCAAATCAAAACAGTACTGAAATAATATATTTTAATTTTAAACATGTGGTATAAATTTACAAATAAAGATTTTTTTTAAGACTATGGAATGATAGTGTAGAATATAGAAACCTGGTGCAGAGGCCAAGAGAGTGGATATTGAAATATTATATATAAAAAAATAAAAATAACGCAAAGTTCTATGAATGGATATGACAAGGGATTAATATCCTATTCATAATTCTCACTATCCGGTTACTTGTGAGTTGTCCGTTTAGCCAGCTCATGTTGGGACTGGCGATTCACAGCAGATGCAAAACAGCTTTATTCACCTGTACTGCACTTAATCAGTGACCTCTCCCTGGCCATCTACTTTTCATTAAATGCATTACCCAAACCCTAAACACGAGCCTCAAAATCTGGAAAAACTTGAACCACCAATTTTGGACTTCGGTCAATATTTTTCTCAATCCTGCATGTTAACAATTACTTGAATTTGTTTTACAGAGAAATTGAAAAATATTTTGCTGGCGAGATTTATAATCTTTATTAAAGGGAACAAATGGTGTATTGTTACCTCACTCGCTGACTTATATGACCAGCTGACCTCAGTGAATGTAAATATAAATCCAAGTTGTCTGGCTTGAGTTGCCTACTCTCCAACTCTTATATAAGAGGTTCAGTAACGCCTTAGCACTGTCCGTGTAAACCAATCCAACAGAATTGAACAGGAAATTCTTTTCAATTTAATCTTTCTCTGCCATTTCCCCTTTAAGACTTAAAACTGCCATGGCTGATTGAGAGAATTCAAGGAGCCTGACTGAAAGAAGAATTTAATGCATGAACAAAAGAAACTATTTAGGAGTTTGTGTGGGAGAAATGTTGGAGACCATTTGTTTCAGAAGCTACATCAAAGTACTTAACTCTCAAAGCACCAAAAACATATTTCTTTATCAACATTATCCAATGTGTCAGAGTCAGCAGTATTCAACTTTATCGCCAGCAAATAATTTCCATTCTCCAACAGGAAAAATGGATATCTCCCAATTTCAAAAAATGTGCTCTTCTGTCACATCTAATAAGGTAAACAATTAATGATAGTGTCTATTAACCTCATACACAGCACTTTCACACTATAATTCTCATTAGCTGGCCTCAAAAGTGTGCCATGATGCAGTTGGTGCTATTTGATCTCAGCTTTAGCGACATAAGCAGGAAGTGGGCCAAGAAGTGATTTCCACTCAACTGTCTTCTGTTTGCATTTTTTTTTGAAACTCACAGCTCTCTTCAATCAGTACAAAATACACCAGGCCAAAAAATACAGCGTGTTGTGAGTGAGTGCGTGGAATTCACTTGCAGGGTCTGAGACAAAAATGATGTCAACATTTAAGGTTGGATTGGATAGGTGGATGAAGTAAAAGGGATTGAAGAGATATTGGAACAGGGTGGATCAATGTGATGAGAACTATTTGCTCGCATGGAGGGTAAGCATTGACACAGACTGATTGGGCTGAATGGCCTATTCCTGTGCTGTAACTTCTATGTATTTCTATGCATCTCATTCCATGCCTGCAAGGAATTGTGCCCCCCAATATTGTTTTCATTAGGAATGGCTTCCCATTGTGTTACAAATGGTCTACCACATTTTCAGTAAACCGGAGGTGTTAACCTCCTGCCCCACACTTGAGTTGGAGTTACCTGCACCATTGCACAAATATTGGTGGCACTATGCAAAAAGCCTTATTGGAATTGGGAGATTATTGAATTCAAATAATCCTATTGGCGGAGAGAATAAACCTAGTGAAACTCTGAGCCTACACTGCAGCATTGATTAGAAGCACATTGATGATATGGGCATTGGTGAAATTACAGTACCCAAGAAAGCAGTGCTTGGGCCCTGTGATGGGGTGGTTAAATTATCATTTGAGGTGGCGGGGAGGGATCTGATGAGCGGAAATATAAAAAGAGAAAGGAGAAGGCAAAAGTGCAGGCTAGCAATAGGGGTAATGATAATCGGAGTGTGACAGGAAGGGACAGAGTGTATACACATAAGACAAAATTAAAAGCTCTATATATGAATGCACACAGCATTCGTAACAAGATAGATAAGTTGACGGTACATGTAGAAATAAATGGAAACAATCTTATTGCCATTACAGAGACTTGTTGCAAGGTGACCAAGGATGGGAACTGAATATTCAGGGTTATTTGCCATTTTATAAGGATAGGCAGAAAGGAAAAGGAGGTGGTAGTTCTGTTAATAAGGGATGAGATCAGTGCAGTAGTGAGAAATGAAACTGGCTCAGAAGATCATGATGTAGAATCAGCTTGGGTGGGGATATGAAATATTAAGGGTAGGAAGTCACTGGTGGGAGTGGTCTACAGGCCCCCTAACAGTAGCCACACTGTATGACAGAGTTTAACTCAAGAAATAATAGAGGCTTGTAAGAAAGGTACGGCAATAAGCATGGGCGACTTTAATCTTCATATTGAGTGGACAAATCAAATTGGCAAAGGTAGCCTGAAGGAAGAGTTCATAGAGTGTATGCAGGATGGTTTCTTGGAAAATACGTTATGGAACCAACCAGCAGACTATTTTAGATCTGGTAATGTGTAACGAGTCTGGATTAATTAATGATCTCGGAGTGAAGGATCCTCTTAAGAAGAGTGATCATAGCATAGTAGAATTTCAAATTCGGTTTGAGGTGAGAAAGCTAGTTCTCAAACTAGTGTCCTGAACTTAAGTAAAGGTAATTACAAAGGTATGAAGGCAGAGCTGGTTAAAGTGGACTGGGAAAATATATTAAAGGGTAAGAGTGTAGAAAAGTAGTGGCAAATATTTAAGGAGATATTTCATAACTCTCAGCAAAGACATATTCCAGTGAGAAAGAAAGACTCTAAGAGAAGGATGAACCATCCACGCCTAACTAATGAAGTAAAGGATGGTATCAAATTGAAAACAAAGGCATACAATGTTGTGAAGAACAGTGGAAGGCCAGAGGATTGGGAAATATTTAGAAACCAGCAAAGGACGATGAAAAAACTGATAGAGAAGATAGCTTATGAGAGTAAACTAGCAAGAAGTATAAAAACAGACAGTAAGAGTTTCTACAGGTATATAAAAAGGAAGCGAGTAGCTAAAGTAAATGTTGGTCCCTTAGAGGATGAGACTGGGGAATTAATAATGGGAAACAGGGAAATGGCGAAGACTTTGAACAAATATTTTGTATCAATCTTCATGGTAAAAGACACTAAAAGCATCCCATTAATTGATAATCAAGGAGCTATTGGCCGGGGAGGAGGTGGGGGGGGAAATTAAAACAATCACGAGAGAAAAAGTACCAGCCAAACTAATGGGACTAAAGGTGAACAAGTCCCATGGATCTGATGGCCTGCTTCCTAGGGTCTTAAAAGAGGTGGCTGCAGAGATAGTGGATGCATTGGTTGTGATCTACCAAAATACCTTGGATTCTGGAGAGGTCCCAGCAGACTGGATAAATGCAAATATAACGCCCCTATTTATGAAAGCAGGGAGACAGAAAGCAGGAAATTATAGACCAGTTAGCCTAACATTTGTCATTGGGAAAATGCTGGAGTCCATCATTAAGGAAGTAGTAGCAGGACATTTAGAAAATCACAATGCAGTCAGCAGAGTCAGCATGGATTTATGAAAGGGAAATCATGTTTCCCAAATTTGCTGGAGTTCTTTGAGGATGTAACGAACAGGGTGGATAAATTGGAACCAGTAGATGTGGTGTATTTGGATTTCCAGAAGGCATTCGATAAGGTGCCACATAAAAGGTTACTGCACAAGATAAAAGTTCACGGAGTTAGGAGTAATATATTAGCATGGATAGAGGATTGGCTAACTAATCGTAAGCAGTGAGTCGGGATAAATGGGTCATTTTCAGGTTGGAAAACTGTAACTAGTGGGGTGCCACAGGGATCAGTGCTGGGTCCTCAACAATTTACAAGTGATAATAATGACTTGGATGAACGGACCGAGTGTGATGTAGCCAAATTCGATGATACAAAGATAAGTAGGAAAGCAAGTTGTGAGGAGGACGCAAAGAATCAACAAAGGGATATAGACAGGCTAAGTGAATGAGCAAAAATTTGGTAGATGATGTACAACGTGGGAAAATGTGAGGTTATCCACTTTGGTAGGAAAAATAAAAAAGCAAATTATTACTTAAATGTGGAGTGATGACAAAATGCTGTGGTACATAGGGGTCTGTGTATATGAAACACAAAAAGTTAGCATGCAGGTACAGTAAGTAATTAGGAAGGCAAATGGAATGTTGGCCTTTATTGCAAGGGGATAGAGTATAAAAGCAGAGAAGTCCTGCTACAACTGTACAGGGTGTTGGTGAGACCACACCTAGAGTACTGCGTACAGTTTTGGGCTTCTTCTTTAAGGAAGGATATACTTGCATTGGGGGCAGTTCAGAGAAGGTTCACGAGTTTGATTCCTAAGATATGAAGAACGGTTGAGCAGGTTGGGCCTATGCCCATTGAAGTTTAGAAGACTTGGAGGTGATTTTATTGAAATGAATAAGATCCTGAAGGGGCTTGACAGGGTAGATGCAGAGAGGATGTTTCCCCTCATGGGGGAATCTAGAACTAGGGGACATTTAAAACGGAGATGAGGAGGGAATTCTTCTCTCACAGGGCCATGAATCTTTGGAATTCTTTACCTCAGAGAGCTGTGGAGGCTGGGTCATTGAATATATTTAAGGTGGAGATAGACACACTTTTGAATGATACGGGAGTCAAGGGTTATGGGGAACAGGCAGGGAAGTGGAGTTGAGGCCAAGATGGGATCAGCTATGACCTTATTGAATGGCGGAGCAGGCTTGAGGGGCCAAATGGTCTACACCTGCTCCTATGTCTTATGTTCTTATAGAAACATAGAAACATAGAAAATAGGTGCAGGAGTAGGCCATTCGGCCCTTCGAGCCTGCACCACCATTCAATAAGATCATGGCTGATCATTCACCTCAGTAGCCCTTTCCTGCTTTCTCGGCAGACCCCTTGATTCCTTTAGCGTAAGGGCCATATTTAACTCCTTCTTGAATATATCCAATGAACTGACATCAACAACTCTCTGCGGTAGAGAATTCCACAGGTTAACAACTCTCTGAGAGGAGAAACTTCCTCACATCTCAGTCCTAAATGGCTTACCCCTTATTCTTAGACTATGTCCCCTGGTTCTGGACTTCCCCCAACATCGGGAACATTTTTCCTGCAACTAACCTGTCCAGTCCTGTCAGAATTTTATATGTTTCTATGAGATCCCCTCTCATCCTTCTAAACTCCAGTGAATACAAGCCCAGTCGATCTAGTCTCTCCTCATATGTCAGACCTGCCATTCCGGGAATCAGTCTGGTGAACCTTCGCTGCACTTCCTCAATAGCACGAACGTCCTTCCTCAGATTAGGAGAACAAAACTGAACACAATATTCCAGGTGAAGCGTCACTAAGGCTCTGTACAACTGCAGTAAGACTTCCCTGCTCCTATACTCAAATCCCCTAGCTATGAAGGCCAACATACCATTTGCCTTCTTCACCGCCTGCTGTACCTGCATGCCAACTTTCAATGACTAAAGTACCAGGACACTCAGGTCTCGTTGCACCTCCCCTTTTCCTAATCTGCCACCATTCAGATAATATTCTGCCTTCGTGTTTTTGCCACCAAAGTGGATAACCTCACATTTATCCACATTATACTGCATATGCCATGCATTTGCCCACTCACCTAACCTGTCCAATTCACCCTGCAACCTCTTAGCGTCCTTCTCACAGCTCACACCGCCACCCAGCTTAGTGTCATCTGCAAACTTGGAGATATTACACTCAATTCCTTCATCTAAATCGTTAATGTATATTGTAAATAGCTGGGGTCCCAGCACTGAGCCCTGCGGCACCCCACTAGTTACTGCCTGCTATTCTGAAAGGGACTCATTTATCATGACTCTCTGCTTCCTGTCTGCCAACCAGTTCTCTATCCATGTCAGTATATTACCCCCAATCCCATGTGCTTTAATTTTGCACATCAATCTCCTGTGTGGGACCTTGTCAAAAGCCTTTTGAAAGTCCAAATACACCACATCCACTGGTTCTCCCTTGTCCACTCTACCAGTTACATCCTCAAAAAATTCTAGAAGATTTGTCAAGCATGATTTCCCTTTCATAAATCCATGCTGACTTGGACCGATCCTGTCACTGCTTTCCAAATGCGCTGCTATTTCATCTTTAAGAATTTATTCCAACATTTTCCCCACTACTGATATTAGGCTAACTGGTTTATAATTACCCGTTTTCTCTCTTCCTCCTTTCTTAAACAGTGGTGTTACATTAGCTACCCTCCAGTCCATGGGAACTGATCCAGAGTCGATAGACTGTTGAAAAATGATCACCAATGCATCCACTATTTCTAGGGCTACTTCCTTATGTACTCTGGGATGCAGACTATCAGGCCCCGGGGATTTATCGGCCTTCAATCCCATCAATTTCCCTAACACAATTTCCCGCCTAATAATGATTTCCTTCAGTTCCTCCTTCTCACGAGACCCTCGGTCCCTCAGTATTTCCGGAAGGTTATTTGTGTTTTCCTTTGTGAAGACAGAACCAAAGTATTTGTTTAACTGGTCCGCCATTTCTTTGTTCCCCATTATAAATTCCCCTGAATCTGACTGCAAGGGACTTATGTTTGTCTTCACTAATCTTTTTCTCTTCACATAGCTATAGAAGCTTTTGCAGTCAGTTTTTATGTTCCCAGCAAGCTTCTTCTCATACTCTATTTTCCCCCTCCTAATTAAACCCTTTGTCCTCCTCTGCTGAATTATAAAATTCTCCCAGTCCTCAGGTTTGCTGCTTTTTCTGGCCAATTTATATGTCTCTTCCTTGGCTTTAACACTATCCTTAATTTCCCTTGTTAGCCACGGTTGAGCCACCTTCCCCGTTTTATTTTTACTCCAGACAGATATGTACAATTATTGAAGTTCATCCATGTGATCTTTAAATGTTTGCCATTGCCTATCCACCGTCAACCCTTTAAGTATCACTCGCCAGTCTATTCTAGCCAATTCACGTCTCATATCATCGAAGTTACCTTTCCTTAAGTTCAGAACCCTAGTCTCTGAATTAACTGAGGTGGATTACCACTGTCAAGGCTGGAAAAGTTACTTTAAAATGATTTAAAGTAGAAATCTGCCTTGGGCAGTAATGCAAAATGTATGTTATTGGATGGGCCACACGTTATTCTCTCCGCCCAATATTCAGTTCAATAGAAATGAATATCAAGCAGGGCATTTAACAGGCGGCCAATGCAATAGTCCCTGTTTAACACTACTGTCAAGATGTGTTTCTACCCCTTTCGCTCAACTCTTTTTTGGGTGACTAATAGGAGTGTAATTTTATTGCTGTATTTACAATGCAAACCTTTCTGCCAATTTATCTCATTCTTGCCTCCAATGGGAGCTCTAAAAACCACCATGCATGTTGGATTATTTTAATGGAAAAAGCAGGAGGTAACACTCCCAGATTTACTGAAAATGCGGTAGACCATTTGTAACACAATGGGAGGCCACTCCTAATGAAAACAATATTGTCCTTAGCTCTGCAGTTTACTGGAAAAACATTATTCCTCTGTTTAATGGCTTCTTACACTAGTGTACACTGGATTGAGATGGTTTCTCCTTCTGAGCAGTGTAAAGTGGCAACACTGAGTTATACTACTGGCTCTACACCGTTCTCCACTCAGACAAAATTGGGGCCCAGTACAAGTAAAATACAAAGAGCTCCAGTCAGCACACTAGTGAAATTTTTGACCTCAGTAAATCCTACACCAGCTCTTTACTAAAATTAAGAACTTGAAGTGGCAGTCCACTGAATTGCCTGGGACCCTTTTAATCTTTAATTTTAACATTTGCAATATAGCTAATACTGCAGTCAGTGCAAAGCTGAAGCAGTGGTGGGAGTTTTAGCTTCCCAGCAGTAAAGCTGCCTAGCGAGTGGCTGGCCCATCCAGGAGCTGGAGGCTGAGGCAATTTTAAAAGCTGGGCCATATTATCACGCCGCTGGACGATTCTTGACTGAAGCAGCCAAGAAGTCCGTGAGAGCTGACGGATTGTTAGGCCGGACTCAAGGTAAATGCGAGGACGGAGTTTATGGGTGGTCAGCGGTTCGCGAACGTGAATCTGGGCAGAGGAGGCCTGCACTGTTCTTGCAGGGCTCAGTAAAGCATTCCTGCTTCCCCTGGACCCCATAAAGGAAAGTTGTAAACTCATCTTACAGGACCACTTGGGTGATCTGAGCAGTTGTTGTTGAGCAGGCACTGCGGGCATCCCACTGACATCCTGGTTAAGATGGCAACAGGGTCCTATTAGTGTATTAGGACCTCAATTAGCATAAATGTATGAGGTTCCTGTCTGACTCAGGCTAGCGACTGAAAAATTAGGTATTTTAAAATCGCAACGGGTCAGGGCAGAGCGAGTAATTCACCTGCTCCAGTTTAACTGCACCCCTTCCTCGGGTTCTGTGGAGTGAGGAGAGTTAACAATCCTCTCAATGTGCGACTGCCTCCTGGAAATGCTCTCACACCACTTCAGATTATTCAAATCCCACTGAAATCTGCTGCCAAGATCTGAAATAAATCTGGCACATTAGTATATTAATGAACAGAGTAAAGACACAGATGTATATGAAATGAAGAGTTGGAGGGACTTTGCGTGCTGACCTAGCAGCAGTGCTGTTAGACCATGTGAAATATAGCCTCAAGGCTTTACGAGTATTGCGTTACCATAAATAGATCAAAACAAATGCATTTTAAATTAATATGTTTATCTATTTGCCCTGTGATCAGTCTCCTTAGCTTTTCACCTTGTTTATGACAGTATAACAAGGACAGGTACTGTGTAAGGGCAATCAAGCAGCCTCCCATCTCATCTCAGATGATTTAAATACTATTCCTTCATTTTGCTTAATGACATTAAATGGAAAAATATGGTTCCACTTTACTGCTGAACAGAAATCGGAGCCCAAACGCAGCAATTCTCAGTCCAGCTCAATTCCATTAAACCATCTGATGTCAGACAAGCAGCTTTCCAACTCCTGGTAATATCGTGGCCTTACTCAGAAATTCACTTCAATTCTTTCGCATCTCTTCAATTATGTTATTGTTAACAAACATGGCTTAATTTACTTAGAAAGTAGACAGGTTGAGATAAACTGTAATTAAGTCAACTGTAATAATGCCCCACTGAAATAGAACCAGCAGCGTGTATGTACAGCCATTAATGATTGTTTTTTGCAAACAGTCATTAGATAAGAAGTAAGGACTCAAGTGCTAAATTGTGACAGTAGATTTTACCACAACCAAACCAATGGACCCTCTTATTTTTTTTGATGTGCGGTCCCTTTAAGTGGCTGCGTGGCCCATTCAAAATTTCAAATTTTCACGCAGTTTAGCGGGAACGTTGAACTGAACTCCAACCTTGTAATGTTAATTCCCATTTATACCAGCGTGCAGTGAGGCTTATTGCTCAGATTTTGATTTTATAGTAACCATTAAGCTGGCACAAAGATTATGGGCCAGATTTTCGAGAAGTTTGCGACCGGGTTTTCGCCGCGGTTTGACCCTCCGCGGCGAAAACCCAGTCGCAACGTTCAGGCGGGATCCTCGGGTACCTGTTTGCAGTGGCACTTCCAAGTAATGCCAGGGAGAGGTGTGCCGATGTGCGACAACGTGGATTGCATTTGCGTCGGACTTTCGGCACTTTTCCCGACCCGTAGGCCACGCCCAGAATAGCGACAGGTCAACCCTGTCGGTGCAGCCCTGCCAGCAGTGGTAAGCATGAAAACCTGCAAAAAATGTAAGCTAAAGTTTTTATTTTTTACTTTTTTTCAGCGATGTTTTTGGAATTTTTTTCCCGTCTCCCAAAGCCTCTCCCGGCCCCGGATTAAATTTGGCAAAACTCGCATTTTTGCACCGTGAATGCTTCTGCAACGCCCCCTTTACCAATTATAAAGGCCGAAAGTTTGGGCTAAAAATGGCAACACAGCGCAAATGGTAAGTTTCACGTATTACTACCGTTTTCACCAAAAATGCCCGAAAGCCGAAAATCCGGCCCAATGAATTAATAAAGGCACCATACTTTCTTTTAGTCCCTTGTTTTCCCTCCTTGCCAATTCTCCTGAAGGCAAGCCTCTTTGTTGGTTCCACATGCACCAGCCACCCTCCAATACCTACCCAACTGATGCGGTGTGAGCCTCCATAGTGAATGTCAGAAGGCTAGTTGACTGCAGAAAGCACCACAGCCAAGTCTGATCAAAGTCCACATCCTTCCACTTCCAGCAAGAATTATTAAAAGTGATCAGGAGCAGGAACCAGAAATGATTTTCCCTTTTCTAATCCAGGGGTGATGAGACCAATCATAATGTCCCTACCACCATCCAAGCTGATATCAAATACTTCAGTACAGGCCAGGATCAAACATGGGACCTTCCTGATCTGCATGACAAAGTTATTCACTGGATAAACTTAATTGAATCATCTACTTCTGAATCTGCTTTAGTGTTACACATAAAATCATTGCGGTCAATGTGAAGTTTCAATGCATTACTTTGACTGTCTCCTAACTGTCTTAGTTTGAACTCCTTTTGTATTGCTTCTGTTACCTAATGCCTCACCAAATTCAATTAATGTAGATGAGATACTGCAACTTTTACCTATTGCAGTTACAGACTTAAAAGTCATGGGAGGTAGAGATTGGCTTGCACCGACCGGCAGGCCAGTGAAAACTGGGTGCTGGGTGTAATCGCTGTGCTGGACCATCTCAATAAAACAGCTTCCAAAAATCTCTACCTCCCCATAAATTTTGAAGCTCGATTTATGACATTTTACTAAACATATATGGGGTCATCATCATAGGCGGTCCCTCAAATGAGGATGACTTACTTCCACGAGTTCACAGATGTTTCGATGAAGGACCTGATGTTCCAGTCCTGAACTCCAATAGGGTACAAGTTACAGTCCTCCAAAACACAACTGATAGTCATTCTTTTGTTGCAATGTTTATTTGATATAGTTACCACTGTAAAATTATTCTTCACGGTGTCTCATTCCTCTGAGAAAAACAATCTGTTCTCACTTACTCACACCATGTCAGTTATTCTTGTTGAGAATTATTGGTAAATGATGGCACCATGGAGTCATAGTCTTGGCCCAAACTCATCATCAGTTGACATCAATGTTAAAATCATGAACTGTTTTCATGAAAGAGAATATATAGAAACTAGAAGTAAAAATAGCTGTCATATATCTGAAGCATCCATTTTCATGGCAGTCAGATTGATCCAAAGGTATCTATTTTTCTGCTAGTCTGGGAATATTTTGACAAGATAGGGATGAGTACCTTACTCAGCTTAATGTGATGTACTTTATTCGACAAATAAAGCAGTAGACAATTAAATCAGAAGAGCTAGAATTTGGACAATTGAAAGTTGTGCTAGCCAATTCAATTTGTTTATTCCTATGTTATTTAACGTGAAGACTTATAACAAGTGCTGCCATTCTCACCAGTTACGTGATTAGCGAATTTGGAAAAAAACTGGGATAACTTTTCCTGTTACAATAGATACTTTTTGCTTTTCAACTCAACTGACAGCTGAACTTGAATTCAAGCTTCCTTTTAGTTGTCCTCATAACAAACACAACACCGTCAAAATTGCCCCCAGAACTGCAACTCTTTGAGTGGTAACTGGTTGGAGAGTTTTCATTCACTTGCATTTCCCGAACTGAAAAGGGTAAATTGTGACTATCACCAATACAATTACAGAACACCAGTTTTAGAAAAGTTGAACCAATCTATGAACTAACCTTGCTTAATATTAAACCAACCTGTTTTAATTGCGGGCTGACAGGTTTATACCTTTGGCGGCTGCAGCAACAACAATAAAATAGTACCTAAAAAATTACTTACTGATGAGAAGGAACAACATCTGGGCAAAGCACGTATTTTAATGATAATGGTGCTGATATTCATACAAAACCTATTTTATAATTTATCTGTTCATAATCCTTTTCTATTTTTTTAAATATAATTTGATCATGCTTCTTGTCAATGTAGACAATGCACCAAAATACAAAGAAGGATTTGGAAAGATTGTTTTTCCTAAATGAAAAATAAAAAGCCATTTAAAACTTGCTGCATCATTGGCCTATGCCCCTACCCTGTTGTTAGTGTTATAAAGGCTAGTTTAAATGCTGTACTATGATAAAAGCCAGATAATCATTAAAATAATTAAATGGCAGTATATACAGGGGCAGTGGGGAAAGATTGTACTCCTGTGTAAAGAGTACTCTAGCGAGAGTGCTTACAGAGGTAATAAAATATGACCCACAATGTCTGACTTCAGATCAAAGCCTGTTGAATGCATCCTGTTTTGGTTTTTGAATCTCCCCAGGTAGTCTGAGGTAGGAAATCATTTCTTCCACTCCACCATCGAAATGACTCACAAAGACAAACCTGAAAGATACTCAAGCACTTTCGGTTTAAAAATACAAACAACGATTCAAACTAAATTCTTAGTGACAGGGGCTGAAATAAGAATAAAATCAGATTGCCAAAATAATTACTGCAGAACAATATAAGCAATAGTGCTATATCCTAGCATATAAAGCAGTCCTCATCAAAAAGAATAGTTGGACTTACTCTTATTAGTCCAAGACTGTGTTTTGCTGGACTGCTCCATCGAGACACTGCCTGTATAATGTTTCTGCTGGATGAAAGTCTCGTCCATATTTCTTTCACTCTTTCCATGTGAAAGATCTTCACTAATCCATACTTTAATTATAACTCAGACATTTTTGTTGAGATTATTAGATTGCAGTAATGTTGTTAATAATGTACCTAGACTGACAAAGTTATTACATGGATCTCCTCTATAAATCTATTTTTGAATGAAAGTGCTATTTGCGCTGCATTTTCCTGCAGATCTTGGTAGCAATCAGCTGAGTCCATACAATCCCCCCATTTATCTTAGTTCATGTTAATTCATGTTTATTTGAAGACACTTACATGAAAAAGATTTTTAAAAATCAGATGCAGATACGCACTCTGGGAGATTAGAGTACGTTAAGGTATTTTCTCACCTTTACGCCTTTTGCTAATGCCACACACCATTGCCAATCAAGAAGACAAGCAGTGGTCCTCAGATCAGGTGTTTGCCAATCCGAATCTGTAACTGGTTACTACAAGGGGCACCAGAGCTGTGAAGGGGAATACACTTTTCAACTGTCCCTCCTTTCCTCTGATGAAGCAATCTACCTTCATCTTGCACTTCCCAAAAAAGTGCAACTGATACAAGGAACCCTCCATGTAGGGAAGCATGAGAATGAACCCAGATTCAACAGCTCATGGTGCATTGCACTGGTACATCCATGCGCTATTTCACTAGGCCACCTCTGGCAATACTCCTCGAAAAATATCATACCTACAATGCAGTAAGGTTGAAAATTTTCTCTGGAGATTATTCTTGAAAATAAATCTGTCTGTGTACAATAGTTATTCTTGGCACGTACTGTTCTCCCCAGTACCTCTTTGTACCATCAACTCTTTATGAATCTGAAAATTAATCTCCAGCCACCAGTCAATGAGATTGAAGTAATGAATTGTCCTTAAGGCTTTCAGCACTATCTCAAGCCAACATCAGGAACAAGGACATTATTACAAAAGCACTACATGGCGTTATAAGTCTTGATGGAAGAATGTATGATTAGGAATACTGCAGTTCTCATTACACTAAGACTGTTGATTTAAATGAAATCTAAATCAACCATCAGCTCTGTTCACATATTTAATTTCTTCCCTGATGCTGCAATTTTCTAGCCAGTAACGATTACTGTCACATGGGCATTTTCTTTTCTACAAGCAGCACCAACTGGCTCTGAATTCATTATGATTCATAAAGAAAGAGGAAAATAAGTATAACAAATCACAATGAACTTTTATAGCAGTAGATTGCTATATGTTCATTTGGACTTTTAAATCATTCCTGAACACATTAATTGATAGAGGCAATGGAACACTTTGCTGACAGCTATCTAATAAACCACACAATCTACCAGCATTTTGCTGCTTTTATAACAATATATTGCAGCATGGTGCTTTCAAATATTTTTTAAAAATCACTAATTTGGAATTAATTTTATTTTAAAAATGTGGTGAGGAATGATTTACTCTGAAATGGTTCATATCAGAGGTGGTGTCCCACTCTGTGTCATGTATACTGAGGGCAGACTGACATATGAAGCACAA